>NC_089978.1:83746023-84051032 GCF_036417845.1 Apteryx mantelli | reverse complement strand
TCCTATAAAAAACTCCTATGATGGACAAGCTCAGGGGCTTGCAAATTTTTCTCTTAGGTACACATTCCATTCTTTTATTGAACAGTTGATACTGTTATTTCATTGTTTTTATGTTGAGGACTTTCATTTAAAGCTAGTTGATGAAGTCATTAGGCAGCACAGCTATCCCTCACCTTAGCTGCAATCATGAGATAAGCAAAATAGCTTCAAAAGTCTTATCTGCTCATTTGTACACACTGACAATGATCTATCTGTGAAAGACTAAATTCCTTGTTCCAAGGACATGCATTAAAATTTAATTCTCAAAGGGGGCACAACAGAAGACTTAGCATGCAAAGGATATATGTTATTTAACAGCTATACGTCAAACTGCAAGATTAAAAATAGACTTTTCAAAATGCAGTCTGACAGAAATCATGGTAAAATCCCCTATGTTCCAATGGACATAACATTCTTCACTATGTGCTCACATAGTAATTTTTCTGATCAACCTGGAGATTTCTCTGGAGTCTAATTAACTGTGAATGTGATTTTAAAACGCAAATTAAACCATTATTTTAAAATTACATTTAGTGCTGATGCAAAGTGCTAGATTAGGAGCACTGGCTTATGAAGTTTCTCCAGAACTACAGGTCAGTAGTTTGTGGCTGAAGCGTAAGAAAGGAGAACAGTTAAAGTCTACCCTCATGCATAATTTTGGCCTTTAGGTTGGTGCTGTCCGCTAGAACAGAATGGATACAAGATCTGAACAGAAAGGTCACAGATCAGCGATAACAAATTTTAATCACTTGCAACCCAGCCTAGACACAAAACTGGCCAGGTGCTTCTCATTAATTCCTCATAGTATGTACGGCAACAGAAGAATAAAAAAACGAGTTAGGAATTGAAAATTAATAATCCCTGATTCTCTAGCGAATGATCTCACTACTAAAAATCTCTTTTAAATCTTGCAAACCAATCTTTTTGCATTTCAGTGATGCTAAAAGATGTGCTCAGTACATGAGCTCTCAGTCTACAAGGGAGCGACAGCCACAAAATTATATAAAGGAAAGAGATAGGGGAGAGAAGTTTCCTTATAGAATCAGATTCTCAAAATTAAGCATATTCTGCATCAAAAAAAAGTGAGGAGGGAAAAAAACTGACAGTTTGGGGGGATTTCTGTTTGCTGCCTGTCTTTCCCCCACCCTCCTCCCAACTGCAGCTTCCCAGAAAATTTTCCAAGTCCGTATCTTCCCTGTGGCTCTTCTGCAGAATACAAATCCGATTTCCAAAAGGGAAGTTTTAGGAAGGCCATGTAAAGAGGGGATCTTGCCTGTCAAAATCCAGCAGCTCCACATTTGAATGATGTACTATCAGCATCTAGAAAATCAATTAAAAACAATAGACTCTCCTAGTTCTTTGCTTCATCCTGTGAGACCAAATGTCTAACTTTTGCTTAGCTGTTCTGCATGCCACAGTTGCCAATATCATTAACCTATTTAGTCAGCCTGATGCACTTGAAAGTTCTGCAAAATGCTTTGGAGGTAAAGTGACTTTTCACTTTATTCACACCGCTGCTGCTGTCTCACTGCAACTGCAGGGAGCTCCCAGTCTGCGCAGAGGCCTCAGGACCTCTTTCTTTCCTCTCCCTGGGCAAAAAATTCCACGTGCTCCAAAGTTGACCACCTATTTTGGCTGACTGCATGCAAATCGATTGGTTATACAAAGGCAGCCATCGGAGAGGCTTATGGATTTATGGATCCCCATGGGAAAGTGCAGCTCCACTAGGCTGACCCTCAGCCTCCAGCTCCTCTTGCCTTCCTGGTGCCTGGCTCCACACTGCCCTGCTCGGGAGGAGCAAGGGCAGCAGAGGCTGCACCTTGCACACCCGTAGTCTTTTTTCACCGTGTCCGGGGCTGGGAAATGTTCCTGCTCCTTCCCATGACGCCTGCCACCAGCCCATCTACTAAGAAGTCATGTCGGAAATTATAATGCTCTGAAAATGGAGGACTTCTTCCCCTTTGCATAGTGCAAGTGAGATCTGCATGCAGAGTCATTTCCATGCACTGCAGAGGGGAACCTAGAAGGGAAAGGGGAAGAAAATGATAAGTTTAACTCTGATCTCCACTTGAAGGATCCATATATATTATTAAGGAGATCTTTGACTATATGTACAGCCAGCAAAGGGAAGATGGTGTTATGGGCCATGGTGTGTCAGGGAGAGGAACCAGTAGGAAGATGCACTGCACTGTAAGGGAGTAAAAGACCAGAAGCAATCAAGAGTACTCAGAGCTGCTATGGGATGTTCAGAAAAGGAAGGGAGGAAAAAGGAGAGTAATGCCTTTTCTAACTAAAGGGATTGTATAGATAAATCTTCCCCAAGAGAAAATATTCTGTTTATAAGTCCTTGTGTGGTCTCTCTGACCTTTCTGCGAAACAATTGGAGCTGGTCCTATCAGATACAAAATGCTGGAATAAATGGACTTCGGATCTGATTTGGTCTGGTGATTCCTGAATTTCTTTGTTCCTTTCCAAGTGAGTAATTCATTTTATAAAAGCTTTTGATAATGCTCACGTTCTGATGTTGCACAGTACACAGTACTGACATTTTTGGTTGACATTTGCTTTTCATCAAAGTTCTTGAACTTCAGCAATCACCACCGGAGTATTCATTAAATGGAATGTAACTGTAAGTGATGAATCTAATAAATTTGTCTGTGTAAAATGCTTAGCCCAGGAAGGAAGATGATTTCACTGAAAAACACAGTACCATATATGTTGTAGAGAAGAGTGCTATCAAGTAACTACATATTTTGTTTTCCTGTGTAATCTCTATTTTAATAGATCAGTGTTTTAAATAGGGAAACACTTCTGATTCAGTCTGCTTCAGGTTTCCAGATCTAACATTGTAATGGCAGAGGAGGACTAGAAAATTAAACCAATGTACTTAAGGGGAGTAAAAACAGGAACATGAGAATTAATGAAACTTGATTTTAAAAACTTTCCTATTATTATTATAAGAAAAGGTATTGATGATGCATATAAAGGTACTTCTTACAATCCAGCAGGTAAATGGTTAAACTATGTGTGCCACTTGTGAGAAAGGGGATGAGGACAAAGGTAGCAGAAGAGATGTGGCAAGAGGGGCTCTCCTGGGCATGGTTTTCCATGGTCTCCTTAAACCTCTTTTCATGGTAAGACTGCCTCAGGTAAGAGCACATGAACTGATTTATATTGGAAACTTTACCTCAGTACTGTCAAACTTATGCATTAAATAATGGTGCATCAAAGTCCACCATGACTTAAAATTCATTAATCCAGATACGATAAATTGGGGATCTTTTAATTGGTTTTATCATTTTTGGCCTTTCAGAGTTCATGACTGTACACACTTTCTGCGACCAACAGGACTGGGCTCTTACTTCTAAGCATGACTGGGCTTTTCAAAAAATCATATGAATGCCACCAGTCATAATAAAACTGCCTAATGGTTTAACTTGGACATGACAGAAATACAGGGAAAGAAATCCCAATGGTCTTTCAGTAATCATATCAAACATAGTGACTGTTTTTTTTCTCTTGTATCTAAAAAGCAAAGTTGAAGGCTGCTGCTGCAAGCTATGCATTTCCGCTGCCCTCCATGATATTTTGCACCCTGCCCAGAGATGCTAATGTGGAAATAGGACAGCCAGACCGTGATGCAATGAAAAAATGGTAGTAAGCATGTGCATAGACCATCCTACTGAGGGAAAGTCTACTTCCACAAAACTTTCTAAAAGCTGTGCTTGATTTCATTTATTTCCACTTGTCATTTATTTTCATCTGTACGGGTCCATAAAACATAGCGCAATAAAACACTCTTGCAGTGTCTTGCCCATGTTTTGTTTTGGAACATATAGCCTCAAAGTTCCAAATGCTGGAACACATAGCATCAATGTTAACCTTAAAATCAGGTTTGTCCTATTTGAAATACCTAATTTTCATCTGGTGTTTTATAAAGTTCTTAGCAGGCACCCAATTCACGAGAAGGGGACACAAGCTGGGGAGAATGAGGTAGAGTGATGGGAACCGGACCTGTAACGGTTGCAGTGGGTAGCCACTGGGAATGCCATGTCACAAACCACTCCTTGGACTGCCCTAGATCAAATAGGTAAAAGCTTTCTTAAAGTCTGTTATATTGTCATCTGACAGCTATATCTTCCATAAATTGGCAGACTACAGGTACAGTTGCTACAAATAATGCATGAGGTAATCCATAAGCAGCCTGAATCCTCTGAAAGCAATTAAGAGAGCCTTACAAAGCCTTAAAGAAGCAGGCACCCCTTGCCAGATAACAAAAGTTAAATATTTCTAGAATGCAGTCAGTAAGCATTTTAGTATTTTAAGGTTATGGACACGTTGTTTATAGAGTCAACATATAGAATATCAATCACACTGTAAATTCAGAGCTGCCTCTGAGCTAAAAATCAAATGGACATTTTTATTCATGTCTACAAAAACAAGTCCATCATCTTTCTCAAATAAATAAAAATAATTAATTTACAAAGCTGTAGAATTGCTTTATTTTCACTTGACTGTTTAAATAACTCAGGCACTGGCAGAGTAAGGAAACAACACTATTACTACCACTGTATCATGTTTTAATAATTGTAAAATGCTACTTTTTGTTACTCTGCTTACAATAACAGTACTGTTTAAAAGCTACCAATGACAAATTCATTTTTGACCAAAGAGCCACTGATGTTTGCCTCTAGAAATTAAATTAGAAAAAAAATCCATGTTTACAATGATATTCCCTTCTCTGAAATAAACCTGTGCATCACTGCTGCAGTACTGAGCAGCAACCAGTATCCTACTGGGAAACTCATATCATGCTGCCTTATGTATCAGATATCTAAATGAACAGTCTTCACAAGAGTCTTTTTTTCCCCTCATTGTTAATGACATATATGCAAAAGCACTGTAATTATTCTAAAGCAGCAGCTGAAGGAAAAGCTCTCATGGAGATCATAGGTAATCCATCATGAAGGCAGTACTATGCAGACAATTCAAAATTCCAATATTTTTTGCTTGAGACAATTTAACTGTTCAGAAGCATCTACCAAAGACTTATACAAGCACTTACTGGAACGTTTTTTTAAAAGTTTACTGTTTACTCAATAGACTATGAATTCTATGCAATCTATGAAGTGTATCATTAGAATGTTTTACAAACGGACTGTAAAGGAGCTAGTGAATGTACTACACTATATATTTTTGTAACATGTTGTCTTTTTAATCTAGACATTAAGAGTAACCCCTACTGTAAATAAACTGCTACTCAATTAAAAACTAAATCTTAAATTAGTAAATCCTAATCAGATTATGACACTTCTGACAGTCTTTACCACAATTTTCTTTTCTCCTGTTTCTGACATTCAGAACTTTAATTGCCAACACAGAGATTTCCCAAATGTCAGTGCAGAACAACAACTAATACTAAAAACTGAAGGAAACACATGGACACAACAAAACTGGATGTGCTCAGCACTCTGTATCAGAAGAGTAAGTGCTAATAATGCTGCATTTCACTTCCACTCAGTAAATGGCTTACTAGCCCAAGTGCACAACTAACAACAACAACAACAACAAAAGTCAAGAGTCCTGCATAGCCTCAAGAGAGCACAGACGGACAGAATATCACTACGCCTCACCACCAGCTATGAGCAAGGCTCTGGAAGATGCTCCGCATGATGATAAACACATGCAGACAGAAGATGGGCAGGGGTGACATTGAATAAGAGTCTAAAAGCAGAAAGTTACCACTGTAAGATAGGGCTACCGATTTTGCCAGCTTATTGGAAAAGTCAAACACTTCCACTAAGGGCTACTAATTCCACAGGTACTAAGCACACAGTCTGGTCAGGGCATTGGGAATGAGGCATACTGGTTTTACACACATGCATAGACTCTTCACGCTGGTAAATCCGAATGCTGATGAGATTTTGAATGGTTTCTAACTGTAGAAAATCAGCCATATCACAATAAAAGATACACTTAGCTTTTTAAGCTACTTACAATCAGAATTTTGCAAAGAGATAGGACAGTTATCACTCCTACGCATTCAAAAATCACAAGGGCAAAACATTATCTACATCTGACTTCCTGCAAAACACAAGCCTCCTAACCTTAGATAGGAGGTACTTTGTGAAGGCCTTAACTTCTGCTTGAGCTACAGCACATCTTTCCAAATACGTACAAGGTCTTCATTCAAAGACTTGCAACAATGGAGAATGACTGCAGTCCTCCAGAGACTGTGCCAGGGGACATTTGCCTCTCCCCCAAACACGTACTGTCTCTGTCCTCTGCCTCAGTTTTTCTAGCTACAGTTTCTCAGGGCTGGACTGTATTTTTCTGCCAACCCAAACAGGTGTCTGCTGTCAAAGCTCTTCCTCATTCAGGTGTTCCCATTCAGACAGAGCCATCTTGCTCTTATTTTGGATAAACCAATTAGATAGAGCTTCTTATGTCTCTCACATAAGGGGACAATTTCTGGCTCATTTTTGCTGCTTTTCCTGAAGGACCTCCAATTATTAGCATACCTATACAAGTGGACGACACTGCAGACATTGTGTGGGTTTATATCAAATTTACATTGTCCACCTACTCCCACTTGATATTCTCTTTCTTTTTATATCCAACTCATTCTGTCAGTTACACACCACACTATTTTGAAAGGTCAGATTTAATGAATTATTTAACTTGTGGCAAGCTGAGGCATGAAATGCTACCTCTTGACTGCTACTGGTAGTTTTACCCTAGGCTGAGCTTCAGTTGTGTGAGTCAAGCAGATCAAGACAGGAACAGCCACAGTAACAGCTCTAATTCAGAAGAGCAATGGCACATCCAGAAGAGCAATGGCACATCCATGCTGCACTTCAGTTGGGCCACACTTATTCTGGAGCAAAACTTTTACTTACCAGAGGCCATATTCAGCACACTGTGCTGGGAAATAGCACCTGCCTTGCAGTGCCAGCACATGGCTTCTAGATTCCCTACCCTAAATATAAGAATTTCTGGAATTTGGCAGCTATTACCCCAGCTATTGCCACATGATAGTAGTGCAATCAGCTAGAGGTGGGAAGATCCAGTGTTATTGCCACATCACACTGCACATCCTCCCTGATGAGTAGCCATATCTATTTAGGCAGTTAACAACAACATACAGGGTCTGTATGATTTCTTTGAGGCTGGTTTACAAAACACCATGCATTCTCAACAGCTTGCTGCATGCTTTACTCTCTGAGCATACTGGACCACAAAGGACTACCTTCCCCCATAAAAAATGCATAACGGACAACAGGACTAATCCTGAGATGCAGAGACCATGTACATAAGTCTTGATGCCCCTGTATGTTTCAAAATATACCTTTCTTGCACGATCTCCTCAGGTATCTCCCCCTTTACCAGAGTTGGCCAGTCTTGCCTGATCTTAGAGTCCCATTCCCCAAAGGCTCCTCTCCCCCTGTTCACACAGCCCTTCAGCTCAGAGGCTGGAGAATGTGATCTCACAAGTCCTGGGCTCCACTACCCACCTTGGCCAAGGTACTGCTGTGGAAAAACAGCAGCTATGCCATTTTTCCATAGGGTCTGTGCTCTCCCCAAGCCTACTGGTTTTATCCTTGTTACTGGCTATGATCGCTGTCCCCAAAGTCAGACTCAGCAAACTCAGCCCCAGACTGGATTTCTTCTCCCCAGCAAGATCATTTGCAAGAGAGCTCTAAACAGGCTGGCAGAAGAGTGAGTGTCATGGAAAAGTACATGGGCGAAGCTGGCAATAGACCTACAGATGCCAGATGCAGGCAAACTTTCTCCAGCCACAGAATCAAAGAATGAATGGGGTTGGAAGGGACCTCTGGAGATCATCTAGTCCAACCCACCTGCTCAAGCAGGGCCTATTAGAGCAGGCTACCCAGGACCATGTTCAGATGGCTTTTGATGGTTCCCAAGGATAGAGACTCTACAACCTCTCTCTGCACAACCTGCTCCAGTGCTCAGTCACCCTCACAGTAAAAGAGTTTTTCTTTATGTTCAGACGGAACTTCCTGTGTTTCAGTTGTGCCTGTTGCCTCTTGTCCTATCACTGGGCACCACTGAGAACAGTCTGGCCCCATCCTCTTGACACCCTCCTGTCAGATATTTATACACATTGAGCCCTGCTCCTTCTCTTCTCCAGGCTGAACAGACCCAGCTCTCTCAGCCTTTCCTCATACGAGAGATGCTCCAGGCCCTTCATCATCTTTGTGGTCCTTTGCTAGACTTGCTCCAGTAGGCCCATATCTCTCCTGTACTGGAGAATCCAGACCTGGATGCAGCACTTGGGGCACAGCCTCATCAGGGCTGAGGAGAAGGAGCACCTCCCTCTACCTGCTGGCAATGCTCTAATACAGTCCAGGATACTATTGGCAATCTTTGGCACGAGGGCGCGTTGCTGGCCCAATTTCAACTTGTCCACCAGCACTCCCAGGTCCTTCTCCGCAGAGCTGCTCTCCAGCAGGTCAGCCCCCAGCCTGTACTGGTGCATGGGGTTATTCCTCCCTAGGTGCAGGATCCTGCACTTGCCTTTTTTGAACTTCACGTGGTTCCCCTCTGCCCTTTTCTCCACCTTGTCAAGGTCCCTCTGAATGGCAGCACAACCCTCTGGTGTAACAGAAACTTCTCCCAGTTTTGTATTGGCTGCAAACTTGCTGAAGGTGCATTCGGTCCCATCATCCAGATTAGTAATGAATAAGTTCAACAGGATTGTACCCAGTATTGGCCTCTGAGGTACATCACTAGTTTATGGCCTCCAACTCAATTTTGTGCCACTGATCACAACCCTCTGAGCCCAGCAGCTCAACCAGCCAGTCATTCCATCATAGAATGCTATCAGGTTGGTTAAGCCTGATTTCCCCTTTATGAATCCATGCTGACTATTCCTGATCAGTTTCTTGCCCTTCATGTGCCTAGAAGTGGTTTCTAGGCCTAGCTGCTCCATCACCTTTTCAGGGATCACGATGAGGCTGACCAGCTTGTACTTCCCTGGATCCTCCTTCTTGCCATTTTTGGAGACCGGAGTGACATTTGCTTTCTTCCAGTCAGGCACCTCTCCCAGTTGCCATGACTTTTCAAAAATGATTGAGAGGTGCCTTGCAAAGACATCAGGCAGCCCCTCAGCGCTCATGGGTGCATCCCATCAGGGCCCATGGACTTGTGTAGGTCCAGTTTGCTTAAGTGATCCCTAACCTGATCCCCCTTCACCAAGGGTAAGTCTTCCTTGCTCCAGACTTCCTCTCTGCTCTCAGGGATTTGGGATTCCTGTAGCCAGTCTTACCAATAAAGACTGAGGCAAGGAAGGCATTGAATACACCAGGGCCCCTGCCCTGTTTAACAGTGGCCTACATTTCCCCTAGTCTTCCTTTTGTTACTGATGTACTTGTCGAAGCCCTTCTAGTTGTCCTTGACATCCCTTGCCAGATTAAACTCCAGATGGGCTTTGGCCTTCCTAGCCCCATCCCTGCATGCTCGGACAGTGTCCCTATATTCCTCCCAGATTACCTTTCCCTGCTTCCATATTCTGTATGCTTCCTTTTCACATTTGAGTTTTGCCATGGCCAAATGCTTCAAAGTGCGTTGCCCAGAACTGCTCAGCTGGCTACAGCAGCCCATGCCATGAAGCAATCTGTTACTAGGCAAAGCTTCCAGCACAGTGAGTTTACACGGCTGCTGAATCAGAACAAGTCTACGTAGCAAGCACAGGATTTCTACAGCCCTCAGTGGCCCCAAATATCATTGGAGAAAACATGCTGAGGCAATGCTAGGCAGTGCTGCTACTTGTTACGGTGCTTGTTTTTGGCCTGGAGAGCTGGTGCCGCACACTGCATCTGTCCCTTGACAGGGGCCACATGCTCATCCTCACCTCGCTCCAGCCCACAGTGGCATGCACAGAAAGAGCAGCGCTCAGCTCAGAAACTGCCCAGGAAGTCCTTCATGGAGATCAACGTATTTGGACTGTGAGAAAGCCTCAGTGGGTCGAGATCTGGGCTTCATAACCCCTCAGCAGAAGCTTACCAAGGCATACAACCTCCAAAGTTGTTCCCTAGTAAACCCCTAGGAGTACAAGGGAGTCCACCGCACCCCCACGTACACCATCATAATGCCAGAAAGCTGAGAGAAGGTTTTGCTTCATGGTATTGGAGTACAGGGACCTGCCCTAATATTATTTTTGCTCCAATTCAAACAATATATTGTAAAATACTGAAACTTTCAGTTTGTCAGCCTGAAATATCAACTTTGCTTTGAATCATGCTAGCATCCTAACTCTGTCTTCCTGAACTCCCCAGCATCTCACAAGAGTTGTAGCTCTAGCTGTTGCTGCCTGACTTCTAAAAGGCAGGTGACACCCACGGCCTCTCTTGGGGACCACTGCCTCCAAGGAGATCTTATTTCTGCATTTCCCATGGAAAATACCACTGACATCTACTTCCCCTCATGGAAAATGTCCATGAAACCTCATTATGTTACAGCCCAAAGTGATTAAATCAACTATATTTGGTATTTTTACAAAAACATAAGCATTATATATACATATATGAATAGCTAGACTTGTATATTCTATGAACACTGACATTCTAAAAAATGTAAAACTAGTCAAATGATAAGGGTTTAAAAAAAATCTATGTTCACATCATTCACTATTTTAATATGTATTTTCCTAGTAAAGTGGAAATGAGAAGCGAGTTTCTAATAGTGGAGAGAATCACAATGACATTGCAGAATTGGCATTTTATTTATCACCGTTTTAGGAAGAGATAAAGGAAATATTTCAAATAAATATTTTAAAACTCTCTAAAGCAACTTTTCTTGTAGCAGATAGGATGTACAAACTGCACATAATGCCATGATAAGAAGGTTTTGATTAAAATGAGATGCACAACTTCAGGCTCTCATTTCTAAGTAATGCATACATCCCAAATCCATGACTCTAACAGCTTTATGTAGCACATTCCCCTCTCTCTTCATATATATGCAGACATATGCAAACGCATATACATGTTTGCAGAAGACATATTGTATGCTTATGATATACGGTTTGTCTAATAAATGGCCCTAAGAATTACATATTCTCAGTATAGTCTACATATTTAAGAGCATAAATAATACAATCTTTTCTTTCTCCAAGAAAAATATTGCGGCAAAAATGTGTGTTGAGTTTTCCTTCACTGTCATATGTCATTATGTGATACATTTCCTCCTTTAAACCCATGCCAGTTTGTATGAATTTTTAATGAACTCAACAAGCCTGCTGGACAGTGTAACATGATTATAATTGGTGTAGAACACTAAGAAATTGCTTCAATACTTTATAAGAAAAAAATGCTATCTTTACTAAAGCGTTTGTTCTAATATTTAATTAAAGGCTTTGAACACAAACAGAATTTCAGATAAAATGCAGAACAAAGGCATATTTTTAGTTGCAAAACTGTAATTTCCACGTAAAATTGGAGTAGTGTAGACAATGACACAAGATAAAGAATTAAAGAGAAACTGGACTGTAAACTCAACTACTGAGCAGTTTTAAATTTTTTGCTCTCCTCTAAAATCGAGAGTTGTTGTTATTATTTTTGTTAAACTGTTAGGAATATGGTATTTTCCTTTCAAATTTCAGGTACATTGTAAAGATGCACAGAAAAGAATACAAAGCAGGAAGGCAACGTATGGAATGAAGATTTCAGTACAGTGATTAAACCTCATGACTCCTACAGTTTTTATGAAATATACACTGTGTGAGCAACTGATTTACTTCTCTAGAAAACAAAATGTCTTTTTGCACATTGCTTCCTGAGTAACGGACCTGATGAAAAGTTTCAAGTGATCATCATAAAATGGACAAGTTCTACAGTATAAGATGAGAAGACCTTTGCCTCTCTCGGAGTCTTGTTTGACCCATAAACTGTACAAATTTGGTTTTAACTAAACCTGCAGCTAAGCTGACCTACTTAATTTAACAGTAAAGACACTGGACTACAGGACTTTTCTCTTGTACAGTAAGTAAAGTACATTAAGCTTTAGCCTGCCTAGAGAGGAGTAAAAGCTAACAACAATTACCGTTTCAGCACATACTATGCAAGAAATGCATATGGGAGTTATGAGGGAGACAGGGGTCAGAGTTTATTGCATTCTGTGTTCATCTCTGAAGTCTGTATTTTGATATTTTGGTATTCTTTGTTATTCTTGTTTTCTCAGAACAAGACCAAAACAAAGTAAGACCAAGACCAACATTCTTGGAAAGTCACCTGCTGTGAAATACACATAATGAACCTTTCCCCTGTTATTATTGCTGCTTCCAGTAGGTCAGTGAAGACTTGGATGTTTCAAGTCAAGAAAAAAGCCAAATAGAGAACAGTATCTTTGGGGAAAAAGTTTAAAAAAACCAAACCAAACAAAACTGAAACTGAAGCTAAAATCATGCTTCTCTCACGCTTTCTTTCACACACTTGCTTGCAATAAACTAGCACTGGTCAATCATCACACTGGAGATCAAACAAGGCAGAGCTGACCAATAAATCCCACAAAAAACTACCATGTTAAACTGTCGTTTGAAGTATTTGGTATTTTTTTAAAGGTAAATTTATTTTAGCCATTTAATTTTCTACCAGTTTCAGATCTTTTCTTTAAGGAGAAATTGTTTTTTTTTTCCAGCCTTTGACCTTTCACTGTGGCCCAGAGTCATCCCAATCAGTGTAATATTTGACTGAGGAATGTAAGTTTGGGGACTAATGAGAGTGATTTAGCCTACATAAAACCGTTCACCTTCTATTTTAACTACCCTTCTGATTGGGTAGTAAGTCTAGACATCTCACTCAATTTGAATCAAAAAAAGGTTTGGACTGGGAAAGTTTTGTCAGAGTAGGATTTATGCAGGTGCTTCTCACCTCTGTAGTATTTTTGTGATTTCTCAGCCGCATAGGCAAACTATAAGTTACTGATGGCAAGCACTGTCACCCCTACATGCGGGCAAACTGACTAACAGATATTAATGTCAGAGCAGGGAGACGACACAGAAGTTCTAAAGAAATCACTGTAGCTGGACCCTCACGTTAGGAGGGAGGGCCACCTCAAACAGCTGGTCATGCCCTTCTGGGCACATAGAGCTTCAGGAGGCACTATTCTTAATTACATTGTACTGAATAAAGTAAATGGAGCCTGGCAGGTAAATAGGATGTATGTTACTAAAAAGTAACTCTGAGTTTCAGGAAGGCAGGAAGACATAGCCTCAGCATGCCAGAGAGCAGCAGAAAGGTCCTGCTGCCTTCAAGAACTCCTGAGAGTAATGGGAAGAATTCTGACTTCCCATTACAGAATTCCTAAAATCACCTTCACAACATGGTGAACTTGCTCAAAAGAGAGGGGATATCTGGAGACAAGACAAGAAATAATATGCAGAGGAGGAGTAAGTAAGCCAGGAGGCCAAGACAGAAGACACCGCATTAAGTAGAGAGTTGGCAGAAAAGCCCCTCTTACCACTGCACAAGACACTATACCAATGGGACTATAAGTTACCACTACCTCTCCATGACACTTTTTTCTCTAAGGGGGTTTTACCTGTTTCCCAGTTAGATATTCTCCCTATTTCCTTCCCACCCCAGACACTGCTTCCCACTTCAGACACCTACCTTGACAGGGAAAACACTGCTCTCTTGACTCCAAACATGGGATTACAACAACACTCAACATGCCAAGTCCCAATATTTTTTGATCTGCACCGAGAAAGGCTTGGACCGCCATTTATTCCTTTCATCTTTTCCAATTGCATGGGTTAAGATATTTTAAAAGCTATTCATTTTCACCTCATTCATTCTCCTTGTGCCTTAAAGAAGACATGGCTAATTTTGTCTTCTCCAATTTGACAAAGAAATGGATTTTTGTGAAATGGACAAAACCCTTCGAATACAGGCGCTGCCAGGAGCTACTATACAACTAACAGCTAAAGTCTAAGAATATTTCAAATTCATGAAGCTACACAACACGCTGCAAATTGGTCACAATCTTTTCCCCCTTTTCTCACAATATTTGAAGTTATCTTTTAAAGTTCCTACAAGCACTGGTGCATATAAAACTGCCACCCCCAAAACAGCATTCCTTAAACAGGAGATAACAATCTTTCTGACCTTCCCTGACACCAGGTGCCTGCAGCAGACACAGCTCTCCAAGGGACAACCTGCAAAACAATCAAACCCTCACGTATGCCTCCTAGCTCATGACACCACCTTTGCTATCTTTCAGAAAATACGTGTTTGGGTATAATTCATAGTAACTACTTGCCTTCTGCTTGATACTACCATCTACCTTTCAGTCTTCTAAAGACACATTTCACTGTCAACCTGAAGCTATTTAGGCAACAGATACCAAGTTAATTCCTATGATACTAATGTCCAGCCATGTCTCAGGATAAAAGGGAATGCTGATGACACCATTGTCCATATTTCATTAAGGAAAACAGGTAAGAATAGCTGAAAATCCTAACAATGTGTCCATTTCCAAAGAAACACCCATTTGTAGCTAAGATCTTGTGTACAAATATAAATAGCAAGAATACAGCCTCTGCTTGCAGACAAAGGTATTGGGAAATGTCTTGGGTGTAACACAAGCATTGCAGGCCTTATACCCATGCAAATATCATATCTTCTCAATAATGACAACGCTTTCCACAACGATAGCTTCAGCAGCTGATGTGTATATGCTGAATCAGTTGGCAACCGACTGGCTGGATGAGGGAGCTGCAAACTTCCCAATGAGGACAGCCACACGCTCCTGCAAGGACAAACGTGCTCTGTGACTCCTGTGCATATCATGGTGAAGGCACCGTTGTCATCTTCACCCTTTACAGTCACTCTTTGCTGACAATCCTAATTTCACAGCACGATCCTCTCCCATCAGTCCGTATTTCTCCTCCCAGCCCAGAAACCATTCTGCACAAGGCAACACTTCCCAAGCAAGCTCCTGAAGCCCTTGCAGTCCTTTTGTTTTCCTCCTTGTTTTCTTCTTTCTGTTGATTAAACTGCTCCATATCACAGTGCTTGTCTTGTATAGGTGTAGCTGTCCTGTGGTAACATGCTCAAGGCATTCATGCAAGCCACAGAATATTCAAGTACCAACAGTATGATGCGGAAGGCTGTCTTCTCCAAAATAATTGTTTATTGATTTGGAAATAGTGTGCAAAAAGAGACTGATAATGGGGTCAGGAGAGAGAAACCATGAGATGTTTGTAGTTTGACACCTCTTCTTTCCCCTTCCCCTCCTCAAACACAGGACATGATGTTTTTAGGTACCTTCTGCTACCATCCCAACAGGAAACAATCCTGTGATGTACACTACTTGTAGCCACAGCACAAAGACAGATCAACATCTATTGCAGAGTATGCAATACAGAGGAAATCCATCATGTGGAAGGGTTAATTCATAATAAAATAAAAGCTGGATGTTCATTTGTATATGCTTTTATAAGGAAACAGTTACTTTGAACTTTCACATCAGTGCATCTGACCTCAAAGTAAATCCCCCATGCAGACAAGCCTATACTTTCATTTAGTTTTATGAGAAGCGGTAAGCTTGCTTGTCAGAACAAGCTAATGAGAGCTACATTTGCTGGTTCACATCTGAAGAAGGCATTTCATACAGCTGCTTGGGTTTTGGGCACAGCTGCTCCACATTTCTGTCTTTAGCACTGTGCTCAGTTACCATGAAGCAACTTGTTATGGAACAGCTGACCTGAAATTCAGCATGAGCGACTTCTCTTTCCAGAGGGTAACATGGTAGGATGATGACATAACACTTCCACTGGATGACACTTCAAGCTGTGGAATTTCAAAGACCACAAACTTGCTAACATTAGGGGGTATCCACCTTGGTAAACACGAAAAGAAACTTATAAATTAAGTTCTGAGCATTCTTAACATTTGAACTATTGAGCCCAAATCTGTCTCAATCATGTCAGCCAACTCTTTGCTAAGAACGCAGCAAGGATATGAAACTGCATGCTTTCACAAATACAATGGATTTAAAAGAAAACAATTTCCATAGTTGGTACTGCTTTTAACAATAACAAGTATTATTTCTATATAGTTTTTACCTCAATTTAACTCTTACAGAACTCTGACAAGGTGGGCAAACACTTTTGAAACCATATTACAGATTAATAACTAAAATTTAGAGAGATCTGATTTAGCTCTAAATAAACTAGCTCAAGTACTGGAAGCACCTCACCATTGCAGCCAAGAAAAAGGGTAAATTAGATAAGGCTGAGTCTGTGCTATCACAGTTAGATTACAGCAGTTGGTTTAAACTACCTAAGTTGTCTCTAAAATATGTTGCACAAACACCCCAAAAAGTAGAAGATATATATTCAACAACATTCCTTGAATCAGCAAGGGACTGAGTTCTCACACCCTGACTCCTAGCTCTATGCTTGGGCCAGTTGATTAGGTAGCTATTGATGTCACTGGTAAAAATCCTACCAGCTACAGAGAATTTAGTCTCTCGGTTCAGCAAAATGTATCTAAACAACAAAACACTACTAATTCACAGTGTCAAGGCCTGAAAGCTATAGCCTCTGGATTTATATACTGAACTGGAAGTAAATTCGAGTACCTTCAGATGAAAATGTCTGCATGAGCGCTGTTTCAGGGAAAGCAGTTTTCAAGATTCTCGGTTGCTAAGCAGTTTCATGGCTAATAGTTTAATATACTTGCTTCTTCCTCTACGATGTTGATGAAGAAAGAATGTCTTTAATATTAAATTCACCAAAATTGCTTGATCCAATATATGAAATAGTCTAAGTCTGGAGGTAGAAATTACATTTGAAAACTGACATTTACAGCTTCTATGAGAAGAGGAAGATGAAAGGCACCACCACTGAGCTCATTTTTGCTCTACATTTAGCTCTGATGATACAGGAACAGCATGGAGTCCAGTGGCAGCAACTGAATCCTCATCCACTCCATGGCGATGGTGAGAAGGGTCAGTATTGATTAAATCCACGTTAGCACTTACAGCGCAACACGCAGCCTGAAACCCTGGAGGGTTCTTTCTCTCCAGTCTTATGGAAATATAAAATTAAAACAGAAATGCTCCTGTAAAACTGAAAGAATCCTCCATCTTCATGACAAAAAGATGTTAACTTGCCAAAGCAAGAGTTATTTCAGAAAGTTTTTTGAGTCACTTCTCTTAAACAGAAAATAGAGCCAACAGAAAGAATACTGCTTAGTGAATTTCACCATTTTCAGTTCAAGTTTTGCAATTAAAGTCTTTTAGTGGAATTCCACAGGAAGCCAAATACTAATTTACTGCTGTAACAGTTTCAAGGAATGGGATTACTCTATCCTAATTTAGCAACCTAGAAGTCAGGTTACTATTCTAAGTAAGTTTACTATGCTCCTTCTTTAGTCAATGCAAAGACACAGGCTTATGAAAAGGAGAGGTTTACTCCAAAATAAGACAAGGGGCGTCTAAAACAGAGGCATCACCATTTTCAAGTGCCAGTCTTTCCCCACAGGCTGCACAGGGAGCCTAGACAACTACTTTAATTGGAGTATGAGCAAAGTACCACTACTGTACCCTATCCAGACTTTGTTTTGGGGACTAACCAGTGTGTCTGTGTATCACTTAAAATTTCAGTAAAATATCTTCCTAAATAAAGGTGGCTTTAATACAGTTTTCTACTTAAGGAAGCTTATTTTCAATAATAAGTATTTAAAAGGCACGCTCTAATTATATAATTAAAATATTAAAAAGTAATAAAAAGATAATGTGAAAATTTCTGTATTTTGTGTTCCCTTTTATCTTCTGGCATTTTCATGTAGTAAAGTTGTTACACAAAGGGGACTTTCTTAAAAGACTGGTCTAATTATTTTTAACTCCTTAAGAGTAAAAAGCTCTAAGTGAGTTTAGAGCTAATAGGAGTAGGACTGAAAAAAATTGCTTCTATTTATTTTATGGAAAATTTAAAAATACAGCAAACGTACTGCTTAGGGACAT
This sequence comes from Apteryx mantelli, assembly GCF_036417845.1. NCBI lineage: Eukaryota > Metazoa > Chordata > Aves > Apterygiformes > Apterygidae > Apteryx > Apteryx mantelli. The sequence continues at coordinate 84,032,999 of NC_089978.1, read as the reverse complement.
GGTCTTTCCTAATGAAAAAAGATTTAATTGTCACTTTTCAGATACCCTTCTTGGTGAAGTTCTGAATCTTTTCCTCAAACTGATTCTATGAATCAGTTTGGGGGGGAATTTAAAATAGAGTGTAGCAGAAATTTTCTTTTCCATTTTCTTTTCCTTTAACAGCATGACTGTTCTCATAAGTACATTTCCTGCTAACGTTTTCTTGGAAATCAATTAAATATTGCATTACACTAAAAACTATTTTTAACATTCGAGGCTGGCTTATCATCTAACATTTGTATATACTTTTGTTTGAAATTCTTGACTCTTGCTCACCTTGTTAAAGCATTATGTACATTCACTTACAGAATCTGTTTTTTTTTCTCGTGCAGTTTGCATTTTTTTCCTCTGTTTGGTATACTCTGATCTTTGTGTCTGTATTTTGAAACTAGATTAATTTTCTCCCCCACTCTCTACAATTATAAAGACAAATCATTTCTTGACTTTACAAAAAGCTTTGAGAGAAAACAGTACAAAAATAGCCACACCATTTCATGTTGTGAATATAAAATATACCTAATCAGCAAGAGATAATACAACCACAGAAAAAATATTGCGCTGGAATATCAATTTTTATTTATTTGCTGCAGCGACCATGAAATGGTACAATGTCAGTTCCCAAGGGAAAGAAGGAAAGGGGGTCTAAGCTAAAGAGCAGGCTTCGGCTCATTCAGAGAACTGGTAGGCAGGATCCCATGGGAGGCAGGATCCTGTGGGAGGCAGCTCTGAAAGGCCAGAGAGCCCAGTAGAGCTGGTTGCTCTCCAAGGAGAGCTTCCTCAAAATGCCAGAATGGTCCACTCTGATCTGCAAGAAAGTACGCAGGCACAGCACAAGACCAGCTTGGCCCCATGGGGAACTCCTGACTGAGACCCAGCACAAAGAGACAGTGCTCAGGAGACAGAAGTGGAGACAGGCTACCCAGGAAAAACAGAAGCGCTGCCTGGGCATGCAGGGTTGCAGTGAGCAAAGCCAAAGCTCACCTGGAGCCAAAACTGGTACTGGATGCGACGGGCAAAAAGAAGGGCTTCCACAGGCACATCACTAGTGAAAGAAACACCAAGGAAAACAAGGGCTTGCAGCTGAATGGGGTGAGCAACCTAATGAAGGACACTGAAAAGGCTGAGGTACCCGATGCCTTCTTTGTTTTGGTCTTCACTGGTAAGGTTGGCTTTCAAGCCTCCCTCGCGCTTGTGCTTAGTGACAGGACTCAGGGGAGAGACGTACTACCCATGGTAGAGGAAGAATGAATTAGGGATTGCTTAGCAAGATGCATGCACACAAGTCCCTGGGCCTGGATGGGACACATCCAAGGGTGCTGAGGGAGCTGACTGATGTCTTTGTGAGGCTGCTCTCCATCATCTTTGAAATGTCATGGTGACTGGGGGAGGTTCCTGATGACTGGAAAAAGGCAAATGTCATGCACATCTTCAAAAAGGCAAGAAAAAGGATCTTGGAAACTACAGGTTAGCATGGCTTACCTCATTTCTGGGAAAATTATGGACCAAATCTCCCTGGAAACCATTTGGAGGTACAAGAAAGACAGGAAGATGATTGGAAACTGCCAGAATGGATTTACAAAGTGCAAATCATGCTTGAGCAACTTGATTTCCTTCTAAGATGAGATGATTGGCCACATGGATATGGGAAGAGCAGTGGATGTTGTTTACTTTGACTTGAGCAAGGCTTTCAACACAGTCTCCCATAGTACCCTTAAAGCTACTTTGAGGAGCTATAGACTGGATAGGTGGACTATGAAGTGGGTGGAAAACTGGCTGGACTGGAGACTAAAAGGGCAATGTTCAGCAGTTTGAAGTCCAACTGGCAGCATGTTACCGGTGACATTACTCTTACTAGTGGTTACAGGAGGCCAATGTTGTTTAACGTCTTCATCAGTGACCTGATAGGTGGGACAGAGTACATCTTCAACAAGTTTGTAGGTGGCATCAAATGGGGGAGCGGTCAATACACTTGAGGGCAGGTCTGTTGTTCAGGGGGATGTAGACAGGCTGGAGGAATGGTTGACAGAATGCCTATGAGATTCATGAGGACAAATGCCAAGTCTTGTACCTGGGATGAATGAACCTCTCATAATGCTGCAGAGTAAGGCCTGACTGGGCCAGGTAGCAGCTCCACAGAAAAATGTGGGGGTGTTGGTGGACAGTAAATTGAACATGAGTTAACAGTGTGCCCTCCCAGTGGTGAAGCTTAACTGCGTACTGGGATGCACTAGCAAGAACACAGACAACAGGTTGAGTGATTATTCCTGTCCACTCTTCATGAGGCTGCAGCTTTACCAGTGTTTCCAGTTTTGGACTCTGCCACTGTGAGTCAGCTATTGACAAACTTGAGAGGGTCTAAGGCTCTAAGAAGGTTGTGGGGCTTAAGCACATGACATAGGAGAAGAGACTATGGAATTTGGACTTGTTTAACCTGACAAGGCTAAGGGAGGAATCTAAGTCTTCCACTACCTACTACAGGCGTTAGAGAGAACAGAGCCAGACACTTCTCAGAGGTGGGCAGATAAGGGACAAGACGTAAAGGTCACAAATTGCATCAAGGGAAATTCCAATTTGATAAAAAAAAAAACAAACCCTCACAATGCTAATGTTAAGCACTGAAACAGGTGCCCAGAACAGCTGTGAGATCTCTGTTCTTGGAGATATTCAAAATTTGACTGGACAGGCCCTGAACAACCAGGTCTAACCTTGACAGTAGCTCTGCTCTGAGCAGGATATTGGAGTAGATGTATTCCAGAAATCCCTTCCACCTCAGTTTTTCTATGATTCTTTGATAATGCCCATTACAGTCATCAGACATACTCATTGCTGATCATAGATACTTTCCTACTAGCTGGAAAGCAAGATTTCAAAATTGCTTCCATCCACATTGCAAACTGAAAGCGAGCATTACTTGCAAGGTGATGGATGCATCTACACATAAGTAAACCTATTACATAGAAGGGATGTATTACTTCACTGGTGCAAAGAATTGCTTCTGCTATGGTTCAGGACTGTATAGTTACAGTGTCTAATCATTCCAGGTGTCCCCACTGGAATTAAAAGAAAGCTCTTCATTTGCAATGCTGTAATATACAGTCCCAATACATTTCACTCTGTCTCTGTCAAAGTCCCAAAGGCAGATATATTCTGAGAGCAGAGGCAGAATTACAGTGTGAGAAAAGTGCCACCAAAATATTCCCCTGGAATGTAAACATCTAACTGATTTATTTGTAGCTGGTTGGCTAAGACACTACCTATGGAGTTAACATGGTTAGGAAGGACTACATTCTTATTCAGTATCTCACTTGCAGGCAGACAGAGAATCAGGCACACAGTAAACCCACTTTGTCTCAGTTTTAATCAGACAGTCTATTCTCCTGTTGTTATTACTATACATTGCTGGCAACAGAGGAATGAGAGAGAGAGATCTTAATTCTGAGCGCTTACATATCAAAGAATCAGGAAAAGAATGAAGACTGTAATATGATGACTTTATGAAGTAACAAAGATATCAAAAATAAGTTTAAGATCCATTGGTGGGTCTTATGCTGCTACTCTATGCAGAGCATAGGATATGAATTTAATAGGAATAGGACAGGTCCTTTAGTCCATGGGGGCTCTTTATTACATAAATAGGAGTGTCAAAGTACCTTCCTAAAATGTGTTGTGTTTCTGTTAGCTGACCTGCTGGTTACCACTTTTTTTAAATCTGAAAATGTATGGGATTTTGTTCATACAACACAGATAAAGACATCGGTGTTGCTGGCAGCTTCATTGCTCTGCTGAATAGGCTTTTTATGCCCCATAAACTGAGTACACGTTTACTCAAATTATGATCTGAAAGAGTACAACTATCATGGCAGCACCTCCTAACTAAATTTCTGAAAGTAAATGTGACTTTTCAAAATTGCCTGGGCAACACTGATAATAGACAGCTACCAGTTCTGAGAAGTACCTGCACAGTTAAAACTCGATCATCTTCCATGAATCAGCTAGACCCACCAATTCAAACTTTAACACCAGAGAAGAAAAATACAGAAACCAAACTGGCCTCTGGTGACCACGCTCCTGAAATTTAACCATTTTTAACCATCTTTATATTTAAATTTTGAATTGCCAATCATTTTTCTATGCAATATGCTTTCTAACACCTGCTGTTACTCAAAATGCAAAGTTTATGTCTACCACATTGCACCTTTTCTCATATGTTCTGAGCATTTGCTGGTCCCCCATCCTTTTTCTCCTCCTGCATCCCATTACAGATACTCATTTTTTTCCATTCCTGCACCCTCTGCAGTCTCTCTTTTGTCTTGTTTCCTGCCTCATCTCTACACAGGCCTTCCTGCTCTTCTGATACAAACCCACCTACCACATATCCAACCAAACACATACCATTTACATGCACCTATCCTTTCTCAAAATCATCCCAACTGCTTTTCCTTCCTCTTCACGTAAGACAGACCTGACTCTCTATTGTGACACAACTTTATTTCTGGAAAAAAAAAAAAAAAAGCAATAGAGCAACAGTGACTGGAGCTGCCTTGCTCCAAGAATTATTCCTCCAACAATCCATACCAAAAAGGAATATCAGGCAAATATTATTCTTCTTTTGATACCCAAGTATTTTGGAGCTGCTCCGATATCATATTTTTTTCAGCTACCCAGAGGACATTTATGAGGACATCTCATTTCAATACTGAAGTATTTCACCATTCTTCATTATAACTAAAGTAACATTATTTTCTATTTTCTCAGCGATGAGAAGGCAAGACTACTATATTATCGAATGATTGCACAGGCAATAAGCCACTGAGCTCATTGTTTAAGTGACAGGACATCAACTACCTGACAAGGTCGATGACTCTCTCCCTTGGAGCAGTGCTGACTGGCTCATCATTAATCATTATGATCTGATCTCCTGGTATAAGCTTTCCTTCAGAGGGGCCGCCTACAGACAAATGAAAAAAAAAAGCACAAGTTAGTAGACCACTGTAAATGCACAGACACACACTATTGTTCATATACTATGTGTGTTTTTTTCCTTCAACTAATGACATATTTAACACAATACTTTTTCTGACAATGCAAGTACTTCCTCACTAGCAAAATCTTGAAAGCTAGTAGCTTAGGTGTTTCTACTAAAGTTCCTCAGGTTAGGTTCTAAAACCACGTTTAGGTACCTAAAAATAAGGACTTGATTTTCTGGGTTAGTCACACTTACAAAAAAAAAAAAAAAAATAGGCCAGCAAGGCCCATAGAAGGTCACCTAATCCATCCTTTAAGGCATAATCAACCATACCTTACTCATTCCTGGTCGATGTCCGTCTAATCTTCTTGTAGGACCACCTCTGAGGAAGACTCCTTTTCCTGTAGATGATCCTATTGTTTAACTATTGTTAAAATTAGGAAGTCTTCTCCCCAGTGTCTAGACCTGATCTTCCTTGTTGTAACACATAACTTCTTGTCCTTGCCAAAGTAGCACTGGAGAACATGCAATTCCCTTCCTCTCTGCAACATCACTTTATATATTTGAAAGTCATTTGCAGGTCTCTCCTCAGACTTTTCTGGTCTAGGAGAAACAAACCTCCTTCTTTCAATCTTAAGACAGAAAGTTTTCTCTATCTTAGTCATTGAGTCTGTTTTCCTCTAGACTCCCTCCACTTGGTGAAAAGAATTTCTAAGTGATACATCCAAAAGTATTGCCACTTCTACTTAGATATAGATTGTCAAATTAGCCTAACTAGGTAATCAGATACATGCACTTTGGAGTTTGATGCTATTAAAATGCATATTAAGTTTACATTTTATAAAATGTACAAAATATTTTGCTTCCCAGCATGAGTTTAAATGCCCAGAAGTGGGCATAAGCCTTTTGCCTTAAACTTTGCAATGATGATATTAAAGAATTATTACCATTGTGAAGTTAAAGTCTTAAAACAAAATGTCTCAGTGTCAGAAAAAATTCACCCAATAACTGAGCAAATGCTGTTCCTTTCCTCTGTTTCGTTTGGAAACTACTTCACTCACAAATCCAGCATAAACGGATACAGATCCATGTAGAAGAATGTTGTCCTGAACACATCTTTCCTCCTGTTTGTTTGGAATAGATATAAACACCTTTCCCAAACAGAACTTTAACATAAGGCTACATTAATAATGCTAACCTGGGAGAAAAGAACTGCGTGAATCTAGTTCAAATATTAGTTACAACACTCACTTCATCTGGAAGCAATACAAACATAATCAATGCACACACGTGGGTAAATGACATCAGAATTTTACACAGTCAATTTTGGCTCTCCTCTGCTCTCTATGGGGGCTCTATAGAACATATTGAATAGGAGCAAAGTCAAAGTCCTGTCCTTAGCTCCAAGGCAATTTTACGTAACATCTGAGCTTTCAAGCATAAAGAGCAAGAGCCCACTATTCAGGAGACTGAACATTCCCAGGTCTGGTACCCCATAAACTCAAACCTCACTAATTTTCACTACAAATAAGAAGTTTAGGACTATTTTGAACTGGCTTTTTCTAATACAGATATACAGAAGTATACATTCAAGAAGAATCAACATCACCACCCTCTTTTTCAAAAAAAGTTAGAACCCAAATCTCCTCATGGGAACCTGATGATAAAAAGAATGACGAATACATATGTTTTAATCTCACAGCTTAATACATCCCCTGAAAACACTGATTTCAATGGCAATGAAGGTGGCATCAAACCAATGTAAAACATAACAGGGAGAAAAACTTCTTTCCCTGAATGAAGTGGGTGATTTTTTTTCAGTCAAACAACAGAAATGGCTCAGAGCAATAAGCTAAAACTCGCTTTTTGTTAACAAATTTATATAAAATTCAAAAATGAGTGCAAGCTGGGAAACTGCTCTGCAATACAAGACTTAAAATCCTACCTGGTGTTCATGATTACCTTGTCTGCCTGAATATTTTAACAGTACTCAAATTTACAACTATATTTGATCTCAGTAGGTTAAGTCCTCAGTCAATATATGTACAGAATTATTTTTAATACTCACAAATAAATTCACTGTCTTTGAAGAAAATAGAAGTCATTATAATTTTCTAGTAATATGACTACACCTATTCTCTCATTTGGCAATCCAGCCAGTATTTGACACTAAGAAGTGCCAAGACTGCTTTTGGGGTCAGGTGGAGAAAACATACCTGGTGTTACTGAGCGTACAACAACCGGCTTTTCACTACCAGCCACAAAACCAAATCCTAGCACTGGATCCCTCCTCATTTCCACTTTCCGAGGGGTTGGAGGGGTGATTTGGCAGCTCTCTAATCGAGGATCTTCAAATGTGGCTGATTGTGTCATGTGACTGTGAAAAAAAAAAGATGAAAAAAGGAAAAAAATCATTAAAACATGATTTTGTGGTATCTACTCAAGCCAAGCAATTTCTGCTATGATATGAGATGAATATCTGAAATGTTCTCACTGTAAGAACTAATGAAACCAAATTAATAATTTTCAATTAGATTTTCTTATGCATAACATGATACTGCTGTTGACAGATCTTAAATACTAATCAATACGATTAACCTAAAAAGATGTCCCTCTTTGACAGTATACCTTTAATCATACTCCATATATGAAAGAATAATAACCTAGAAATAAAGGCTTTGTCACCTGTGCTTAAATCTTTCATCCTTCATTTGTTGAAAGGGAAAAATAATAAGTGACCTACTCTTTATGTAAAACATTACAATTAGGTTCTATCAACCTTTTCAAGAAGAGAGAACATATACTTAAATTTGTTTTTCTAAAATAATAAGCAAGTTTCAGAGCAGAGTCCTCTCAAACTGACTGAAAACACAGGTAACAGCTCTTTATCTCTTTATCTTTTTATTTTATTTACCTCTAAATCATAGATAACCATATGTTTCTAACCAACCAAATGGGAAGTTCAAAACAGAGGGCACTTAAACACAAAGAATCAAAAGAACCAGTATCCCTGTCTGCTTTGATGATACTGCTTGAGTAAACTATCCGAAGTTCCCCCAAACTTCAGTCCAGCGCAAAAAAGATATTAAAAAAAATTCTTTATTAGAAATGACTAAAATACAGTACTTTCAGCCACAGTGTCATGATTAAGATACCTTTTTGCACCTAGAAGACAGAATTCTCATGACTGGAAGGAAAGATCTTGATTTTTCAAGCAGAAAAGAAAACCGAAGAGATCCAATATGACTTATCTGTGAAAGAGGTGATGGTTTAAAAGCACAGAGACTCCTAAATTACTGTTAATAAACACTGAAATGTGATCAACGCTGTATGCATACCGAACAGTTCACTGCTCAGCACAGGAATATGCCTCATATTTGCCACTCCGTGACCTGGAGTTCCCTGCTCAGTCACTGCTACCAGTTCCCAGGGCTGCTTGCACAGACAATCTTTCATGCCCTTCAGAATGCCATTCCCTGATCCCACGTGCTTCAGGAAACCTCGGAAGACCTTCGTAGCTCAGCACAAGCCAGGCCTCACGACCGCTGGCCTCCTCTGCCTGGCTGCTGGGGGCAGACGCCTTCAGGGAGCTGACAAGCTTGCACGCTTACAGGCAGGCAACAGGCACAGCTCAGCACGGCATGGAGACTGTGGCTCACTGCATCAAGCCACTGCTGTCTCGACGGAGCACGAATGGCATTTGTTGAAAGCTGCCTGGCCAAGAGTTAGCTCTTCTTTATATTCAAGAGACGTAAATTTGCAGGTGTTGAACAAAATCCGGCTCTCGTTGGATAAATGCAGTGGGAGCGTAGTTCTAGCCCTGTCACCAGTGAGAGTGCGGGCTCCTGCCCTGAGAAAGGTGACAACCAGACACCCAAACTAAGAAAGCCATGAAGACATCAGAGAGACAGATATCCCCACAGCAGTAAGCAGTATCGTCAGTTTGAAAGTTGGTCTCCCCATAAATAACTGTAATAATCTGAGAATCATGTAATGTTCTTTATCACTGAAATCCTTACACGGGATATAACATGTCATAATATGGCACTTAGCAGTCATGCCAGGGTGCAGAGTCATTGCTCTCATCTCTAGCCCCTTTTCCATCTGCAATTCCCCTAAGAACTCCAGACAAACGGTCCATAAAGCAAGAGGCATCATTCAGAGATTTGTTTTCAGCATCAATAGCATGCAAAAGCTTCTCTAATCTTTCCCCAACACATACATGTTGGGCACGACATGAACTTCCATTCTCTCCATGGACTGCTTTTATTATTTATCCACAAAACAGCCACAGAATCTCAGTAAACTCTCAGCATGAGTTCATTCCTGTGGTTGGATTTTTCTAGGGTTTTTCTTCAAAGAAACTCTGTCCCTATCACTAGATTCAGTCTGCTTAACAGTAACAATCCTGTATTTTTATGCATATGATCAGAGATAGCTGAAGCTACTTCCTTACAAAAATAGGAGAGACAGAAAATATCTCTGTGCTGTCCTAGGATTTGCATTAGGTGGAGTCAGCAAAGAAATTCCATTTTCTTTTACTATGTAAAGCATCACATATGACAATTCCCTCTTCCCTGCCTTCTGCTCCTACAGTTTTTGTCAGCTAATTTTAGATCATTTTCTATTATGTTCATTCAAAAGAACTGTTAGAAAATCCAGAGAGTTTTACACAGTATCTTCACCAAATCTATTTTCAGACCTCTCAGCCCTTTCCTCTTTCCCTCGCCTTCCCCAGAAACTCCTATTGCAATTTGGGCTTCTAGATATTCAAGTATTTTGTCTTTAAAAATGGAACACTTTCTGAGGTGTTACTGGTATTTCAAAAACTATCTATTTAAACTCGTGAACTTTGCTTTGGTAGAGAAGACAAGGCTCTGCATTTGTCATCTCTTTTAGTTAGCAGCCTTGCCAAACTTCCTACAAAGTTAAAATGTTCTGTTTAATCATTTCCTTCTAACAGCTGTTTCCATTTTTGTAACTAGGGCACTATAAGCTGAGGCTGTCTCCAAAGAAGAAATGCAGTATTTACGAGCACCTTGCAAATATTGCTTGAGCCTTTGAGGACTACCTTCCTGCCATTGCATATTGTCCCTCTTCAAGCCACTTGTTTAGTCTGGATCGAAGACTAAATCAGAGAGAGAGAAAAAAAAAAAAAAAAAGACCCCCCCAACCCTGTCAACAGCTATAATTCAGATAACAAATTCTAAGAAGAGACCTAAGATTTGCTTAAAATAGCAGCTCTGCTAGTAGATGCCTTGCTCCAACCACTGTATCATCTTGTACTGAGACTCTGCAGTAGCGGCAGCAGCAGTATCAGTTATTCAAAGCCTAAATAAGGAACAGTCCATCACGATTCTGAGTGACACAGCAGGTTTTATTGATTTTTTAAGGTTATCCACCCACAGATACATCACCTAAAAAGGCTTTGCATCTTTCACTTCCACAGATTTCTGCATCGCATATTCTTGTATCACTCAGTATGTTGGAACCGTAGCCAGATGTATTTCAAGAGAGCAACAAGATATATGAATATGACCCCAGAAGAGATGAGATGAATACTCTCAAAGCTTGCTGTGATAGTCGGCTGACAGACCCTTTTCCTCCTGTGGATAGTTCATTATTGAGATGTCAGCTGTAGCACCATAGTTGAAGACTAATTTGAGCTTTGCATTAACAGGAGATATTTGATCTCTACCTTACCAGTGGAAAACATTAACTCCTGAAATAAAGAATTAATTTTCTAAGAATTCTAAAATAGAATCAAGTAATCTTGGACTTGCAATTATTTCAAAACAGGCACCCCAGGGAATCTTATACAACATATCAGAGGTTTGTTTTAAACAGTAGAAGATCTTAAAAGAATAACTCCAACACTGCAAACTTCCCGTTTGTTTCAAACACAGTAAGAATGTGTTTAGATTGTGCTGTGACTAGATCATACCTAAAGATTTATTTCAGTAAAGGAAAAAAGGAAGAAAAAGAAAAAGGCTGGGATGAACTGTTCTTCCCACACACAAACACAAACTGCCCTTAGATCACCTTTTCAAAAGAGCTCCTTATTTCCTACCATTTTCAATGACTGAGATGAGTCCCTACTTTGGAAGAATCTATCTTCTCTGATGTACTCTTACTGTGAATGGTGGGAGACAGCTGCCATTATTCAAGCGAGTAATTTTTAGAGAATTTCTTGAACAGCACCAACCTCTTCCAACAGATGAACTACCAGCTATGGAAAATCATAGCAAAAGTGTAATTCAAAGTACTTTTGCTCAAACACTTTCCGTGGCAGCTATTCCATGCAACAGAGAGGGCAAGAGTGAAAATGAGAGAGAAGGCATTGGAGTGTGTGTGTACCTACACACAGAACAGGACGGAGGCGTAGCAAGGTCAAATAAAATTGGTAAGCACACTCATCTACAAATGGGCCTACAGTGAGTGAAAGAGGAAGAAAATTAGGAAAGAGGAATTGGGAAACACTGATCAGCTGATCCAAAGTAGCCAGCAACTGCAAACACAATTCAGCTGCCCATGACACTGTGTGGAGCCTAACCTTACAAATGCATAACTGAATTCATGCTCAGAAAAGTCTGAGGTATTGTTTAAAGCTAGCATTTTGAATCTTCAGATGATTAGCTATCACTTAGCAATGTTTTCTTTGAAAATCTTCTTAATGTTTTTCTCATTACAAATTATACACTGTATAACCTAAGGAATATCTAAACACAGACTGCAAACAAAATGATGGCTTGATTTAATAATGTATATTAGTAATTAAAAGCAAAGCATCTTAGCACAATGCTTTTTCAACCTTTGGATTTTAGTTCATCATTCCCTGACACTTGGGGATTAGTGAGCTAATTCTAAGAGGTTTGTACATGGCAGCTAAGAAAAGTCCATCCTCATCAGGCAGAAATTTGTTATGCAGGAGTTTGCATTTCCAAAGTAAAATGTTTATGGGTCTAACTATTGCAAGAGACTGAAAACCACTGCATGAATAGAGTGACACTGATTATCATAAACATTATTTTGGAAATATCTAGCAAAGGCATCCAAACAACTTCAGCTCCATTCTGCAATAACATCCAAAAAAGGAACAGAATAGATGGCCCCTCAAGGTAAGTTTAATACAGCTCCATGTCCACAAGCACTAAAATATCTTAACCATAATCACATGGTTGTTGCATCATATCATCAGAGTGTGGAGACAGGCTGCATTTTGGTGTTTCATTTTGCATTTCCATATTGCAACTTTTTCAATTACTTCAAAGGTTAACACCAGCTCTGAATTTTGGTTGGTTTATAATACTTAGCTTTGAAATAGTTACTATATCTGTGCTGTACACATTGATTTAACTAAAAAATATTCTCTATTTTGAATTGAGATTATGTTTGAGTTCATGGCAGGTGTAATCTTGGTCAATAATGGAGAAGAGAGTTTGTGGAAATGTCAAACCACTCATGGACTAAATGAGTGGAAGTTGGCTAGGAGGATGGAGATAAGGACTTTTCTGATAGAAAGAATTAATTCATAAGCAACAAAAACACTTCAAATTGTTGAGCACTAGCTGTTAAAATCCTGTCTCATTAATTAGGAGGTGGAGGTTCTGTTTTGTTGATTGCAGCTGTGACTTTCAAAAAGACCTATGGAAGTCAAGGGCACCACACAAACACTCACTTGCAAGTGTCCATCCGGATCACTAACACCACAAGGCTCTGCCCATCCTGCCCTAGAAACTGCATTTTGGGTTCATACTCTATTCAAAGCTTCAGGTTGTGTGCTCAAAATTTCCTTTCCAACTGGGAACTTGTAGGAGTTATTACAGCAACAAAAGAAAGTAGATTTGATTCTCGCTCCACCACTTGTCTCTGGGAATTAGCTGCAAGTAAAATGGCCTGAGACTTGAGACAATATTATGGGAACTGATAACAGCATGAGGGTATTTTATGGTCTTTCCCATGATAACCTGGAAGGACTATCACAACAAGAATGACAGTTAAAAAGAATACCTAATACATAAGCTCTCCACATGATGGTAACTTGTGATATTTATTTTTACTAGTAGCTAAACATGAAAAATAATCCCCCTTCCTCAAGCTCCCGGCACCCCTCAACTATACCTGAAGTTAATTTATTTTCTCCCAGAAATCCCAGATTTATTAAGAACTAGGACAGGTGTCAAAATCATGCATCGACTGTATCTGTCTTCTACTTGGAAATGACATTTTAGAAACCAAGTGCCCAAATAGTTATTGCATTGTTAAGTAAAACTGCTGCTCCTATAGAGAATTTGGTGCCTTGACAAACTCTTTATATGCTCTGTTTTGCAGCAAACTGGATAGTCGCTCACAGCTGGAGAGTTCATTTTACACATATTCCACAGACAAAAGTTTTATTTCCAGCTGCTCAGAAAGGAGTTAACTTTTAACCCTTCAACAAAACAACCTATTCCCTATATTGCCACTGTATATGTATGCGTGTACATATGTTCAGAAGTCAGTATCACAGGTACAAAATATAACTGGAAGGTATTATCAGATTTTTTTTTCTTTCTAGGACTGTTCTTCTGTGCCAGTGTCAATTCTATTTTTTCATAAGCTTCTTCAGTAGTTAACTTCTCTAAAGTCAGGTCATTTTATAGCACCCTAGAAAATGCAGGCATATGCCATCTGGATGAACATATGGTAAAAATGTAATTAGAAAGAAAAAGGTTTGCTGGTTTCAAAAGAAGTTGGTGACAGCTTTTTGATAAAATTGGATAGAGGGAAATCTGACACATAAAAAATTTCAAAAAACACCCCTCTTCCACTGCCAGGCATGATGTGCAACCTAAAGCAAGGCAAAGTGAAGTAAAACCATAGTGAAAAACTGACATGAATACAAATTTAAGAGGGATAAAAAGATTCGTTCTCGGCTTCAGGCAGGCACTGTGAAAAATATACTTAAGAATAAATTTTGCAGTGACAGGTAGCACTCTCATCCTGAGGTTTTACATGTACAATATGTGAATACTTCTGCTCAGACATGTACTACATATGAATGGTATACACTGGGAAGAAATCAAACTTCCCTACCTGAATCCCACAAAGACATGGAAATAAGCCTTAGGCCCCAGCTATGGATTAGCAGTTGCTTGAGTTCTGCATCCAAAAATTGCCAGAGAGGCTTTCTTTTATTTTTCTTCTCTCAGGATGGCCACAGACATTTCTAGAGCTCTATTCACAATGAATTTTGAGTTTCCTGCCTGCTGTATTGTGATGGGGCTTTTGGGACATGAGCCAAATAGCAGAAATTACACAGAAACATCTCAGAGAAAATTGGCCATGGCAAAGAAATGGACACAGAGGATAGGAAGGTAAAATATGAAAGAACCCTGAAGAGAGGAGTTATGAATATCAGAAGATGAGGTATAGCACACAAAAGAGGATTCCATTTTTCTCCAATGGAAAAAAAAAGGGGGGGGGGGGGAGGTTTCAGCATTTGAGTACCTTAACAAAAATCTCAGACTAGAATCTTTCACACAGGAAGAAAATAAGGGGGGGGGGGGGAGAAATGAAACGAAAAGAGAAAAGAAGAAAAGAAAAGAAAAGAAAAGAAAAGAAAAGAAAAGAAAAGAAAAGAAAAGAAAAGAAAAGAAAAGAAAAGAAAAGAAAAGAAAAGAGAAAAGAGAAAAGAGAAAAGAGAAGCAAAGCTCCCAAAGCACTGGCCACCTAACTGCTGGAAATGTCTACTGCTCAAGTAGAGCATGATGCCAGCCTCTGCTTTCCTTGCTACCTGAAATACCCAACCAGCACCTCTACGCTGACTGTGTCTGAACTGCCCCTGTATGCAGATAGTATCGACTGTATTCTGACAGCCCCTGGTGGTGTGGTTATGCTGCTATGCACCGCACTGAATGCAATTTCTACGTCCCATTTTTCTCCTGGCATCCCACTCACACCTGTGCGGCTTCACTGGCTTCAGGGCCCCTCTCTGTGGGCTTGATCAGGTTTTCATACATGAAAGAAGTTCACAAATTATTCTTATATAGTAGACCGCGTGGCTGTATTAGGCT
Source organism: Apteryx mantelli (assembly GCF_036417845.1). Taxonomy (NCBI): domain Eukaryota; kingdom Metazoa; phylum Chordata; class Aves; order Apterygiformes; family Apterygidae; genus Apteryx; species Apteryx mantelli. The sequence goes on along the minus strand of NC_089978.1, from coordinate 84,017,939 downwards.
ACTGAGCCAAATGCATCTCATTAGCAGTTCCAGGGCAACCCCTGTGCTGGGAGCTACGTGGGCACAGGTATTCCCACTGTGGGAGGGAACGAGGCAGCAGAAACAACCAGGGCTAAGGTCACCTGGTTACACCACTAAGGCCCAACCAGCTCAGCCTTGCCTTTTCCTGGAAGAGAGACTTAGGACCCCACCAAGGCACTGGCGTTTCCTCCCTGAATGCAGCCCTTCAGCTCCTTGGCTCTCACGTATGTTTTGTGCTTGTGCTCTCACGTATGGCATGTGCTTGTGGCATGGCGCCAGGAGGAATGATGTTTGGCCCCCTGCTTGGTCTAGGTCCTTCAAGAAGGAAATTTGTGCTAGTTGTTTTTGTCAGGAATCAGAATTACTGGCACTCCTCCAAGGTAGCAGTTTCTCACACTTACTGGCGTAAGACTGAAGTACACCTTGTTTTTCCACAAAAGACATTTCTGTTTATGTGATCTGAGCAGTTCTGTTCAGAGTAGTAAACTACGTTAAGTCCTTCAAAAATGAGCTGAAATGTAGCCTCTCATTATCTCCTATACATGCACCAATAAACCCTGTTGCAACTGAAGACACAGCAAGGGAAAAAGGGAGAAGATGTACTGAACTGCAAATACACAATAAATTAATTTGGGTTGAAAGTGTCCGCTGAAAAATGGAATGAACAATTCCTATTTGTTCTGCTTTTGACAGGTTTCATTCCAACTAGATCAACAGTAATTTGTCTGCTCCTGTCTAGCCTAGCTGCGCAGCAAACAGAACAGACCTTCACTGAGGCCCGCGAGCATTTCTCACTCGGTGAGGAAAAGGAACTGCTATGTCCAACCTGATGTGAATAATTTGTCTAACTGAAAGGTTTAAAAAGGAAAGGGGAAGGAGAAATAGATTTAAAATAGATTTTAATGTGCTGATTAGATTATGAAAGCTGACCAAAAAATCTGGTCTGGTGAAACTGATGAAATTAGACTTGTTCTGACATGCACATGTCAATCTTGGTAAACACTAAGTGAGGATACCCTGGTAACATGATAAAAAGATAGAATCCAGATTTAAATGTGCCCATTTTAACACTTTGGTACAGTTGGGCTTAGCATGAACAGCTGAAATACCAAAGCACCTGCTTCACCACCTCTGTATCTGCATAGTTCCTGTTAGCATACACCCATGCAGGAGGGAAAGCAACATAAAAGGATGGCAGTACAGGAATAAATAATGATCCACACAAACAACCCTCTGAAAGCAGAAATGCATTAATTAATTTTCTAGCTAGTTATTTAAACATCTAAAAAAAGAAAGAAAGGAGAAGATGCACCACGCTGCTCTAAACCTATTCCATCCTTCCAAAGACCTTGCGAAGAGATGATCTCTTCAGATATTGAAAGATTCAAGTCATTGGAATAAAAGGGAGCAGAAAAGTCCCAAGCCAAGGGACCCTGCAGGTAGTGACCATCTGAAGCCTTCTTTTCTATTAACCACTGGTCACAGCTATGACAATATCACCTGGAGCAAAGACTGGCAGCAGCTCAATACAGTTATGAGTGTACCAAAACAAGCCCTTACAACAGAAACAAAAGCCATTGTTTATCCTTTGAATTAATCTTTCTCATTCCGTCAGAAAGGCAGTTGATGAGCAAGTCTTGGAAAGGGCTCTGAATTATCTACTTATTTCCTTCCTTTTCACAGTTTACATTGGAGTGCTCCTGAACCAAAGCCAGCCCTTTTGGTGGTTCCACATACACTGATTATTTCACCCATTGCTTCTTCAGCAAAATGTGGCATTTCTCAGGTGAAAATAGCAACATAAGAGTTAGTTCCATTTGTAGACAGGAGGTGGGTACTCAATACTCATCCACAACCATGTATTTTAAAAGTTCAGGGATATAAACCATTCTATCACTCTGACAGGTACAGCTCTTCGCACTCAGAAATGGGTTGAAGACTTGACTCAGTTAGGAATGTGAGTAACAATAAGGCCCATATAGAGAAGCAGTCTGTGTGACAGTACAATAAGCTGTCTCCAGTTTCACATGCAGGGTATGAATTCTTTTCCCTGGAGACTCAGGTGCAGAGAAGCTTAGACAGACATGGTGTTTTTATAAAGAAATCCTACTACTGAACTGGAGTAAAGAGTGAAGAAAAGAACTTTTCATCCTTTGGCTACCAAACAGAAGTGAACTTGTGTGAAGTAAAAGGGTTCTACAAACAACCACGGCAGACAGAATAAATTTTAAAGATTTTTATAATAACTCACAGAACCCTCAAATCAAATCTTTGTGTTCTTTAACTATGTTTTTAATGTTGAGGCTTCAAGTCCTCTGGTTCTGTAAGTATTCTGGAGAAGGCCTACAGGACGGGGGCGGGGGGGAAGAGGAATGATCTCTTTCCTTCCCCTTTCTTCTAACAACATACAAATAGAGAGAATTACTCTTCTTGACTGCTAATTTGGTAGTGTGCCATTATGACTCCTCAGCAAATGCAAAATGAGAAAGAGAACTTAATTGAAATAATCTTGAATGACAGATTGCACTGATGGGAGGTGAGGCTGCCAGATAGAGCTGTCATGTGAAAATTAAACTTGCGATATAGAAAGGAAAAAGATGAGGTATGTTTGATCCTTTCTTCCCTGACAGATTATCCCCCATACTTCAACACAACACAGCTGAATGATTTTCCTGAGTCTACTTTTTCATTTCAAAGTGGCTAACCTTTCTAAAGGACAGCACTCCGAGTAACCACATGATATTTTCTATTCCTTAAAATTAGGGGTGTTGGTGATCATATTTCAATTTCATTACATCTAAGATGCTCTCACTAATGCCTGTGAAAAATTTTTATTTACCTATCTGTAAGAACAAATGCCCAACTAATAATCCATTAAATCTGACAGTATCTATGTAAATACCATTACAGATATTATATATAATAAAGATCAGGCTACTGATGTACCTCTTACAAAATATATAGTCTCTTTTCATTCATAACTTGCAGGCAAGCTTCTTCAAAAAGTAAGGGAGTTAAAAGGCAAATATCAGGCATTTCAAAATAGATCCCTTGGGACAGGTAGGTTAAACTGGATTGACAGCTGCTTCAGGGAAGCCTATTCAGACAGAAAATCCCTAATTACAGGTAAAGAAAAAGGTCAACCACATGTCATTTACACCGACCTCAAATAAATAAAAAAATTAAAAAGAAAATGATAATGGCACTTGCAGTCATGAAAATCAGGACATCAAATCCCCCTATTTATCTCCAGCAGTTTAAAATCATTGTAAATAAAAAGAAATCGGGCATTGCACAGTGAAAACTCTTTATAAAGCAGGTAAACTAAAGGCACCAAAATAAGAGTTTGGACATTATGGAACGAAGGTCATCGGTTTTGGTGAAATGCTCTTATTTGAAAGCAGAATGCAAGGGAAAGAAAATACTACAATAAGGGACTCAAAAAGGAGAAGGGTGTATATCTAGGTGAAGTCAGGATCCTTTTGTCCCAGGAAACTCTGAAAACAGTGGCTGAATAGATACAACAGAATAACAAACACCTGACCACAAAATCCCACACGTAAAACACAAGAATTTATTGAGCCAGTGAAGTATCAGTCAATGTCTAACCTAACTTTAATAATATTACTCATATACCTAACATATATTATTGATATATTATTTATTATGTCATCTGCCAATACTGCCAAACTTTTTGTTTACTTCAGCAATTCATTTCTAACTGTTCCTAACAACAATCATAATTTTTAGGTGAAGTTCCTGTTAAGTTTAACACAGTGGGACTGTCTTCTCTTCCTACAGAGAATACACCTTTACCTCTTCTAGAAGAAAAACAGAAAGGAACAGGCACAGTAAGCTGTATAACTCTTGTCTACACAGTAACAATTGCAGACCAATACCTCATCTGCAGAGCAAAATGGTAAAACCAGAAAAGAAAGGTGTTTCAAGACATTTCAGTATATATATCCTTTGTTAGTACTGCATGCTCCTTGTCTACTGTTCTTCACCTATCATAAAGATTTTATACATTTTTAACGACAAACTTACCACGTGGAAAAAAATGTAAAAAATGACTGAATTACAGAGGAATGAATCTTATTCTGCAATATATCCAGCACACTTTACTTAGTTCATGATTTTTTCTTTTCCCTATTGTAGATAATGCAGACTGAAGTTTTAGAAGGTTTCTAAATAAGCATTTAATTTTGATGAGACAGACATATGAAGATTTTAATACAGCATTTTTGCATTTTAACAAGAGCACATAAAACTCAAGTTTAATTATCGTCATATTATAATTGGCACAGTCTTATGAAAAAGGCAGTCTTTGCACATGTAACAAACATTTAACAAAGAACGTAAGACAGTTAAGTCGCATAAATACGCTAAATGTCAGAACTTCCCATAATTAATTCTACTGATAGATGACTAACTTCTACAAGCCTCACCTTTGAACTCTGATCAACATCTTAAAGGACATTTACAAAAATAATGCACAGTTCTGCAAAGTGTTGAGAACTCGCACTTCCTTTTAATCTCAGCTGAAGCCACCAGAAAACCCTGTCTGTGTCTCAGCCTCATCAGGCCTGATATGAACATAAATACAGAGGACAACTAAAACCCTGACACCTGCAGTGGTTCCAGTGCTCTAAAAAAATCAGGCCTTCCTACAGATCAGTAAGAGCTTATCACAAACATCTGTCGCATTTGTATTTTGCAGTTAATTCCAAGCCTATGCCAGTCCTCACTTTTGAGTTCAGAGGAATTTTACAGATTGCTTTTTTTTACTGAAGTGACATATATTTCACTCTCTTTTTGAGTTTAAAAGCTGTTAAACTCTGCAATGCCCAATCCCATGAAAAATCTCATTAAAATTTCTTTAAAATTTCAGAACTGAAACTGTCCAAAAATATTTTGGAAGATTTATTGTGTGATGAAAAACAACAACAGTGCACTTCTAACATTAAATACAGTGCTGAAACTAAGACTTTCAGCACTTAAAGATAACCAAGCACAATTAAAGCAAAACTTTGGCCACTGAAGGGTGAAACCCTAAATTTTTGAAATATTTTCATTTCTCATGCATCTTTTCAAGGTTAAAAAACAGTGATAGATTTGAGCCATCTGAAATGGATACAAATTGGTCTGGCTTGTACGCATCAGGTATCTTCAAGGCTCACAATGTGCTGGGGTTCAGGGTTAAAAGGCAGTCAGGCTCTTCTGCAGCTCTACTACGCTCATCAAGTCTTTTTTTTGCAAAAACACAAAATAGGAAAAAATAAGAGCGCAGAATTTCATACTTGCTTAAGCATCACCTGTGACATGATTTGACTACCTAGCAGTAGCTAAATTTAGGTCAATACTATCCCCCCCATTAAGCAGCAGTCATTATCATCAGGATAAATCAATTTCACAGGAAACGTTCCAGTGAAGATGTCCTCAATTTACTATGTCTCAATTAAACAGGATATTCTATAATAACATTTTATAGTTATATTGCACTTCTTGGTCCAAAGCACTTTAATTTTCACATAGCATCACTGAACCATAGTGTCCGTTGAAACCTAAGGCAGAAGTTGAATTGTGTGGCATAGCACGTGAATGAAAAGAGAGGAATCTCTGTGTAATTATATCAGTTAAACCCTCGACACTTACAAAATATATCGTGGCCCCACTTTAACATTCACATGAAGCACACTGAACTTCGGTTTTAAATGCCCCTATAAAAGTAAATGTAAAGAGCATTTTCATCAAGGAATGATAAACTGAGCCAAACCTGCCTATTTAGGTTTGAGCCTGCTGCTCCAGGGGGGACCGGAGGCCTTTATTTTCATTTACTTGGACTTATAAACTCAACTGATGTCAGAGCAGTCTAACCTGCTTCAGCTAAAAGGAGAGTCAGGCCCTGGGTATTTCCAAGAAGCTGTTTAAATCACACTTTGCCAGAAGAGTTGGTTTATGCCTGCAGGCTCTAACAGGCATTACATGAAAACGTTCGTGGGACCAGCTGCCAGCTAAAGAGGAGAGCTGACTCCAGCCCTGGACCGCATCCAGCGTGTCCGGAGCTCAGTTGCCAGCGTCAGGGGTTAACCCCTTTGCACCACCACGCACTTCAACTTGCCACGAGTGCGGCCAGCCCTTGCCGCTTGGCTTCGGCCTTTTCCCAAGCACCAGCCACTGGCCAACAGCCTCTGGGACAAAACTGACTTCACGGTGCTCACCTGTTTCTTGAGCTTTGGTATATTAAAAACAACCAGCTCAGCAACAAGGAGAGGGGAAAAAAAAAACCCAACCCTTATGGTCCCAATCATACAAAGAATTGTTACAAGAAAAAGCTACAGAGTAATGACCAAATGCCATCTGTTCAAGGAAGCGATACTGCAAGGCAGGTCCGCAAATCTGTGTGTTGAGGAAAGCACATTTTTACACTCATCCCCCCTTCTACAAATACAAAAATAATATCTTTGCTGCTGTCACCAGAAATTATGTACTTCTTGGTCAGGCTGTATCTTACAAAGTGAAAGCAGGAAATCACTTTCTGGACATTTAGTCCACCAATTTTTAATAGAAAAAAAAGGGGTCAGCGTATGTAGGAAGCATATATTCCTCAAAAGAAAATAATCCCTTCACACCTTTAGTTACTCAGACAACCAACCTTTATATTTTCAGATCACATAAAGTCTCGTCTATAAATGGAACCAATTTTCATCATTTAATTATATAACATTTTTATTTAACAAAATATGCAAATCAAATTGTTATTATTCCAGAAATGAAGAACTCAGATTAATTAGAAAAGTTTTATCCAGTTTTCACAAGGAGTTTAACTTCAAAAACTGATTACTCACATTTGGGGGTGGGAGTAAAAATAACATCTGTCACATCTGGAAATACAATTACTCTAATTTCTGTTTTGAAACATTACACACAATTTCACGGACTCATACGTACTCACACTCAGTTTAAAACAACCGGAACTAAAAAAGGCAAGCTTACTTTATTATTTTCTAAAATGAATCAGAACATCTGGCAAGACAAAATGACAAGTCTTCTCCAATGATGGATAACTATTCTACTCACTGTTACATCCACATCTCCATAAACATCAGGAACTGATGTTGAAAACCTTTAACATCTTCAATCAGATTCACATCCTTGTAGGACATGGCTTACAATACATCCTTTGGTGTGGAAAAGTAAGATCTCCTAAAGGGCCAGTGATTCAGAGGACATTATGTTTTGCTATAGGACAAGTAACAAAAGATTACCTATAGTTTAGAAGAAGTCCCAATCAAGTTTCTGCACCCACATTCTGTAAAATTGTTTATACTATATTGCCAGTTTTAGAAAATGTATTTCTATCTCCTAATTTTGCTATGATTCAAATACATAAAACATTAAAAAAAAACAGAAAAATTGCAACTGCAGCACAAATATAAAATATTCTGCAATTCAGCTTTCCATTACATCTCTTCAATGATACGTCTCCTGTTCTCCTAAGACAAAAGGATAAGGAAAAGAAACCATTTTTAAATAACCAACACCATAAAACTTTCTCTTTAAAATACAGATAGTTGCCTGGCAACTATTCAGAGTACTCAGTTGAGAAAGAAGAATCCCATCCTCAAAACAAGCCAATACACTAGCACAGTCTTGGAAAAAAAAAAAAGAAAACCCAAGTACCAAACTACCGGCCATATATGAAGATTGTTAGGAGAGAGAAATCCACGGAACTCGGGGACAGAAAGTCTGAGGTGACTTTTCTCACAGTCATACCATGCAACAGGAGGAGGTAGGGGAAGGCAAGGAGAGCTGGTGAAGTGTGAAACAACAAGGAAGCCACACAGCAGCAAAATCCTCAAGCCCTCTTAATTGTGTACAGCATGGGAAAAGCATTGCTACTGCCAAAAGCAAATTCACACTCAAACTTCTGGACTAATAGGGAACACTCCATGCTATACTCATGACATTAGAGTCTCAGTGCAGCCAAAATTACAAGGAAAACTTTCTTGTGGCTTCCGTAACCTCCTTTCAGCATGTTCCCAGAGATCGCCAATGAACAACTTGTTCTTCTACGACCAGAATGCTTTCTTACAGCTTAGTACAAACATCAATCAGTATTTAATTCCTTTCTGAGTCTACTGGCAGTCTGACTTACAGCAACACCTGAATGAAACTCAGCCCAAGGAAGACAAAGGTGGTGTTTGTGGGAAACAGAAAAGCATTTGGAGGCCTTGGCAACCTGTATTATCTATCTCTCCACCCATCAAATATTCCTGTCTTCAGTTTGTTAAATCAACCCATTCCCAGCATTCCCCATGCTCCTGGTCAAACTCAAAGGGTGCTTCTGTTCAGCTACAGTGTAGGTGAGGCCCTGCAAATTCATCACAACAAGACTGAAATAACTTCTTAGTTTGAAGGGCTCTGATTATTCCAGCACACAAAAGCCCAGGTACAAACGTGCATAGCCATTAGGATGCTCTCTTCTCACGACTACCATGGTTGCTCTCCACAGGAATTCTTTTACAGTAGAGCTCAAATCCTCGGAGGAAAACCCAGCACTAATCCAACCCTAAAGTTGCATACAACACATTGCCAGATGAAACAAAAACGAGCACAAATTGAATGTCTTCGGGAAGAATAAAACTTGTTTCTTCCTCTTGCATTTCCTCACAGCTGCAACGAAAAGCAATCAGAAGAAGGAGATGATGAAGGCAAAGGAAAGGCTGAGCAGGAATAGTGGCAAAAGTGAACCCTGCATGCAGAAGAGCATAGAGGGGAATGTGTGACTTGCTCTTCAAGAAGAAAGGGGTATATTAAAGTCTTGATGTAAAGGCCCACTGATATTACTTTAAAATAAAACTGACATTACTTTAAAAGCCATACTTTTTGAGTAGTAGAGTCAAAGCAACTGCATGACTCAGACAAGGAAGAGACCCTGTTACTTACTGAGAGGTAACTAAGTTAGTTCAATATTAACTGTTTATGTGTCTTTTCAGTATAAACTAAATCAATCACCACTAAAAAATCCAGCTCAATTACATATGTTTCAGGACATGAATGTCCATATGAATCTTCCCTGGTCAGAACTCTTTCAGTTCCTTTATTGACAGCTTTAACACAATGAACATGTTAGATATCAAGAACATTTGTGATTGCTTTGCAAAGTTAGCCTTACTTGGGATTCATTGGTGATTTCTCAAAGCAACTCAGTAAGTATGAACAGTTTATCATTGTAAACTTTGGATTTGCATCCCCATTTTTCACAGCTCTTGTAAAATCAAGGCTGTAATATAGCTTCAATGCCAAATAGCTGGGCAGAAACCTGCATTTTATATGTCGTTGGGGTCAAATCAATCCCTTAGACTGAAACAATGTGGCATGACCAACTGGGGAAAAAAATGCACATCTAGACCCCCTACTGGTGCTTGCCTGCTTGGCCTTTGTATGTACTTTCCCTTCTGCTCCTTCAGGCAAGACTACACTTCCAGTGTAATACTTTAGTGAAATTAAAATTAGTCATGCTGGAAATATTTAATTTGCTTTCTAAGTCATGATTTAAATTCTCTTTTACTGGAAGTTGGGGGGAAGAGAGAAAGGGAGGTTTGGAACAACTAATCCATTCCAACAGTGAAAGACCGGTATAATGACTTGATCAGGCTCTTGGAGTTACAAAATATGGAGTGTTTGGGATTCAGAGCAGGCAACTCTCTGCAGCAAAATTAGCTATTCATCTCCATTCTTCTGTATATAAATGAGCAAACAAGTTACAGCCAAACTGTCTGTCTGCATGGTCTGCTTAATAATTCTGAATGCAGGACTATCCAGTGCACAGACACCCAGAATTAATGTTGAAAATATCCTGGCAGTCAGTTATTGCTACTGATAAATATTAAATTGGATGAGAGAATGTACCATAAAAACTGGGAAACTAAAAAAAATAAATAAGTAAAATAGCTGGGTTTTGAGCCAGAAAGACATGTCCTTTAAAAGATAAAAGCAGAACTCATCAACAGGTATAGATATGGAAATAGCTAACAATTGATCAGAAAAAACTTCAAAGCAGGTGATTCTACAGAGCAAAGACATTCATCATATACATCAGAACTCATTAATAAAAATTATATTCAAATTATTGTAGCATATCTATGATGCTGGTGGTTGAGCACAAAGCAACATGGGCAGCATTTACTAAATCTCTTGCGCAAAAAGCTCTATCTGGGTTTCTTGTATCCTATTAATCTTGCTAATAGTACACTTTTTGCTTGGAATGGACAGAGACAAGGTTTTATACAGTTCTTTGTTTCTCCTAATTTTGGACTAGCTTCTGAAAGCTCAACTGAGGTACAAGTTTCTGTGCTAAAAAAGTGAAATCATGGACAACTGACCTGACCTCAAAAAAGAAAATGACCTAGATCCCAAATTACGTAGAGCCTTAGAAGAATATAGAAAAGATTTTCATTTCCTGGGATATCCACAAATGCCACAAACAGCAAACAGAAATCCAAAATGCTGCTCTCGTAATCACCTCTTCCCTACACACTTCCACATATCTCAATTACACCATGTTCAGATAGACTGTATTGCTGTGGTCCTGCAGGAGGCAACAAACTCACACTGATGAGTTCAGAGCACCATGCCAATGTTTTATTCCCTCTTTCCAGAAGAGGGCTTGATAGCCAGCTCCCCTCAGGGCTGCCTTACTCAGTTTTGAGGCCTGGGCACCATGCACAAAACACAGTGTCCTCTGAGGTCAAACAGCGAGTCTGATATGGCTGTTATTTGATGTTCTTGGCTTCAGCAGCAAGCTCTCTGAGTCCTTTCAAATTAGGGCTCAGAACCTATTCCACAGAAGCTGGGGCCTCAAGTGGTGTGGAAGCACATCGGGCTGTGAGGAAGCTAGAAGACCACTTCTGACTTGCCTGTGTCTTCTACCAGCGGAAACTGCAAACCTCTGAAATGATTTTCATGTCTGTGTGACTATAGACCATCAAAATGAGCCCTTATTTCAGTGAGCCCCACAAGCAAATCTGCACTGTGCCAGTGACAACTGCAGAACACGACTCTAGTGTGTGGGCTCATCCCGGAGGAAGCATGGGGGAAACCCGACCCAAGAACGACAGCCAGTGCTTAATGCACTGCTGGAGAGTGCTCAGATCCTTGTGAAGAAACCTCTTTACAGCTGCTCTATAAAGAATGACTTTGCCTGTAACAAATATATCACCCTCTAACCAAGTTGTAGGTATGCTGGAAGGCACGCTGCTTTAAAACACGGTTTTAAGTACCTTTTTATTTAGGCAGGAGTAGTATCTTTTGTTAGAGAACTGCAGCAACTGAAAAAAACCAAGATGCTTCTGGGCACAAAAATTAATTTGACTACCAATTTGCCTAATAACATGTTGTTAGTAGAGCAGTTTATATAGCTGGAAAAACAGGCAAATTTTTAACCTGAAGATCTTGTTGCCCAAAAGCTTGCTTGTTTTTTTCAAAACTACCTCTGTCGCCCCAGTGAAAGATACTACCTCTACTAAAAAGCACTGCCTTCCTTATATTCCTACACCTGTCACAGTTAGAGAAAAACTAGTAGTACAAATTTATTCACTGTTTCTCAGAAAGGGCCTTTCTGACACATAATTTTTAATTCCTGGATAGCGTATAGGCTTATCGTGCCTTATCTTAAATCAGATTAAATTCAACCATAAATATCTGAATATATCAGCTGGAGAGTATTGCCTGGCTGCTCTACTCAGCAAATCAGCTACTGATCATGATAAATCAGACATGAGACATAGATGAAACATATGTGCTTCTACAAGCCTTTTTCTTTCTCAACCTGGGGTGTTACAAATGGTTTGGTTACATCCACATACACAATGTAGAAAATGCCACAGCCTTGCTCCTGGGGAATAGAAAAATCAAAAGCAGAGAGCCCTAGCTTGGCTCTCCTCTTCAACGCAATCGGTATGAAACCAGAAGGCACTTCAGGTAACTGCGAATGGTAACTAGTAATTTCAGAGTAAAATTTCTTGCACATGCTTATTGAAAACATAGAATAACTGATCATGAGACTAAATACAGACATAAACGTGTCTGCATCCCTTAGAGAAATTTCTAAGGTCTTCTAGGCAACTTTTAAGGAATAATTCATTATACCAATAAGGTGCCAAGCAAAACACAATGGCACATAAATCAACCTTGAGAACAAACCCATTCATTGTCTCGCTCTCCCATTCAGATGATAAATCTTTCCTTTAAGTATATCTGCCCCTATCAGCACTGTTGTTCTTACCTGCCAAAACCTGCCACTGACACATCTTTGCAGATGGCTACAGTGGCTATGTGCTGCTATGCAATGTGTAACCAATATAAAATCTTGACCAGCTTGGTGATAACATCACACGTTGTACATTTTGCAAGATTGAATGATGCCACAGTGCATCTTTTCAGTTTTACACAGCGTGTGTTTAAAGTATCCTTTATCAAGCCTTGAAAGAAAAGGACTCCTAATAACCCCCACCTCCCTGTTATGTATTTCCAGATAATATGCAAGCAATATTGGCCTGAGAACATTTCTGTCACTATGGCAATACTAATAAAATACTTAAGCCAGAGGCTGTTCTCTGGCACTGAAAGCAAGCAGCACAGAACGGCCTGTGCCAGTATTATTACTGCACAGTAATTCTCACAGTAGTTATCTCTTAACCTCCACAACAGAAGGGGCCACACCCAAAAGCCTTGTGGGGGCAGACCACAGCTCATGTTAAATCCCAACCCATGGCCAGGAGTTATTTGGGAAAGTGTTAAATGGCACATGCAAAAGCATGCCAAGGACCATTCTAACAATTCAGCTGTATCACCCCATCGTGTTCTAGTCACTGGAAACATCGCCTGGTGCTATTTAATTTACAGTGGCTTCCAACTCAAATGTGTCTAAAACAATATGACCTTGTTGCGAAAGACTATAATAGCCTTAATGCAAATTAATGATAATAGCAATAAAAACTTTGATAACAGAAGTAAAAGCTTTGGGGTTCGAAGTCTATCATCATCCCATATATCATTCTATGCACAACACTATTAGAAATACCATCTGTAGAAAGACCTGTGTAGTACTCGGCCCTTCAAGTACCTTTGACAAGAGTCAAGCCATTTCTGATCAAAATACAACCACAGTCATGGGCTATTAAGCACACCTGCTGCATAGGAAGCCTCATATTAAGAGACTGCTGGAGGACAGGGAGGTATACGAGGGAAGTTTCCATGATACGCTTGCTCCTGTCTTTTACTCTTTTCCTAAGCATCTGCTATTAACCACTGTCCAGCATCAGGGATAAGAACATGGGTTAGACAGACTTTTAGTCTGAGCCAGCAAATTGTACTTACACTCTTACTTAGCCACATAGATGACCATTATAAAGAAGTAATTTTTCCTACACAAAACCAGAAGTTTGCACTGCAGAAATATTTCTCATGCTGAATTTAAAAATGACTAATTTATAACTCTGATTCCTTTTTCCTATAAGGTTTTACAATATATATGCTAAACATGGGAACAAGCAGATAAAGAATACTACAAATAATTCTATTAAATGTCTTTAAGAAACCTATCATAAAAACATACAGATTCCATGCTTATGCTCACAGGTGTTGGAAAACAGAAGTACTGAGGTTCCACACAGAAATCTGACCCATGTTATTTTTTAATATAGCCTTTCTGCAAATGATATATCAAGCACTACAGTATCTAATAAGGTTTTCATCTCTAACCTTAGATAAACATTTTATAAGTAGCTTGTATTACTCTATATGTCAAATAAACACAACCCAAAGTACTTTCATAAAATAAACAGAACAGAATGCATTAAATCACGTAATACAGATTAAATACAAGATAGTATATAAGCTGCTGCTTATAGGCCAAATAAGGTTTTAGATAAATTAATTTTACAGTTAACTGCCTCAAACAATTTTTCCTTAGAAAAGACATGCTTTTTGTATACATGAAAATAAATCAGATTTAGTATATATGACTTCATTTCCCAAATATTATATCCCCTAAGGAAAGATATGAAGCTGGCAACAAAAAGTAGTATCATATATAAGCAATTTAGTCATTAGCTATATACGTCGATTCAGAATAGGAAAGCTTATTATCATTATATATACTTACCTCAACAAAGATATGCTTAACAACAGGTCAAGATTTTTCAGATGTCCAGGGATGAGTGCTTTTTTTCCTGGGATAACCACTTATGAACACTTTTAGAAGCTCTGAACCTCCTTCCTTAAGGTTTTACAGCACACATACAAAATGAATGGTTACTTTAAAAAAAAATGCAAATGTGGAAAATGAAGAAATAATAACAGAATATTATGCATGATATACAATAATGTACAAAATATATAATGCTACATAGTATTCAGAGAAGCACAGCTGTGTTGTAGTGCATGATTAAAAGCAGAAAGAAGTATAGTAGGACAAGAGACAGCATTGTTATTTCTCCATTTTTGAGTGTTGAGCTGTATAACCTTAATAAGGCAAAGGCACTTAAAAACTAAGCACCTTGAGACACTGTACAAGGTGAGTACTTTCATTCACTGTGAACCCCAAAGAAGACGACTGCCATATTCATTACCCAAATAAATTAGCTGTGTGATGTGCACTTGTTTTTTGGTAAGTATGAAAAAATGACTTCTGTAAAATCATGTTTGTATGTCTCTGGACACCTTTCTCAAGTGGTCATTATACGATCAGATAAAAAACAATTTCAATTGGAACACTCCAAAAACACTTCCACTGAGACTGTGTTTCCACATTACAGCTTTTAGTCAGAGTCTTTGCAACATTAAGTCTGCCTTAAAAGATAGAAACACAAAACATTATAAAAATCCCGAATAAACTCATTTGACCAAACAGACATACTCTAGACTGAACTAGACATCATTGACATCATGTTGTATCTTTTATAAGGGACACACAATTCTAGGACATGTTCAACTTCACCCTAAGGTAGATATATAAAATAGACCAACAACTTAAGATAACTATTTTGCTCCCCTGCAGGCAACCTAAAATAAATAGCTCAGATGTGGACACTTTACAGCGAGGGGAGATGACTTTGGGGGTGAGGGGAGGGGTCTGCAAAACATCACTTCAGAAACATTACAATCAACTGATGCAGGAGTTCAGAAGGTAATATATTATGGGCGTACATACTATAATGAAAAAGGTAAAGAGAAAGGCTAAATACAACTGCCTTAGTGAATCACTGTTCAGATACATTACTTGTGAAATCTATTTAAAATTCCTCTCAAGTATTTGGGGTCAAACAGACTTATGAAACATTTATTCAGCAAAAATTGTTCTTTGGATCTAAATTTTGAATAAACCAGTGAATTATAAGCAATTTCACGTGAGAAATTAAAAACTGAAGACCTTTTAATACAACTTAGAAAAAGGTTTATTAAAAAAACATGTTCTATTGCAAGGTAGTAACTTACACTATAACTTTGCTTTAATCATTTCAGACTGTTCTCTTGCCTTCACTCTAAAAGGTAATTTTTGTTCCACTTCATTGCATGGAAAAGTAATTATTCCATCTCCAAAAGAACCTTCAAAAAAATATGCAGAAGACCAGTGCTTATTCTGTAGTAAACGAGGTTTCTCTAGAGGTCAGAATGGATCTTACTGCATTTTCATATTCGCCACATTTGCACAACACAGATTTTGCTTGATTTATCAGCATCCATAAAAAGTGACGCAGGTTCTCTCTGCCTCCTATTATTCTCCACAGGAGAGGACAAAAGAGAGGACAACTGAGATGCAATCCTTCAGTTCCCTCACAAAACCAAAGTCCTGGAAAGCCATGAGCCAGCCCCGCTTGTTTGAAGACCAGCGTTTGGTCATGGTTCTTAAGCGCTGGGGTCCAGGAGGTGGTTGGGGAAAGGGGTGCCCACAGGGACAGTCTCTTCAGTTTCGAGGAGTGCTGGACTCTCTGGTATCTCCTGATCCAAGGAAACTTATCAGGAATTTGCTGTAAGTATCTTTAGCTGCTGCGGGTTTTGGTACAGATTTTGATCTTGGCAAAGTATTGTCCTGGGGGAGATCCTCCAGGAGAGGATCCAAGAATTCAAGACTATCAAAGGAGAAAGGTGTCTGGGACTCATCCCTCGGGGGCTGGAAAGGACAGCCTTTTCCCTAGCTTCCTAAGGTCTGGGCACCAAGCAAGCTCCTGCAGTACCTGGGGAAGCCACCTACTTAGGATAAGGCTGCATTGTAAAGTCTACTTATAAGTCTGACAAAAAATGCTACCCATAGGCAAGCTGAAGTATGGCCAAGTAACTCCAACTGCATAGCCTATTCCTCTAGAAACCTTTTGATTAAAGGGCCAGAAACCTGTCCTCCTGCTGATTTAGCATGGAGCTGCTGAGGTACAGTGCTGGGATAGAGAAAGTTCATACTCAAAACTCCTGTTCAGGACAATAAGAAAAAAACACAATCTAAAAGTCTTTGTTTTAAAGTGGGATTTATTTCAGAGCAGCCAATTCCCAAGAACAAATTTTGTTTTGGATCAGATACACATCCACTTTGCCAGATAAATGGCTCTCCTCTCTGTCCTGAGGAGAGTCAAAAAGACACATCTCTGCTATGGGGTATGTAAGTACACTCTGCATCCCTGCACATACATACTGACTGTGTCTTGACTGAAACCCGGACATCTATCATTCCTTCCTCTTCTTCTCCCCCAGTCATAGTGGGATGAATTTAAAAGTAGTCCAGCTCCAAAACACCTGTAAATCTATTTTTTCCCCATGCTTTGCCATTTTTATTGTAGCGTCTGGTACTTACCACAAAGATCTCTCCAGGTTTCATAGATCCTCATAATCTGTGGAGGGAATTTCTGACTAGGCCACAAGCTGACTGATTGTAGGCCATTTGAAGACTTGTTCGCTGATACACAATCTGTAACTAGCAAGACACACTTGAAGATCTTGATTCAGGAAAGACAGTTCAATCAAGGCTTCCTAACCATCATAAGAGTCTCTTAAGCATGAACATGGTTTGAGACAACCTCTTCTCAATCTCTTCTGATGGTAAGTTCATAACCATAAAATATGTAGCCATTGAGACAAGAAGAATACCATGGCCTGTGGATCAAACACTCATCTGAAGTGTCACATTGGATTCCAGCCTCTGCTTCAGTGATAGTGTCACTCATGTCTACACAATATGAAACAGTAACACCATGACTGAGATCAGCCCAGCACTCAGTATTCTAACAGGGGAAATAGGAATTATGGGTTTACCTCACCAGGTAGAAGACAAAATTGGCTGAAGGTACATAGACATGAACCACTTTGAAAAACAGATGCAGTTTCCTTAGGCAGTTTTGTAAATTTAGCTCTGAACGGGATATTTTGTGCTGAAGAAAGTGAATTCTGGAGAACTTTTTGTTTCAGTGAGGGTCAAAGCAACCAGAAAGAAATGAAACAGTAACGCGCATTATATTTCAGTTGATTCAAACCAGCAACCAAGATGAAAAAAACAATTATTCACAGAACATAGCTGTAAGTTCTTACAGAAACTGTAAACCATAACAAAAAATATGAGACTCTGCCATGCAGAAAAGACTACTACATCTCTAGAAAGTATTTCCCTCAGAAGAGAGGTCAGGCTAAAATCTGAATCCATCATTAAAGAGAACTATTGATAAAAGTGAAAACGTGAGCACTGAGCTGTGAGAAGCCTGAAACCTATACAACTTTCAGCTAGCAAGCTGTAGAAAGTCTGGCTGCTGCATTGCAGAGCAAAGCAGAGCCCAGCTTCACATTAGCCTAAACTTCATGCTGCTGTGGCAAGATTTTTACTGGTACCCGAGGTAGCCAAGTTTAAAGCTGGCTAGGATACATCAATCACAGCATTCAAAGGAACTATTTCTGTGACTGCAATGTAGGCAGGTCCCTAGGCTGCAAGTATGCCAAAGCAGGAACTGTGCCTTCCCCTTATATTTACAAAATACCCAACACAATACTAGCAGTAATTGCAGCAGCCACCACACTAACAAACCTGCTAGCTTTTGCTGGGAAAAGGACTTCATTTTATAATTCTGATCTTACCAGTGATTCTTGTTTTAAAAGTGTCCCAACTAGATCAATAAATGCCAGTTTAACTGACTGGTATTTTAAGCAGAGCCCAGTTCACCTCCAGATACCTATTTTCTGACTAGGTCTTTCTCTTCATGAGTAACAACTTATCCTGCAAACCCAACCTGTAACAAATGTACCTAAAAGAAGTACAGCAAGGTCCCCATGATGAACTCAGCTGGCCTTATTAAGTAACATAGGTGTTTAATTATTTGCAGTTTGGGTTCTCCTATGGCACCAAAAGGACATCTATGCACATTCATAAACATTTAAGTTTGTTCTATTACAGAACTAAACCAGAAAGGCTATGTGCAGCCAGCTTACAATTCACAAAACCTCAAAACACACTGTGACTGTTAGCTCTGATTAGAAAGCAGAAATTAAAATGCCTCAGTGATAACTACAGACAAACACCACAACACTGAATGCTCTTTTACACTTACTCCGACTAAGGATATTTGAAAGCTCAAGTGGCTGACAAAATGATGAAAGCACAGAGAGAACCAGAGGGGAAAAAAATCAACTGTTAGCCTAGGAGTCATTAAACACTGCAATAGCACAGCTCATGTGAAAGGCAGTAAAATGTAACAAGTGCTTCTGTGTCATCTTTGTTGGTGTAAATCAGTGGAACTCTGCTGACATTAATGAAGCTAAGTTGACTTACGGCAGAGTATCTGGCTCTTCATTTGTTACAATGATTGATGATCTCTAAATTCACAACAGAATTTATACAATCATAATTAAAGGTCTATAGTAACAGATAATATACATGTAGTCTACGTAAGAGACTCATATTCTTGGTTTCATTTTGTGGCCTCATCTTGCCAATGGCATTGGTATACATAATTAAAAAATGAATAAAATCTCTGTGAAAGGTACCAATACAGCATGAAATGAATACTTTAGAACAACCTACTAGCAGTCACATTGCAGGACAACTAAATAATATTATTTTACAAGACAGACTTTGATCCAGTTACCATGAATTGCAATATTTAACTCATCTAATACCACTCCTGAACTCTCAGACGTTTTAATAAAGTTGACTATCTGCTTATCACACCTCACTCTATGTTTTGGGCATTCGACAAGGTAAACATTAACATTCATGTTACAGAGCAAATGCTCCCATCCATTGGACAAACATAAATATGGAGAATTTATAAACAAGAAATTTATCATAAAAACCAGACAGCATCCAGACCAAAATTCAAGGAAAGAAATTTTACTGAACTGTAGTAAGGACTATTGTGAATCATAGCTGGATCATGAGTCATTTCTGCTGTGTTACAAAAAAAATACAAAAAAAAATATAGACGTCATTTGTTACTTCCTCTGTCCTCTATCTTTCTACATCGCAGCTCTCTGACAGATCAGTTCCTCTCCATGTAATTCTCTGCCTCTCCCATTTCACAGTCACTGTCTGGTATTCAGCTAATCTACATGTTCTCATTCACACTAGCTCCTCCTCAGATTTTATTGTCCCTACACTTTCCTAGATTGCCTTATCAGCTCTCAATTCTGATGACCAGCTGCTGTTATTGGAATAACTTCTTTCTAGCCATGTAATTTTTGAACATGCTGCATATCCTTGCTTTTTTGGAGATTTCAGCCTCTATGTTTTACTCAGCATGTCATTTTTTAAAATTTTCAAAAAACTTACAGGAGAATTTCACATGAACATCAGAAATGACATCCCTGGCTCAAAGGTGATGTGTGGGTCAGCTTTCAAGCATCTGTCTCAAAGATTGGGAGCAGCACTTTGTAAAGAATATTGGCGAAACAACTTATGTTTCTCCAAGAAATGGCTGATTTTTTCCAAAATACCAATTAGGTCTTGGGAAAGCAAGGAGAATCAAAAATTTCTGCTCAAACAGTGAAAGTGTGGGAAAGTTAGAGGTAACTAAAAAGGCTCTGTAGGTGAGAGATATTCAGCGGCCCACGTAAAGGGAATGGGACCAAGCAAAGCCTGGTAAGTTCATTCAAGTTTTCTAAGATTCTCTAACATACATAAGCAGTGTATACTTTCAGAAAAGTTTGGTTTAGATAGCAATCCACACTTGCTGAAGATGAGAGAAACATATAACAAAAATACTACAGTTCCTGAAGTACCATTAGAAAGGATTCAAATACAATAGTGATAATGTAAAATCAGAATCTAAACATCATTAAAAAAGGAGCCCAAAACTTTCTTCTAACTTATTACATATTGTGTCACTATTTTTTTCACAGGTTGATGGGCTGATACTCCTGGGTATTCATAGAATTCGGAATTGCCACTTCCTACACAATAAGTTTAGTTTCTTATTCCATAACTTAGTTTTCATATTCCATAACATTTTTTTAAAATACAAATTTTTTTTTAACCTGTAATAAAAAATAAAAATAATACTCTAACTGTTCTGGTTGGCAGACAGATAAGTAGTCCTGGCCTGAAGATTAGTTAATTTAAGAGACCATGAAGAGCTGCTGGACATGTCATGAGAAATCACTGGATATAACAATTAATAGAGCAAGGAGTGACAAAAGTTAGATAGCATCATGAGGGATGGCTAGATTTTACAGGCGATTAAGGGGGAGTGACGTGAAAGATGACCAAATTCCACAAATAACTGGAGGGGAACACTGAGGACCTTTCGGGAGCAGAACTTACAAGGCCAAAAATGCCTAAGTAACCGTACCAGTAATACTGTGTAAGGCTGAAGTTACCTAGATACCAGTATTGGAAATACCAATTTGGGTACATACGTCACAACTGTGAGAAAGTAATTAGGGGTGGATTGTTTAATTGGGAAGAAATAAGGTTGGAGAAAGGCAAGAAAGGAAGAAAGAAGGTGGATGGGGGGAGAACAAGTGTGGGAAAACAGAAGAGGGGATAAAAGGGACCGGTTGCATGTAGGCAAGCTGCAGGTCAACACATTTGCCTGGCCACGCTATTCCCCTGATCTGTCCTACCTTCTGAGCACACTCTAGCCCTAATCATTTTCTGCGCAAGTGTGCTTCTATTGTGTGCGCGTGTGCGTGTGTACGCGCGTGTGTGACATACTAGCAACCTTCGAGCCAGTGAGTAGAAAAAGACGCCTGTACGCCAGCTGCCACCAAGACCACCAGTCTGGGGACCAGAAAGCAGAGAGACTGGGGTTCAGAGTCAGCTACTGGGGAAACCACGGGTCTGGGCCAGCTGCTGGCGAGGCCCATTTGTATGCATGCACAGGGGGTATGTATGCAATTTGCTAGCAAGCTTTGAGCCTGATTTGCTGGTGCATAAGAACAGCATCAGGCCATTTGCATTGTTCTTACTTATGTGAGAACTGCTTATGTTCATGTGGTGCCTGTAAAGGTGCTGTCGGGCTGTATGTGTTGCTCTGGCGGCTGGCTGTGTCCATACAGGGTGTGCATTTGTGCACACGTGTGTGCACAGGGAATATATGCTCAGCCTCTCTGCGGGCTGGACCTGGGGATGGAGAACTGGAGCTGCCTGGCACACTCAGATCAGGGTGGGAAGAATTCCCTGCCCCATGAGGTTTGCCAATTTGGCTTCCCTTAACAGCATCTTCTACATTTGACTAGTATTATTTCAGGTGCACTATTTCAGTTGAAACAGTAAAATATAAAGTATATGGGATAAGAAGGGAAAAGTATGAAAATTCATAAGGAGAATTAGTACTTTTTGTGTTAGGATAAGGAGATAAATAAGAGAATGGCTCAGTTAGGAAAGAGTGAAATATATACACCAAAACATGATCACCGTTCATGGTCTGTTGCTTTGACCCAAAGCATCACTTCTTTGACACTACTTTGCATCAAAGCCAACAGTTACTTTCTGTACTTCCTTGAAATGTGCACTAAGACAAGCTCTTGCCTGGGTAGTTGTGGTAGGCACTGTAGGGCCTGAGTCGCGACCTCTCAAGCTGGTGATGGGCCTGCTCTAAGGAAATTAATGTCTATAAATGTCAAGAAAAGTATTTTATTGTTATTGAACACTGAAGGTAAAAGCCAGTCTTCCAAAAAAAAAAAAAAAAAAAAAGTCCAAAGATAACTTGTAGCTTTATCTGAAAGAACTTTATTATCGCACAGGATGCCTGAACTACAAAGGCTTTGGCAACTTGCACCATTAACAAGCCAAATGAATTCAAAATGTTTTTTTTGAGTCTCTAAAGAACTGTCAAACTAGCACATTTCCAAAGCACTAGCGTTTATATTATTGGCACTAAAAGTCTACTCATTCAAAAATGTCACAGCCCTTACATCATTTAGTATATTTACCATAGTTATGAAGAAGTTCACAAGAGCAACCAAATTCCCTAAATGGCAGTTCAAAAATGATATCAGATACTGGCAATTACTTTTTTTATATAGGTAGGCAGAAGAGGAAAGCCAACATATCCTGATGAAATTAATAACTCATCCCTGCTCTTATCTGGACAACAGTATAAAACTCAAAGATGCCAGCAAGAAATATTGCTGATGCATTGAACTTGTCTTTATATTTGCAGCACACTTTAATGTTTTCACTTTAGTAAGATTGAAGATAATGCATGTTTTCCAGAAAAACTTTTTGTTGATACTAATAAATACTTGAGGAAAAATATTTCCTCATCTATCTTTCAATGAAAGCATTTTTTTTTTAAAACAGAGTTATAATTCAGCATTCTGTGAGAGCATTTAGAAAACAGTATTTATATTGTATCTAAAAGCCCGGCCAAATCATACCATCACCCTGAATATCATTTTCTTTAAGTACTTTTATTAAACATATGCTTACTAAAAACATTGATCTTTATTCCACTTTTTATGTGGTAATGGTAAGCTAAATTGCCTTGAGTAATCTGTGTATCAGAGATAATTAAATGTGTTTCATTAATATCTGCAAAAACTTCCAAGGGCATGCTGTGGATTAAAGCCCAGTTTGCAAACCTGATGCTCAGATTTCATGATGTACATACTAAAGAAAGTAACAAGTAATGTGCCACTTGACTCATAAGAAAATAGAAATGGACAGGATCTCTTCTGCCATCAGCTTCAATCCCTTGGTTTTTTACACTGTATCATATCAACTGCATCATCAGCTTTAAATATTATCAAGGATTACCATAAACCTATTTTGGATTATTCAACCCAGTATTTTGACTGAAAGGTTGGGAATGACCTCCATTGCTCTAACATTTAACGGTCTTCTCATTTACGACCTACATGTATAGTCCCCCTAGTTCTTTGGCACAAATTGTTCTTTGGTTTAAGCAATTCTCTTCTCTTCCTGGTGTTTATTCCCTCCTTTTAGTTTTGCTATATTAGACGGATCTGTTGTCTAGTCTCGTCTCATACAATGGGCTTGCCTTTCCCCTAATCATCCCAACAGCATTTTCTGCATCTTTGCACTACTCCAACAATACTTCCCTATTTCTAAAATGGCATTTGCCATTGACATGCCCTGATGACAACACTTTGATGCCTCTCAGTTAGTTATTCAACTAATAAATCAAGATTCTTCTCCTCCATTATTTTAAACACATCCTTCTAGATCACTAGTGAAGATTTTGTTACTAATCCTCAAACACATCTGAACACATTTTATTGTATTCACATACATTCTCTACACAGGTCCCCACTCCTCCTTTGCTTCTTTTCATTTATAAAGAGCCACTTGCAATGCATTTTAACACTCTCCTGTAAGCAACTCAGACTGAATGTGTGCAAATCTAGCTTCAGCCCTCTAGTTTCTTTTCTAGCGTCTTTTCAAGACGCTTTCTGTGTCTGTCAGTCCTTTTAACCTTTCCTTGCAGATTCTTTGCTTTTCTGCAATGTCCTTATTGATGTGGTTATTTAGCTAATGACATCTCTCCCCCAATTTCCAGGAGTATGAAAAGCACTGTAGGATTTGGGACCATATAAAACATCAACATAGAACATAAAACAGATGTTTAAAAATTGTCGTTTTTAAATCATGATCTACATTTTATAATTCTTTTCTTATTGTCAGTAAAAATCATTGTACAAGTAGAGGATTTATATATATATATATATTTATTTATACTCACACATAACACTATGCCATCATGCTCAAGCTTGGATCTGATACTTTCAAAAATAAACAAAGGAATTAAACATTTGCTTTCTCTGCCTCTCTCCCCTCTCCCTCTCAGGTTCTTCATTGAGAATCCACATTAGTCTGATATAGATCCACATTTAGCTCTTCAGTAAAAACAATTTTCAGAGTTACTGAAAGCAGTAGCCTGCCTACAATACAGCCCTAAAACAGTCTGTACCTGCAGTCTTGCATAGATATTCTAAAATAATTTTGAAATAGCAAAGTCAAATGCCAGCAGCAGTAGTCAGAGCAGAAGAGAGATCAGCTCAAGTTGTAAAACATGCTTGAGAAGCCAAATTAATCTTAAGATAGTCCACACTGAACTTTAGGATAGCCTGAGAATAGCAGGCAGTCCAAGTAACTTACAAGCTCATTAGGGCATGTATATTATACTGGGTCTTCAGTGCAGACATATACTAGATTTCTCTTCCATATAACAGAAGTATCTATGTGCTGACATCTATGTAAAACAAGCCAAAGACTCTAGAGAAAGATCATTTTTCTATCATTAATATTTACATGAAAACATCATTACGACTTTCCAACATTAACTTGGCACAACACAGCCTGGCAACACGTGGCCCGATTAGCTTTTTCATTTGTCACTGAATGGTAGTTAAGAAAAAAATCTGCATGCAGTTCTTAAGTACTGACACAGATTTGGGGGGGAGAGAGAAACAGTCTGCCTATCCTTGAAACAATTTGTTTAATCTTACCATATTTCAGCATTGCAATCAAAAAGAGACCAATGACACTTACTTTCTACCATTTGCTGATTAAAACACAACCATCAAGCACAACAGGACTCCAATTATGTGGCAGATTCCATGTGCCCCAGTAGTACAAAACACACACACACAGAAATACAATAAACCAAAAAAATGATCTATCAGGCAAATTTGTCTGGAGGTTCAACTAGTCAATTCTCTAAATCAGAAAAGAAATTCAAACCCAGTTTTAGCAACAGTAAGCTAACCACTATCTAGCAAATTTGTTCTAGGCTGACAGATCTTGAGCATAGGGACTTGAGGCATCCTTTCTCCCTAAGGATGTCAGGGAAATGCCAGCTGACTCCAAGTATAGACTGTGGAAGGGTTTGCCTTTCATACAAGAAGATTACTGGCAAGAAACAAGCCAACCAACCAAGTTTCCTGCTCTGAGAGGCTCTACAGAAAATCCTGCCCTGTTCCTCCTCCCAGCTGGGCGCCAGCTTTTCTGAACACCATCAACATGCAGAGCCGAATTGCCTATGCAAGACACGGGGCAAGCAGCTGTGCAGCTTTTACACATTATGTTCAGGTGAGAGGGTTCCTCCTTCAGGAACTGTATTCCTGAAGGCTCATGCCATGAAAGCAGCTGGTCCTCTGATCTGTCCATTAGCTCCCACTTGCTTTAATTAATTCTAGCCTGGAAACAAGCAGGACTGGTTTTGAACAGAGTTCGAAGATATTGTTGTTTTGATCCCTCTGACCAGGCACTGGTCAATGCCCTTTCGAAATTTCTGGCCACCAACAGTATGACACTGGGCAACCACTTCCTTATTTCTGCTAAGTCTTTTTAAGACCTCGAAGGCTTGGAAATCCCCATTTATGTATGCCTATATTTTAACTAAAAAGATTCCTAAATGGAAAGTTGTGATTTTTCAGTGCACAAAAGCTATGTTAAGGTTTTGTATGATTTCTTTTTCAAAGGTAGACCATTAGCTCATCTTTTCCCAGTATACTGTTAAAATGGTGGAACATACATTTTAATAGGATGCTGGCAATAAGAATCACACAACAAAATCCTTAAATGTCATTACTATGAGCTGCCAGAATCAGCCCCTCATGGCCCAAAACAAAACGTCTTTTATCAGGATGGCTTTTCTCCAAGTTTCTGCTGTCCAGTTCAAGGCACTAACTGGATTAAAGAACAATAAAAAGAGCAGCAAAAAGAAACCCTGAAACAAAAGGGATTTTAAACAGGATGAAAATCAGGAAGTATCTCTTTAGACTCCAGATAAAATTATGCTTTTCCATCTGACCAAGTCCAGGGACAACTCCATTTAATACAGAACTCCTAAAAAACGGTCTCCTATATAACATGAGCTGTTTCTTAAGAGACTTCCACATGTACCCCTGCCCTACTGATTTTATCTTATATTTCATTAATATTTTATTACTTCTTCCTTCTACATTTGCTGGATACTTATACCAGGAGCTAACTTTTACAGGGTCTCTGCATTTTTGTGTGAGGACAGAATGCAACTTTAAACAGATATAATCCACACTAATTCCTACCAGATGTATTCAATATTAATCTCTCCCTTTAGAAACTCACCTGATGCAACAATGTTGGATATAAATGCACTATTTATCATGAATCTTTAACAAAGGCTCTTCAAAATAAGATGCGTAAAACAAATTGCATCTCAACATCCAAGGAAAGATATTTTGACTTAAAGGCAACACATCTGGACCATCAGACAACTACCAAAACTGAAGCAAGTCTTTTCATAAAAGCACAGCTAAAACAACTGTTTACACACAGAGACCTAAGTTTAAGTAATCCAGCTCAAGGTGAGCAGGCAGTAGAAAGAAGAATGTTCTGTGATACTAAAGATATATACCACATGCAGTTTTTATATTAATCAGGAAGCTGAATTATGCTTGAAATGAGCAGGGAGCCAAACTCTTCAAAGAATGCATACACTCCCATGATCAAAACAGGACATCGCAAATGCATTCTGGCATGTTTGATAAGTTCTGATTCCCCCAGAAAAGATACAGTTATGAGCCCATCTCCCCCTAGGTCTCCTAACACAGCTTCCAAACAGCAGGTCTGCTATCCAAGGATGGATGGCCCATCCCAAC
Organism: Apteryx mantelli; assembly: GCF_036417845.1. NCBI lineage: Eukaryota > Metazoa > Chordata > Aves > Apterygiformes > Apterygidae > Apteryx > Apteryx mantelli. The sequence continues at coordinate 83,990,834 of NC_089978.1, read as the reverse complement.
ATGAAGAATAAGAACAGCATGATCCAATGACTAACCTCGGGCAAGTATGTACTGATTAGAAGTATGTACTGATTAGAAGCACACAGCTTGCTCTCAACGATGTCTGGTGAGATGGAAACGCTGACCAAACGTTCGTAAAGCAGAGGTATTACAGAGGCTACACCTGCCTAATACATGACAAACAACTGCAGATCATTTGCACATTAAGGGCAGTTCAATGGCGCTTCTCACAGGCTGATGGGAAAGAGTACAGAGGAAGTCCTCCTGAAGCAAAGAGGAATGCTTTGAAGATTGCTTCAAAAGAAGCATTGCCCAAGACCATTGGCAGGCATTTCTTGGACAGAGAGCCCATAATTATAACATCCCCCATCACACTGAACACTTGCTGATAAACCAGAAGTAGAGATTAATACTCCCAGTTAAGACAAGGTACCTCAGCTTTTTGCAGCATTAAAAGACCCTTCCAAAATGACTGGAATAGTTCTTCTGTAACCTAATCTAAAGCAAAACTGGAGGAACTACTGCCTTACCCCCCCCCCCCACCAGAAAGCTGAAAACTCCAAATACCAGCAGATTTGCCTATACAATCTTTTCCATAAACACACATAAGAAGCTAAGAATAGACTGGGGACAAGCAGAAATACATTAGAATAGACTGATCAATGCATCTTCACTAAGTATCAGTGTGCCTACTTGCACTGTAACTTTATATGCATATTACACATTATAATTGTTACCTCATAGCAGAGCTGCAAATAACCATCTCTCCTCATTACACATACAGTCATTAGAAAGTTCATTTAAAAATTAAGAGAAAAATGGCTCTACTTTTCTGTTGAATTTCTTAAATTATGGCAAAGTTTGTTCTTCCTATTTGTACCCCAAATAATATGCATCTTCAAGTTTTAATTATGGAACTCAAAATAAATCCCATGAGCAAACACTCATATTTGTCTGCTGAGTTCCTATTTGTAATTCCAGCTAATTACTTCCCCTGTCAGGAAAATATTCTCTGAAGTCCCAAGATGCCACACAAGTGCTTCAATCTCTTTCATTTTATGTCTCCCAATCTTTAATACAGAAAATGTAAATTCATTCGACTATTGCTGGAGGAGTAAGAAACTTGAAATAATCTCTGCATTGTCAGCAGGTCTTACCTTGTGTGTTTAATCCTTGCTGCCATGGTTATATTTAATTGAACAGCCACACAGTTTGACTGGTTTATTTTAAATTGAAGTTTTTCTGTAAAAACCGCACAGTGAACTCTAGAAAAATGACTTTAAATAGATTGCAGTGAGTCATAGTGTTGTCAGTGACTAGATTAATTTGAGTTCAGCTAAACTATTTCTTCCTTTTAATCTTACACATATATGACATCATACATACATATTACGAGGATTTTTAGGATTGTATTTGGGAATTCAGCACTTTGAATATAATAAGCAGTATTTTATTGTAGGAAGGGTAATTAAAAACTAGTAAGAATTAAAATTCAGTAAGCTTTTGTTGGCCATATCAACTTGTCTTATTAAAACAAAGTACCTTGCTGTTCTACAATAACAATCCAGATAAGCACCTTTTACAGTAGGCTTACTCTATTAGATATGATTTTCTCTATAGAAAACTAAATATATTAAAATGACAGAAATAAAACCAAAGGAAAAATACAATTTCTTCAGTGTCAGCATTTATGTATCTCAGCATGCAGTTTCTTAGAAGTATATTAATGACTGTTGGAAAGACATCATCAATATGATATTTCCTGGCATGTCACCCTGTATTAGATAACTTGCTTTAAATTCTACATATGTGCTATGAAGAACTGGTCTACTTCAACTGTACCATTTAAACAGCACCAATATACTCTGATAATTCTCACCGTTTTTCACTCTATAACCCAACACCAGCACATTTTCTTCAAAGTTTAAAGGTTATGCTTAACTGAAGGCCTGCAGGGAAATATCACCTAGCCTTTGCTGTAACTGGTCCCAGCTCCACCACTAAGAGTGCTGGACAACTTTATCTTTTTCAAGCTTGTGGCCACTAAGGCCACGACATACAGACTGCAGTATCATACTACCTTTATAGTGGTTTACATTACCAGTTTGTTATCACAATGCCAAGATGACCCTTACAACACACTTCTGAGGTCTGACAGTGAAACAAGTTCCAAGAAGTTTTGAAATTTCTGCCTTAACTGGAAATGAAAAAATGTTTTAGTCTACCTATTGGCTCTAAAATTGGAAAAGGCCCTCTTATTTTTACAGACTAACAACCAATTTGGTTCTTTTTTGTTTACAGAGTTTCCATGTTTGCATCAGTGGGGATATTAGCAGGTGACCTCAGATTAGACTTAATAGTTTCTTAGAAAGTACTGCCTCTCTTCCAACCACCTGTATGGCTTTGCAGAACCAGAACTTGATGCTTTCAATCTAGATTCTGTAGGGACTGTACTCTGTTTATAAAAGAGGTGCTTGAAAATCAGACTCCAACTGGGGCTGGTTTCATTCTTATACAAACTGTTTACATTAATTAATTTGTTCTACACTCCCAGGAAGGGCAGGCTGGAATATCAACATAATTCTCCTACAGATGCATACACATGCCATAATGCCAAGATGAGGTTATGCCGTATGAAAGCTGTAGCCTGAAGCATGGCAACTCAAAGAGTAACCAGAATTTCATCTTCTCACCTCCATACACTGTGACCCTGGGTTAGGATACCCTGAAATTTCTTCTATCCAGGCTCTCTCCCAGAAGTTTTATTCCACTTCCTAATCCACCTTCAAACACATAGGAGTAACACTTTTTCAGGATGAAAGACTTCTCTGAACTTCATGGTGTCCCCATCCAGTTTGTGTTTGGAGAAACCACTGGGGATTAGATCACAAACACCAAGTGTTGCAACAGAGGCCTGAAGCAAATCGACGGTTCCCTGTACTCCACTTTGGTACAAATACATCAAGGCAACCCACAGTATCAGTTAAGGCATTCCTGAACAAAAGCTTCTCCTCTTCTGAATAGTCATACCTTCATCCATACCTTTTCATACGACTCTTCTCATCCTTTCAGCATGAACTACCCTCTTGCTTATCACATTCAGCAAGTGATCTTTGTGCACGCATGCACAGCTGACTTGGAAAGGGCAAGTCAGTACGTATGAAATGAGCTGTGCTGCTGTGGCTAGTTCCCGAGTCAGTGCACATAAACTGGCTTAGGTTCAGCTACCTTATACTCCAGTGAAGTCTCCACTTTTCCTTGCTCTAGTTAAAATGAAAGAACCCCACAAACCAACATCTCCTTGCTATTATTCCCTCCATTATAAAAATGATTTATCCTAGTCAATATTAACATCATTTGGTCATATGCATGATTAAAGCAACGTTTTTTGTGAGTGAAGGACAATTGTTAAATTATCTTCTCTTTTCAGGAGGCTCAACTGATTTAACAATACTTTTTCAGCATATGCCCAAGTTGCCCCTAGGCAGACCACTGACACAAACAGGTTGCTATATAATTTTCCTTCTTCTCCTTTCTAATTATTCAGATCTCCTTTAGGCACTCATCTGCAGTTGTGCATCCCTGTTGCTGCTTTTGCTGTCTATCCCCACTCCCCCCCACACCAAACAAGTCTGTCCTTGAGCAGGTCAAATCCTTAGCAACAGAAAGTAAATTTGTATGCAGTCAGAAAGAAACATAGTAGCACCCTTTCTCTAATACCATATTATTCATATGAACAGTGTGAGTGAGGCAGGTTAAAAAAAAAAAAAAAAAGGGAAAGAGAAAGAAAAACAGAAAACCCGAAAATCACCATACCAATCAGACCTGTTGTCCGTCTGGTCCAGTATCCTGTCTCTGACAGTAGTCAGTACCCTTCAGAGGTAGGTGCAAGACACCTTGTAATTATAGAATAACCTGATTAATACAGGAAGTTTCGTCCTAGCCCTAGGCACTCAGCAGCTGACTCACTCACTTGTCTGAAACATAAGAATTTATATCTGCTCTAATTTCTTTTAATTCTATGCAATTTAATGGTGGAAGACTCATTACAAATGTACATTTCTCATCCTGTTTTGAACCCTACTAAGCATTTTAGGCACTACTGTAACCTGTGGCTCAGAGTTATATTTGCTAATTATATAGGTTGTACTATTTTTATCATTGTTAAACTGACTGCCATTCAATTTCATTGGATGTCCTTTTTAAGGATGTGGAATAAGTGGGCCAGAGAGCACGACTGCACTGCCTGTTTATTCAGATATCCACCTGGGAGAGGAGAAGCCCAAAGAAGCAAATTGCAGAGAGCCTTTGGCTTAAGGCACTATCTTGGGACACAAGCCACCTTCTTCATTCATATCCCTACTCTGAATCAGAAAGATTTGAACCCTCTTTTTCAACATCCTACAAAAGTGCTGTCACTCCTGGTTGAAGGAGGATGAAACAGCAGCAGTGGCGCTGTTCATATTTTTGTGAATGCCATATAAATCCTCCAGTGAACCTAATACACTTTTTTGCTGTACGTAGAGATGAAGGAATGTAATGCATTCAGTGAAGTGCTATGTAACATCATACCTACAGGGTAAAAGGCGGCTCCTGTGGCTTCCAACTTTCATTACAGTCTTATGTACTTTAAGGTACAAACAGCAGCAGCTTTTTCAGGATCCTGGAAGATGAACAGCACTGTAATTACATTCAAGGCTTTCACTATACTTTATATCCTTTATATCCTCTGACTGCTTTCAGAACCTTCCAACAAAGCAAACTCCAGGGAAATACTCTGAGAAAGGACTAAGCTAACAATAGACGTATACATCCTGTAGAACATATGGACAAGAAGACTGGGATCAGGCTAGAGATACCAATAGAAATTTGGAGAATCTCTGGTCCTCTTATGTGCTTATTTATTTTGAAATAAACTGATTAGCAAGCTGTTAGCCTCATTTTTGCATCTGGTATGCATTAGTGGCCCTTAATAAGCAGGATGCTTGATTGATATGTCATTAATATCATCAATGATTGTGTTCTGTCCTTCCACACTGCTAGCCAGCTCTGAGAGCTGTAGGTACATGATAGCAGGAGGAGTGGAAGGCTAGATAGGATCCTGTCACATACAGGGGAACCTCACCTTTCAGAAAGCATAAATAAGTTTCCTCTTCTAAGTGGAGCAACCAGTGAAAGAATAAGATGAAGACTACTAAAAGAAAATTTAGGTAATATTTGAGTACAGGAGAGTATTCCGTTACGGCTTTGCTGTTTTGTAAAGAAATACTGTACACTGAGGTATTAGGATGCAGCACTAGCTACTAATGAACACAAACATGTTACCTCTGTTTTATGTATGGGACAAAAGCTGGCATTCAAGAGTTTCATAATTTGGGATTAGCAGTTACTGAGCCAGGCCAGGCCAACCAAAAGATAATGACTTGACACGCCAAAAGTCACAGAGTTGATAATGTTATGTGCAAGATAACATAGCTTAGAGAAAAAAGAATTAAGTTTGCCATATACATCTGGAAGAAGTCAGGAAGAATTCAGTGTTAATAAACACAAAATCACAGGTAGGAAACAACAGCAGGCACATGGTATCAAAATATGCTGCGACATGTTTCAAATAGTGTAGTAACAAGGTCATAATAACACAATAAGATTTGGAAAGACTTTGGACCAGTAGGTCTCTACGAGCTCTGCTGTGTGTTCCAGGGACCAACCTGGGGTTTCAAGCCAAATGGTAAAGCTGTAGACTTTGATGTCTGGATGAGCTTCTTTTTATTTCATGCCTGGGATTTTTTGCAGTTTGCTCAGTTTGTTCCAGACTGGAGAACAGATGTAAACTAATATGCATCAAGTACAGATGGTCAGGATCCTTGAAGTGAAATAGGGAGCAAATCAAACTGATAGCACAGACATACTCTGTCATCCCATCCAAGGCAATAGGAAGAGTTAAAAGTAAACATAATCAACAGTATGTCCTGTAAACAAAAATATGGCAATGACTTAACAGACCTCTGTGAAAATTTATTTTAAGAGTAAAATAATTAACTACACCTTACTGGAACCACTGCTCTTTTGAGACCACATAGGAAGGGCTACACTTTGTTCCAGTTAATCTGATTTCACAGACCCTGACATTTATTTGAATGATAGAAACCAGAGTCACAAAAATACCAAAGTGCCTAATTCCTAATACCTTAGGAATTAAATAGGAATAGGAATCACAAAAGGATAGGCCTTTCACAACAGCAAATGTTACTTCAACTTGCACCTTAGGGTGCAGCTGTAGAGCAGCTTAAGCCAAGATATGTCTCTTGCAACCCTGTTCTCACACCAGTCACATATTCCCAGTCCTTCCCATGTATAGCACTGATGCTCATCATTTGGCATTAGTCCTGCTGTGAGTAAGAGCCTGGACCAGCTGACTTCCAGGGGTGTCTTCCACCCTAAATTATTCTGCAGCTCTATCTGACCATGCAGAGAACTGGTTAAGGGAGGTAAACTGACAGAAAATTCATTCCTTTCCTTGTGGGACTGATTTTTTATTAGCTTTTGCCAGTTTATTTCCCTCCATTAACTCCCTTCCAGGTCTGATGAGCACTAAGGCTGATACAAGGGAAAGGGCAAAAATGTACACGTCGGAAATAGATTGCGGCAGTGGCAACTTAGACCAGCTTCAATTACCATGAAGCTAAACCCTTTGTGGACAAAATCAGCCAAAATCTTCCTGCTTTGCCTGGTCTCCCTGAAACCCTACAGCCACACCAAATAGACTTTTAGTAAAACTTTCATGTTAGTATTCAAATTAGTGTTATAGAAATTTCACATAATCACATACTACACAGTGTATATAATAAATGTGAAGAAAACAGGCCTTTAAAGCAGTTAAATATAGATTGCAAATCATTTTATATTGAAGGTCTGGCTTAATACAGCTTGTGCTGTACAGAAATACGCTGAAAGAACACTAGATGACTGCCATCCTCCTATACTGAAATGTATTACTTATCTCATAAGGCTATTTCAAGTAAAAGTGGCAAGCTAAAAGGGAATGAGTGAAGTTTTGAAACTTTAATTTACCATGGCCTAAACTTAAGAAAAGCATTTCAGAGGTTTGCAAAATGACCCCAGTTGTGTCATATGTACAGAAGAGATAATGAATTGATAGTGACATCTCAAAACCTTTTGATAAAAGGTTCTTCTCACAGTTTTACAAAAGTGCTGTCTGGCAATGGAAGCTACCACTGATTAGTTCAGGCCATAGGGGCTTTCATAGATTCGAAAGAAACCAAATTTGCTTCAGTAGAAAGAATAAACATCTCTTCACATTCATGCCTTAAAGCACTTGCACCGACACTATATAATTATTTTTCATTTCACATAAAGATTCTCTTGGTTTCTCTATTCATTCCACAGTTTCAAAATTACAATATGTCTGCTTGCAGTTGAGTGGATATGCACATATGGCGCTAAGTAAATTATTTAAGTAGAAAGCAGTTAATGTTGCTATGAATCATCTTATTTGCTTGTACAGAACTCATGTGCACATTTCATCATGGTAATACCTGGTTTATAAATCTTTAATCAAAAGCAAATGAAAGATTTGAATTGCTATTTCTCCTTCAGTGTGATGCAATTTGTTAATCTGTATGGCTATAAAAAGCCTCTGAGACAATATGACAAGCTATCTTGCTGATCTCTCTTCTTCCTCTATTGACATAACTGTCAACAGTCATCTCATTATTTCATTTCTAAAATCCAGAGGTGAAAAATGAAGGAAAGAAAATTAGGTATTGGTTTCATTTATGAGTGAAATTAGTGCTAGCAAAAGAAGCCATTTTGAAAGCTAAGGAGGACTTTTCCTTGGACAAATCATAGGCACTACAAGGACAACTACTATATGTGTCCGAAGAGGAATTGCTGATAAAATCACTAAACATATTCAATCTTCGGTCTTTCTGCTAAAATGAAAATCTACGTCTCAAAACTACCCAGATACATGCTGTAAGCTACCAGGGACATCATTCACTAGTAAGTGTGGTTAGATTAGAGCTGGTGATTCAGTACAGCAGTGCACGGTTCCAAATAGTTTCATGGTTTCATTCCATTTTTTAAGTTATTGCTTTTTAATGCATCCAGGTGGATTATCATTTTGTATAATATGCATTACTATTCTGGAGACATGACTGATGTACGTTTTTATAGCCAGTGTTGTGCCCTTTAAAACATTTGGTACAAAAAGATGTACTGTAAGTATTCTCATGCCATGTGTACATATGTAGCACTGTTCAGCTTGCATCCAAGACTGCTCAAAGATATCAGTGGGTAAGAAAGTCAGGCACAAAATACCAAAGGATTATATAAGCCAGCTTCCTCAGAGTCCTCATTCTTTCCACTCCTTAAAGCAGTCTATTATTTTTCCATGTACTATGATAGCATTATAGTTTGGATATACTCAGCCTTACCAACAAAACTTTGCATCAACTTTCAATACAGACAACTGCAACATACCAGGATGAAATAATTTAAGTGGGTACAAACTTGATGCCAAACCCTCAGGTAGAACCAAGAGACCCTGCAAGCCTGATAAATTCTTGGCTCTGCATTAGCTACACTTGGAGCTTCTGGTCACTGCTAAAAGCGAGACTGAGTTGCAAATAAATATGCTACAGTACAGAAGCTGAGATTTTACATCTTTGGCTTCTTCCTCTGACACAAAGAAAAAGGAAAGGGTATCTCCCTTTGCAAAGGGGCTCCTCACTGCAAAGCTAGTACAGAAATTATTTCTAGATCCCTGGCCTTCATAACCCAGTGAGGCTCTTTTTCTAGATACCAAGTGTGTAGATGATATCCATCCCATGATCCATCTGCTACCTGAATGACCTTTGATTAATGTCCTCAGGAAGCATATGAGTGCTCTGACTGCAATTTTGTACCCATGCCTTGGAGTTCAAACTGTCCTCTGCCCCTTGCCTCTATAACACATCCTACCCTGCAGAGAGTAGGGAGCTCCCACTCCATCATTTTGATACTGTTAAGCTTTGCAAAGAATTAAAAGTTGCGTCTAGGAGCCCAGGTCACCTATTATGCTAAGTAATATATAAATACAGAGTAAAAGATGGCTCCTAACAGAAAGGAAGAGAAAGAAATATGTATGAAGATGTTAGAATACACTAACGTTAATGAATGTGTGTACCTCTTTTAGTAGGTATTTGTTATAAAAGTTAGTCTTTATAAATTACAGTTTTTAGCTTGAATTAGGCCAGAAAGAGATGTCAAGATATGAAGAATCAAAGGAAATGGTCCTAGGTGAGATACCATGGCAGGAATAAACTGTCACACCTACAGACAGAGCTGACTCAGAACTAGGTCAGGCAGGTTGAGGTAATCAAAGGGTATAAAACCTAGGCTGCTGGTCAGACCCATTCTGCTTGGAGACAAAGTAATAACCTAGGCACATACACTTGTCATATTTGTAATAACGCAGCTTTGTAGTTGCTCTGCCTGGAAAAGTGCTCTTCTGGCACCAGGCTTCATGTTTACAGTGAGGGTCGCCCAAGTGCAAATGCAAGAAGATACTTGCTCTCTCACAGTCTAACATCTGAAGCTTGGGCAAGATTTATCCCTGGACATCTGTTAGTGCTTTTTAAACACTTGAAACTTATGAAAAGGCAGGATTCTTCTTATTGTTAAATCTGTGAAACTCTGCTGTATATTTAATTCATGTAAAGTTTTCATTACTTTGCTTTTATTAGGTATTTTAAGCATTAAACATGAAATTAATCAAGTGACAGTTACCATCAAGCTTATAATTTTTGCCCACCCATAGACAATTTGGAGATTGTGAAAAGTGGGTTCAGAGGCAGAGCTTTTTACCTGTCACCCAACCTTGGGCACCTTGAAAATGGACTACAACAAACCTCGCTTTGCTAAATCCTTTTTTTTTTTTTAATTAAATTCATTTTGCAAGCCAGAGCTAAGATCTCACCAACACATTAAACTCTACAACCCGTTTCTGCTGTCTCTCAATCCTGAGATGCTGGTTTTGCTCTGTTAAATTCTAAAGGATCATCAGAGAGAGAAAGCACTAGAGAGACCCACTCTAAAATGACTGGCCCAGTACAGCTGGTGGAAGCTTTTGCTGAGAAAGAGAAATGGAGCAACTGGTTGGATATGACCTGACTTGGGAGAGTGGCCCAGGGCTCCAACACTTCCTCTCCTTTTGTACTGTGAAATGTGGGAGGCTCATGTTTTCCAAAGCTGATGGGAGGAATCAGATAGATAGTACTGGAGTTGAGTCTTGATCAGTTCCAGCTGCATTTATATATTTAATTTGACCAAATTTATATATTTCATCTGACCAAATGGAAAAGTGATGCATCTCTTCACTCTAACATATTCACAAAACATTGATGGGGCACCCAGCAAAGATGGACAATTATCTGTTATAGCTGCAGGAATCTACATACAAACAAATGGAAGGAAGACTAAGGCCCCAAAGAGAATGAGAGGCAAACACTTCATAAGAGCATGAAAGTTAAAACAAACCAAAAACAACCACACATGAAAAACCCTTCACAAAACAGAACCCCCCCTTCCCCCACAACACTACTTAAGGCACAATTTGGCACTGTTTGTTACAGAATTTTGTTCCTCGATACATTTTAATGCATCTAGGAGAGCTGCAAGAGGATATGACACTTTAGCATACTAAAAGGCCATCCAAAAAATAAACGAAATGATCATTTGCAATGCAATGCAAGATAGAAAATGTTCTCAAATTACAAAATTAATGACTCTTAATGCACTGCATGCTGTAAGCCACAGCTGTTTATAGTTGCACAGGAAGTACAGCATCCCATTATGTGACCAGTGAGAAAGAAGAAAAATCAAATGCGGTGCCTGTCCTCAGAAGTTAGTGTTATTGTTCAAATAATTTTCAGCCCTGCAAAATAGACCTTTTGCATTCACTGACATGCTGCAGAGAAAACGCACGCCCCTGAGCAGTTGCTGCCGATATGGACACGGACCTGCCGCAGCCTGGGAAAGAGCACGCAGGAATCACCGGCACTTCCTCATTGCTTAGCTTCTGAATCTATCTCTATAATTTTTAGTGGTGGAGATACCTTCACTAACTCGAATAACAGAAGCAGCATAGTCACATTAACACAGTACTTTTGAGGCTCATGTATTCTTCTTGACAAGGCTAATTAGTTCAGGCAGAAAACCTATGCTAATATAGTGACATAGTGCCTGGCATTCAGCTTCACACTGCCCAGCACTGCACCCTGTGTCTTACAGACACACACAGCATGATAAACACGTATTCACGGAAGAATATGACATTTCAAAGTCACCTTTGAGCTCTCATTAACCCAGGCAACTTGCTGTAACATGGACAGGTCTAAAATCTCTCTAAATCCTGAAAGCCTTTCCATGGTTGCCTGCAGGTCACCACACTGCTCCAGATTTACCTTCTGTGGCTCCAAAAGCACACTCCTCCCAGCAAGCCAAGGCAAACACCCTGTACAATTGGGAAGGGACAGAGAGGAGAGGAAAAGGGATCCTCCTTCTTACACAGCACAATTCAAGTTTTGCAGAAGAAGGATCTTGGGTGAATTCAGGACTTTTAATGGTCAATTTAAAACAACTTTGATCCTTTTATTCCATGTTACAAGAAAGGATTGTGATTCTCACCCAGGACTTTTTAAGCACCTACAAGCTTCCATTCAGACTGATGAACATAAAAAATGAAATAATGAAAACCTCCAACCTTCCACGTGAGCAAAATCAAAATGCTGGCCTTAAAATAAAATGTAAGCTAAAGCAACTAATGCTGTAAAATCAAGCAATTGTTCTGCTAACTCACTACTACCCCTTCTCAGCAAAGAGATTTCACATCCTCAATAGAGTATATTTACTGGGATAGGAAACTTTATTCTATCCAAGCCACTTAAGTCACTCATAAGAATAATTCTGCACCGTTTTTACTGGGAAAAGAAAATCTAGTTTTGTTTACAATCAAATCATTCACATTGACGTTTATTTTACAAACTTTTAATTCCTGAGCTAAAGGACCATGAGAAACCTAAGAATTCAGACAAAAGCTGTACAGGATCAAGATATGTAGTTTCTGTTTACCAATATAATGAACTTATGAGGCAAACTAAAAGAACTTACATGGCAGAGACGGATGAAAGTTGTTAGTCCCAGTCAGAATCAACCTTTTGCCTTATTCTTTAAGCATGGGTAATTTTTTTGTTAATGACATTTGCGGTAATTCCTCAATGAATTACAGGTTCTCATATTATCAGTGTTTTCTTGGCTAAATGAAGAAATAACCAAGGACCAAAACACAGTTTTATAAAGAACAAGGCACAGTAAAGTACAGGCAAAGCTATCCCTGTGCAACAAACCAAAACAGATCAACATTAACTTTATAAGACTGAGGCTAATATTAGGATTCCAAGGAAAATACTGTTAGTAGCAGTGCTGCAGCACTGTGATACAGCCTGAATCTAGTGGTCACAACAGCTCACACTACCACTTACTTGAGGAAGTAGTCTCTTCCATCTCTGTTTGCCGTCATCTCCCATCCATAAGGTGTTCCCTGGTTCAAGCTCCAGGTCCCTGAAGGATGCGGCCAGCCTGAAGACTTGTTCCTGTGGCTGCAATTTCAAGGAGAAAAAAAAAAAAGTGACTTTTCTATTCTAATTGTTCTTCTGATTTACTTATTTCATGTCATTCACTGTGGCATTCAAGTACTTTCAAAGCTGTGAAATACACAGCCAAAAACAAGGCAAACAAAAACAGGTTAGCAGGTCTACTCATATTTGTAACATTCATCTAGGAAGTGGTGAGATGCACACATTTCTAATGGTCTTTGAACCCAATCCTTTGACAGGTGAATCTATCACACACCACCAGTTGTAGACCTCATTTTCAATAGTATACAGCACAAGAGAATAGGGAGTGTTTCCATTCATTGTCACTCCCTGTTCAAATACCTGTTTTCTGTACAGTTTTAGCAAAACACCCTTGCTGCACACATTAGACACGTGGGTGCTCTAACTGGCACAAGAAGTAACATCAATGTCCTATCTCACTATTAGCAACCGTTTTCTTTTTTCGGTTGTTTGTTTCATATGTGGGAATGAAGGAAAACCATCACACTTATGTATATGAATGCTAAATTGATTCGACATGCAGATGTTATTGCACTTGTTCATTATCTCTTCCTCCAGATAACTTTAAAAAGGCACATACACTGTTACCACATCTCTGCTCAAGCACTCTCTGCTAGTACCCCTAGTCCTGAGCAAGGGCCAAGTTGCACCATCCTAAATAAAGGAGTAGCTTACAGTGTTCACTTGACTAAGCGAGATTCAGCAGCACTTCCAAATTACAGTATTTCCCCACTAAGCCTGATATATTTTGTGAAGTGTGATCTACTGCCTCCATATACAAAAATGACACAGTTAGCAATAGTCCCCCATGGTTTCCAACATGGAAACCCAAATTTTTGCACTGATGTTTTACCCCACGCTTTCAGGAGCTAAGCGTGAACTTACCATACATTCCTACTTCTGCAGTGGGAATTGCAGGTACAGAAGGCAACAAATAGTACTTTCAGCAAAATTAAGCAAGGCATGAATATCTACAATCTAATATCTACAGTCCAAAAGAGAAAAAGAACAGGAAAAGGAGGCAGGATAACCAGAGATGCTAAAGACCAGCTGGGGGTGCTTCACAAACAAGCGAAGATGAATCAACACACAACACTGCATACAATCTGAAATTTAGAAATGCAAAACAAAGACATACAGACTAAGGGTGTGTCTTGAAATAGCCTTCTCCTCTTTCCTCTGCCTTTTCTCTGCCTATCGAACATATTACTGATGAGTTTTACTTCCTAGATTTATGTAAGTTCAAATGCTAACAAGGAACTTGTATCTCTATCTAAGAAAACAGATAATAAGAACTTATTTCCTTTAGAGAAACAGAGAGTAATGTAACCTGGTGAACACTTTTTTGAAAAAAGAAATTGGTCTCTACGGACAACTCAACAATTCATTGCAAATTGCTAACCTCAACAAAGTTGTACATAGTTAATCTTTGCCAATGGGGGAATGCATCATGTAAAACAAGCTGGCTACCTCCCCTTCCCCTTTATTTCAAGGATTAATCACCACTGAGAAAAGATATGGTGCTTCAAGATATGAATTACATGTAAAGTAAGAGAATTACAATGGAGTGCTAGATATCATCTGATTTACCAATTACATTAAGTACTCTATCATCAAGGAGTAGAAAAACATTTCTGTTAGCATATTCAAACACTAGTATTTGCCATAAGAAAGGGCTTAAATCTAACATTTAAACATGCTAGAAATCTTAATAAAATTAAGGTTACTCATGATTAAACAAATAAATGTCAGATGTGCTACATCACCCCAGATAAATGCAACTAACCCACTCTTAATCAGAGGAATGCATAAGAAAGGCATTTGAAGGAAGAAAAACAAGTTTTAAAATAAGTATTTTTAACATTTTCTTACATGCAGATTCATGTAAAGTGGAGCTTAAGCATTCCTTTGTCTCTCTGCATGCTTGACAGAGGAAGAAAGAATAAAAGAAGCGAACCACCCTACAATCTAAGAATGACAGGGTAAAAGACATTAAAATGGAAAATAAGCTGTATACAAAACAAGCTCCACAAGCAGTGTCTTTCACAGTTCACAGCTTAACTATATCCATAGTTTTCAAACTACACTTAAGATCACTTGGGATCTTAAATACTTTGCAGTTAGCTAAATCATGGTAGAAAACAACCTATTTTATCTGAATTATAAAGACATACCCATACATTTAATATCTACTTTTCACTTCGACTCAATATGCTTTCACAACTTTGTGCTTCAGTTTCTCCATCTGTAAAATGGGTACGACAACATTTAATTTCCCATGTAAAGCACATCAAACTTCTACTATCAAATGATTTGTAGGAGTCCAGGACAATGATGATGATCAGTACCATTCTTCTTTGTATTCAAACCAATGGCTTATCCTTGTATGGATTCTAACATCAATGGCCTTTAAGCTAAATTTAATTTATCTGAAAGCTTTTTTGAGCCCTTAAAAAATTGCTGGTGACAGAACCTCATATAATGCAGGGTAGTAACTGCCTTACTTGGGCTTACTTACTATGGATATCTCTACATCTGATCTAGTCTTCCAGACTTTCTTATAATCAATGGAAGAGCAAGTAGCATTTTAGACACTGGGTAGGTCGAAGACACCACATGAGGCATTAGATGTGTGCAAAATCTATGAGGTGGCTCCAGAGAGGGGAAAAACAAATGCCCATAGCATGTTTTCAGTAGTCATTTGTACAATTCAATAATAAATGTTCATGTTACAACAACAAAACAAGGTTTTACACTCCTGCATAAATGAAGCTCAGAGGTGATTATCGCTGGTGACTCCCAGCAGCCTGTACAGCCTGAGAAATGAGAGAATGAACTGCATTATTTTCTTTTAGACGCTTCCATCCACTTGTTGAATATTATGCTGCTTGGCTGCAAGGATTCTATGCAAAGGACATTACAAGACGCAAACAATGGCACGGAAGGAGGAGGAGGAAACCATGACCAGATCAGGCATTTCACCTGGGGGAAGCACGAAGTCATTTTGGCAGGCATTAAATGCAGAAAATGCCTCAGAGGTGAGGAAACTAATCGTGCGTGAGAGATCCCAGTCTAAATCCCACCTTCCTGCAGGCACCCAGGTGATCTTGGACAATCTCTCAGCTGTCTGATCACTGTTCGTCATTGCCTTCCCTCACAGGCAAATTGAGAGGAGGAGCACACTACAGGACTGCCCAAGTCTGACAGATCTGCACAATTCCCAGCACAGCTACCAGAAGGATAAGGAAGCACGACTTTCACTCCAGCAAGCCTTTCTGCGGACCGTGGCTGTAACTCGCTGATTGCTGTCCACCACTGCCTCTGCTCAGAGCAGTCAGCCCAGCTGCTGAAGTGCTCGTCAAGGTACAGCTTTTAGGTGGCCAACTTCAACACCAAAAGCCTTGGTCAACATCGTTCCAGCAGAGCCTTAGAAACAAGGTGGTTTAGCTATGATATCCCATACAACCTTCTTTTGACATCCTTGCTGCAAATGTAGAAAAACTGACCTGCTGAATTGCTTCATGTTGAACAAATTCAGAAAATCATTTAAGCGGCATGTAAGGAACCAAGATGTCATATGAAGGGACCTTTGTACTGAGAATATAATAGCTGTGCCACAGTGAAGATCTTAATCTCAGCCTGTTTTCTGCCTTGTGTTTGAGGCATGACTAAAATAATGTGTGTTCATGCATCAAGTTTCCTGTACTCCATGTCGGCAGACCATTCTTTAGAGTAAGCACAGTGTGAGTTGTGCAATACGCAGAATATATTCAGTATAAACTATTGTACTAACAAGAGGTGAAAGTCTAGTAACAGTTTCTATCTCTTTCAATATCAAAACTAGAACAGTTTGAATTTTCAAAGTGTATTATTATAGCCTAATGTCCAGAGGATTTTAGATAGCTTTAATGCTTCAACTGAAAGTGGAAAACGACAGTATTTGATTTTTAAAGCTTCCAAAATAAAAAATTAAATTTTCTGAAAAATTAAATAGAAATAAAAAATAGCATCTACAGATTCAGACAATAAGCATGTGGTTTTGCTCCAAACTTATCTTTTTAAACAGCAACTAGAGATTTCTCTGCAGGAATAGGTCTTTGCTGTAGAAATCTTGACAGACTCTTTAATTACATCACCTCTATAGCTCAACCCTGTAAATTTTGTTGCAAATAAAATGCTTCCCTGAACTAAGTGGAAATGAAGCTCTCAGGCAGCAATTTTAAACAGCATAAACTGGCAGTGACACCAAAAGCAGCATTCCTATCCTCCCGATATCTGACAATCCTACTTCATATCATGTTGCTCTTGTGCCAACACAAATAAATTGGATCAGCTTAAAACTAAGGGCTAGCTTCTCATCATATCCATCTCCACCTATTCCACCTCTGGCCTCACAAAGACAGGTAGCCATACGGCAGCAAAAATGAAGGGCAGCACAGAAACTGCCTGCTTCAGGTACTCCTCAGGCAAAGACAGAAAGTGCTGGGCTAAAATGGAATGCCCCAACTTTATTTAGCATATGTGGCATCTACTGGGGCATAACGCTCATTGCACAATAACAGAGTGCCTACCCACCCCAAGGATGGATATGTTTAAGTCTGTCCTTCTTCACAGATGGGGGATGCCAAAATTCTTGTTTGCTTAGAAACGAAGTTGGACAAAGAGTTAGGAGATCTACTTTATCACTAGAGTAGTCTTCACTCCCTTGCCTGAGGACCCCAACTTGCACTCTGTCGACAGATTTAAAACTGCAACAGAAAGTAGTAGCAACCTTGAAACCCTCTGTTTTTGTTTGTTTTCTAATGATATGAAACCTGATTAGCCCTGATCATAGTGGCCTTCATTCTTGCTTGCCGCAACCTCAGGTGGCTGGCTATCTTGCAGAACGATCCCCTGCATAGGTCTGGATAGATGGGTCCTTGCTGACTCCTTGGGATTGAAGTCCGAAGAAATAAAATGGACAAGGTACTGTATGGAGTTTATAAACCCTTCCTTCCCTCTTCACAGCCTGATCATCTCTTCCTTCCTGTAAGCAGAGGGTGGAAAGCAGTGGTGACGTATCTGAGTTGACCCCCACCTCTCCATCCCTCTTACCTTGATTAGCCCAATCCTTTACTGGGCAGGAAGGGGAGGCATTTCATTTATTCATTTATGTGTTTATTTTTAAGGCATGGTAGTGCCAGTTCCATGATTAACACTTTCCTTGATTGACACCAGCACACAAGGGTATCCATCTATATTCTAATGGCCACCTGTCACTTTCAGTTTGATGCCCTCTTGCAGTGATGGAGATGATGAACAATCTCTCCCTTTTTATCTTCTCCATGTCACTTACAATTCAATAGATCTCTGACATAACCCACCACCTACCCTAACGGTCTCCTCTTCAGCCTAAGGAGTTCTGATCTATACAGCTATTCCTTGTACAAAGGTTTTCATAGGCTTGATCATCCTTGTTGCCTTCTCTGAAATTCTTCCATTTCTGTGCCTCTGTTGAGATGGGGAGATCAGGCTTCACACAATACTCGGGATATGGCTTACCATGATGAGCCACCTCCTTAGTAGACACTAGATGCAGGCATCTCATGAAGGAGTTGAGGACCACCTCTGGTGTCTAGGCTCTCAGTCAGTGAAGAGCTAGAGATTCAGTTCACCCTAAAGTAGACACGTAAATTTGGCAAGCTTTCTACCTGTACTGACTACATCTTCACCGAATCTAATTTGGCGCTCGGACACCTCACTCACATGTAGATACTAAAATTTGTGTTTCAAGCATGTGAATCTGGAGATGAATTCTACATCACCCTCACAAGAACCCTTTGCAACTAATTTTATTTAAATTCCCGTGTAACTTAACATTGGCAAATGTTATTACTTTATTATTTATTCCCCATTCTATACTGCTTTCCAAAACAGCTAAGAACAGCACCAAAACAAGCACAAATACCTTCCAAGCTCCTAGTACCTAGACGGTTTTAGTGAGAAATTCTAAACTACATTTGGCAGATGACCTTTTTCATCCTTGAGAGTGTTTAGAATTTTTGGGTAAACACTATCAATTTGTTACTGTTTGCTTCATTGATCTGATCTCTGACATCACTTCTAACTTTTCAAGTTGGAGCAGGTCTTCCATACAGTTCTCAATAAAGAAGGGTTCCCTATATAGGAACCCCGGGCTCCCCTTCAAACACACAAAGATGCAAAAAATACACCTTTTCCTTTCTCCTGTGGAGTTATTTTCTCCCAGTATTGCTTATATATACATATATAATGATTATCTGTTAGTTCACAAACTCCAGCAAAGGCTGAAGTCATGTATAGTTTCTGATAGAAATCTTCATAACTGAAAAAAATCTTTGTATGTGAAACTATGTATAATCTCCCTGCATACAAATCATTTAAAATACTAATACCCTGCATTTTTCCTCTTTTGGTATCTTTTGCTATTAGTAAATTTTTAAGCATTTACTTTGGACTTCTGCTGGATCAAAATAGTAGAAGGATTATGTTCTAATCTTCTTTTAAAGCAATCTCTTGAACAACACAGTTGCAAACAGCAGTGCACAACTAAAGTTACAGAACTTGTATTCTAAAGATTTGCAGTATAATGCCTTGTTTACCACTCAGATATTAAATATGTTGGAAGCATCTTTTTTAACATCTTGATATGCTCATGGTACAAGGTATACTGAGAAAAACTTCTAAATTTTGAGTCCTGGAATGTACCTTGGCTTCATCTCAAGTCTGTAGTAGTACAAAAGCCAGTTGCTCTGCACCCCACACACTGGTACAGAAGCCAGTCCCTCTACCCTATCATAAAAGGAAAAGCCACAAAAACAAAAGCCACATTGCACTTCAAAAAGTTCACTGTCAGGGGAGCAGGATTCCACAGCATTCCCCTGTAGATGGTCTAGTTACAGTGATCCCTGGAAGGTACCAATAGAAACACCAGAGAACAAAATTTTGTATTAGTATTTTTTAAAAGTAAAAACACCATACCTAATGTATGTGCAGGGCATGCCTATCTGCGCGTAAGAAACATGTTCATGACTCAAGCAGAGTTCAATAATATCTCTATGATTTTTAATCTTCCACTGCCTCAGGAACAGAAACCTGCTTTCTTAATCTACTTCTCACCCACTCATCTCAGAAGACTATATCCTACCTCAATCCTACCATTTTAATATGAAAAATGAAGAAAAAAAAAAAGAGTTTTAAAGGACTTCACAGCTGCACTATAAAGATCAATCATTGCATCCTGCTATCAAAACTCTTCTGAGGGGCACTAGGCCCTACAATAGGATATGTGTGATGGACAAAAATTTTTTGATGCTCGATCAAGGACACTGAAAGGGTTGCTGTCTCTGCACACACTGACTCCTATGAACACTCACAGAAGTAGTTCTACCAGAAGCACAACAGATGGAAATGAGCTGCTCCAGACCCATCACACTGTATTAAAAAAGTTCATACTGGGACTTCTACTAACAAATCACCCACGTATGGGAGGGAACTTTAATGACTTCAGATACCGACAAATTCAGACACCCTTCAGATACTACAGATCTCCATGCTTTTAAGTCTTTTGCTGGATGAGGAATTAAGAGGTTTTTAACTCTCATATAAACATGCGCTATTTTTGAACTGCTGGAAACTCTATTTCAGTTAAAAGAAACCTGAGGAATATTACCCCACAACTCGAGCTTGAAGCTGTGAGTTTGTAATTAAGACAAATATTAAAGGTAGAACCACTGCCTGAGACTGTTTTTCTTATTTATTAAAACATGAAAACAAAGTGCTAGAAAAATATTTTTTCCCTGTGACACCTATCTGTCTCGATAATCTTGCAACATACAGCCACATTCTGGGCCAAGGCAGAATAACGTTGCCATGCATTTCATCTTACGGCTTGTCCTGAATTTCTGCCACAGATGAGGCACAATCACACACAATACAAATGCTATTCCACACTCCTGCCTGCATCACAAGCAGGGCAGAGTGGTGCAGAATAAAACCACCGGTTGTTTAAAGCATACACTGTACCA
Organism: Apteryx mantelli; assembly: GCF_036417845.1. Taxonomy (NCBI): domain Eukaryota; kingdom Metazoa; phylum Chordata; class Aves; order Apterygiformes; family Apterygidae; genus Apteryx; species Apteryx mantelli. Next base: position 83,970,112 of record NC_089978.1, on the reverse strand, counting down.
ATTACACTATTGGCTATATGGAGAACGGCTCTTCTTAATCTGAAACTACAACAACATAACCTCACTTTGTCACAAGCTTTGTGCTAATGGTCTATAATTAGACCATTTCTATTATGTATCTTCCACACTTGTTCTTTTGCTTCTCTCCTGATGTTCCACTTAATGTGGCCACAGATATAAGTGCACAAACAGTGCAGTGAAGAAGTAGCTAGAGCCCATGGCTTTGCCTTCAGCTAGGTAAACAGCTCCTCAGTACCACGTAGTGATGCCCCAAATAGCCACTCTTTCCCAATATGTTCCCAGGACTAAAAATCTACATGACAAGATGACAAATGTACAAATAACAAACTGGGACAAGGGATGAAAGAAACCATGTGTGGCAACAGCAGTCTGTTCCAGACCTGAATAACAACCTCCACTTGCCCCAGGCAAGGGACAAAGTGAAGGTCTCATCACTCCCAGAGGCACTGTGCCTATTCCACGGTAATTCCCTTCTCCTCTCTGCTTCCACAATAAATTTTAAACTCCTGTCCATCAGGATAGTTGTTACTTGCACTCTCCTGCTCAGCAGTAGCTGAGTTTTTCCTTTTTACAAAAACTGTTTTCACATTCTTATTCCCTACAATCACCACTGTCTGCTAACTTCATTTTACTTTTTTTTTTAAATTCTTGACATATCTTATCTTCATTTCCCTCTCCTTCTCTCCCTCTATGTCATATTTCCATTATTATTAAAGATGTGCCCCCATTGCACAGAAAACAAAAATCTCCATTATATTTTCTTTTAAATTGCCACGACTTTCCATTTAAAGCACACTGACCCCATTAGAGATTCACAGTGCTGAAGAAATTACTTTCCTCTTCAGAATCTTGTTTTGCAAAAACCAGGAAGTATCTTAAAAAGAAAATAATGGTTTGGACTTGGATGTTTGTAAAAGGCTTTTTGACTTTCTGTTGCATAGGTTGCTTTAGCTTCATGCTGACATGCACGAGAAAATAAAAGTCTCTAAAAACTGAGGTGTGCATGATGGCTTTTATGTTTTAATGGGATTTTTGACCTAAGGCTTTCTTAGGTTTACTCATTTTTTCAGAAAAAAAACACCCAAAAACAAAAAAAGAAAAAGAAAACAAAAAGTATATGAAACATTTGGCTCTTTCTCACTTAGTGGGTGGATTATTGGTACTGCTTTCTGGATTTTCTGTAAAACATTTTTAACATAGGTTTGTTTTCTCTCAAATTAGTGCACATTGGAAAACCTTACCATATCATAGCCGGCATCCTTCTATAGCAGGTAAACAAACTTTATGAGCATTCTTATTTACATACAGTGCAATCTTCAGCACTTATCTCTGACAAAATGACAATTATTACCAGACGCTGAATTATACCCTACATAAGAATTTTTTGCTCTAATGTTACCATGTTGTTACCTGAATCTTTGTCCCCTTGCCGGTATTCCTGTTACAGTGCAGCCATGTGCTATTGCACTACTATTTCAGTGAACAGTGCAAGAGCTTTGCCATTTCTGCCATACACCTGCAATATAGATGCTTGCCTAGGTTACTGAATGTATTGTTATTAATAATCAGTTTATGGTAGTACAGAGTAGATCACTGGAGAGACAATACTGTAAAGTTTAACCATATTTTAGATAAAAGACATGTAACAATACATCATATACTTTCTTATCACCTATTACATGGTTGGCCATTTCTATGTTATAAAAATTTGAGGTGTATGTATTCATTAAAATTTGACTGTGCGCACTGCATTCTGAAAAGCAAATAGGAATTTCATTTTTATACACAGAAAAATTTATATTTTTGTTAGTAGCATGAATGGGCAAAACAAATGAGATCTGAATACACCCACTGCAATCAAAACAAGCACAAAGTGATTCAGCGTTTAAAAAAAGTATGCAGCAAAGTGAATAGCTTTTTGAAATGGGCAAGGTTTAATGCTTATTCATCAACTAGACTGTTTACTTGTCTGGCAGAATGAAAGAAGTCATCAGCTCAGAGTGGAACCTAGAGATAAGCAGAATATTACACAGAGCAGCTGCATAGGGAGGGCAGGGGTAGATAGGAGAGGAAAAGGCACAGATTTGAGATGAAGAAAGAACCTGGCACTGGAATGAGCAATGAAATGTGGAAAGATATCAAGTTGTTCTACAACATTTTCTGTGAGCAGACAAATTTTCAATAATCATACACTATAAAAAACAGCTCAGAAAATGTTCAGGCACTTTTGGGGACAGGATTTCTATGGAAACTTCAAATTTCTATAACGATGTTGCCCTTATTTCAAGCCTGTGGTCTAAATGCGTATCAAATTGCAGTGTTCTGGGTCACCTGAAAACTCTTCCAGGGTGTTCCTGCCCTAATGTGATAGGTTAGCCTGTAGGAGAGTGAAGCACATCAGAAGAAGCAGCAAACAAGGACCCACTTACACCTGTAATTGCCAAAAAGGAGACAAAATTGTTTTTCTAAAGTTGAATTAAAGCCAAAATCCCTAATGCTTTATTTTGTCAGTAACTCTTATCAGGTTTCATAATGAACTCCTTCAGTAAGCAGCAGAACAAAAAAATCTGACTCTTCAATTTAGTTAAGAAGCAAGCATGATGGGGAAGACAGAAGGGGAAAACACACTTACGCATCTACTAGTTCCCCAGATCTCAACTATAAAGAATTTCCCCTTCTCCCTTTCAATTTCTTTGAAAATAAAAAAGAAATGGTGGAAAATTAAATAATGACAATCTACATTAAACCTATTTTATAAATGAAATCAAATAAATGCTATCTCTTAATATTGAAGAAAATGCTATTTAAATCACTTTTTACTATCCAGATATTAGTAAATAATATGAAGCGTCACTGTTCAGCGATTCAACGAGCAGCTCCAAAAGCCCAAGAGTCTTTTCCTCAAAATATACATTTGATAACCTGGATCAAGATATAGCCACTCATCACTAGCTTAGTTCATGTCTCATAAACCCTTTAAAATATTATTTAGAAAAATTGTATAAATTTTTCAGAAGAGTATAATAAGGTATAAAACAACAAATACAGGGACTAGTTTGTAAGAGATCCACTCATCAGAAATTTTAGTACCAAGGTAACCAGAATCTGCTGTCTAGACTCTAGACTTCACAAGTCTTCTTGAAATACTATGTTTAAACACGTAATCATAGTTCAAGGTATTTCGTTCTGCTTTATAAATGAAAAAAGTCTCAATATTCACAGAATCAGAGAACAGCTGAGGTTGGAAGGGACCTCTGGAGATCATCTAGTCCAACCCCCCTGCTCAAGCAGGGTCACCTAGAGCACGTTGTACAGGATCGCATCCAGACAGCTTTTGAGTATCTCCAAGGAAGGAGACTCTACAACCTCTCGGGGCAACCTGTTTCAGGGTTCTGTCACCCTCACAGTGAAAAAGTTCTTCCTCATGTTCAGACGGAACTTCCCGTGTTTCAGTTGTGCCCATTGCTTCTCATTCTACCACTGGGCACCACTGAGAAGAGTCTGGCCCCATCCTCTTGACACCCTCCCTTCAGATACTTATACACATTGGTAAGACCCCTCCTCAGCCTTCTCTTCTCCAAGCTAAACAGGCCCAGCTCTCTCAGCCTTTCCTCATAAGAGAGATGCTCCAGTCCCTTAATCATCTCTGCAGCCCTTTGCTAAACTCACTCCAGTACTGCCACATCCCTCTTGTGCTGGGGAGCCCAGAACTGGACACAGTACTCCAGATGTGGCCTCACCAGGGCTGAGTAGAGGGGGAGGATCACCTCCCTCCACCTGCTGGCAACACTCTTCCTGATGCACCCCAGGATACCATTGGCTTTCTTGGCCACAAGGTCGCATTGCTGGCTCACGGTCAACTTGGTGTCCAGCAGCACTCCCAGGTCCTTCTCCGCAGAGCTGCTTTGAAGCAGGTCAGCCCCCAGCCTGTACTGGTGCATGGGGTTATTCCTCCCTAGGTGCAGGACCCTGCACTTGCCTTTGTTGAACTTCATGAGGTTCCTCTCTGCCCACCTCTCCAGCCAGTTGAGGTCCCTCTGAGTGGCAGCCACTCCTCCCAGTTTTGGAGCATCAGCAGACTTGCTGAGGGTGCACTCTGTCCCTTCATCCAGGTCACTAATGAATAAGTTGAACAAGACTGGACCCAGTACTGACCCCTGGGGGACACCGCTAGCTACAGGCCTCCAACTAGACTCTGCACCACTGACAACAACCCTCTGAGCTCTGCCATTCAGCCAGTTCCCAATCCACCCCATTGTCAGCTCATCCATCCCACACTTCCTGAGCTTGCCTATGAGGATGTTCTGGGAGACGGTGTCAAAAGCCTTGCTGAAGTCAAGGCAGACAACATCCACTGCTCTCCCCTCATCTGTCCAGCCAGTCATCCCATCATTCCACTTGGCTTTAAACCAAAACTTTAAAAACGTGGAAAATACAAAAAAATATTCATCCCTCCATTAAAAGACTAACTGTACCATTTACTTTTCTAGATTGCACTTGGGGGAAAAAAATACAAAAATCTTTGGAAAAGGATCACATAAATTTTGTGGGGGGCAATTCATTTACATTCTCAAATCATTTGCATAAAAAGCTACATTTCTATTGCTGTCAAGATAGAAGGTTTTTTTTCTTTTCTTTTGAGCTTATTTATAGTTCTACATTAGGGAATAAAAATTTGAAGTTATGCTTTATATAGGAACCTATTGAGAAATTACGTAATTAAAGGCCATTTTGAGGGACAGTCAAAATTTAACTTTTTATCACTGTAAGAAAACTTTATCTTGATATGAGGGTTTTTGTTATTTTTTGTTATTTTTTGTTTTTTAGGAACCCCCCTTCTTTTTCTTGCATTCTCCACCCCTCAACACACATCAATAGAAGCTGTAGTACCCTGAAGCTCCACGGAAATCAGAAACTTCCAGGTTCCAGGCTAGGGGCTGAAAATGCTTGCAAAAGGGAAAAAATTGCAACTGAAAGACAGAAAGCAAAGAATGAAATTTTTTGCTTACAACTAGTCTTGGGAAAAAAAAAGGAAAAGAAAAGGGTAAACTTCAGCATTTTACAAGAACCCCATCAGCCCTAGAATAGCAGCACAATGAACACCACTAACACTAACCTTTTCTGTCATTTTAGGATCACATTTTGCTAATATTTATGCTGCACGCTCCTCCTGCCACCTTTTCCTTATTACCATTTTAAAACACCCACAGAAAGTAAAGCCAGTTTAACCTTCTGTCCTGGGAAGACAGGAAAACTGAATGCACTTTAATTCAAAATAAATCAAAAAAGCAGACATGGACAAAGACATGGAAAAACAGGACAAAGAAAATTACTCAAAAGAATGAAAAAAGTTATCTCAAATGTGCATCAACAGGTAAACATTTACAAACTTGCATGTGATTTTTAAATTAAGCAGTATTTGTAATTACACCTTGACTTCAGTGTATAGTGACAGAATATCACTTACCTGCTATAGTCAACATACACAGCAGATCACTACATTTTTAGGATTCTAGGCTTCCTTAGAAATAACTTCAAATATAATGTTCACAGATGAGAATCTTGTGCAACTAAGTCTGAGCAGAGTAGAAATAAATCATTTGAGGCAACACCAGATACTACGTGAGCCGAGCAAGTGAAATGCTCTATATCACATTTTAAGCTTACAATACACTGTAGTAAGAAACAATTCTCATCGATTTTTTACTTCAAATTCGAGTCTGTAAAAACTTGGCAGAACACAGAATTAATAGTCTTCCCTTAAGCTCCTGCTGGTCCACTTCTATCATTACCTGGTCTCACCTTTTGTCAGCAGATAAGATATATGCTATGCTGTCAAATTGGTTCTAATTCTGATTCCAAATGGTGTAAATTGATAGCACTGTTACTACACAGCCAGAAAGTCAATCATTAAATCAGCTTACCAATTCCTAAGATTGTCTGCTTTGAATTAAAATCTGCTACTTTTTAGATACTACTTCATCAATCTAAATATTAGGTATTTTTTGGCTTTAGATTATCAACAACTGAAACATTTCAGATCTCAGGGAGAATACTGTTCTCGACATGAATCAAAAAAGGCAGCTTTTAAAGTTACCGTGGGTTGGCAATAGAGGTACTGTGTGATTTACAAAAAATAAAATTGAAGTATATTATCATTTTGTGTTAAGCTTTTAAAACATTATATCATAAAACAGTCTGCAGCTGGAACAGGAATGCTAGGGATATTTTAATAATTATCTCTCTCTATATACAGCTACTTTTCTAGAGTATATCATTTTAGGGTAAACAAAGCCATACTAAAAATCTGAACTTTTCTGCCTCTTTATGATATTAGCCCACAATTTACATAAAATTTTACATCACATTTTATTCACTAGATAATCCAGAAGTTGAACATATTAGAACTGACAATTCATTACATACCTTTTAAACTGGGTTAAAATACATTTTTGTGCCCTCTAGAGCCCAGAGGCTCAGAAAATCTAAATTCTGCCAAAGCTCTTGCTCCCAGGCTATCAGAAGTGGCCAAGCAGTATTTTATCCATGCCCTGATGATCCAACATTCAAAGATTTAAGTAATTCCAGTACATTAGCAATATATGCTTTACTTTTATGTTCCCTCCTTTGTCCTGCCAACCCTTGGATACAAGAGACACAAGTTAGAGTAACTGTCAAAAATGGAGTAAGAAAATGAAAAATATTTCATTGTTATTCCATTGAAGAATAAGCAGATTTCATCCCCAATCATCATTTGCATCCATCATGCTCTTTTTACAGGCTGCATTCTTCATTGTAGTCCCAAGGCTATTACCTACCTCACATATCTTTAATATTAGCAGCCAAGTTTAGAGTTTAACTTGAATGTCATTTCTGGTATCAGCTGCCTAAAACAAACAGGTTTTAACCTATGTCCATTTTTACTTTACACAGTCCACAGCAAAAGCTATGGCTGAGCAAAAATGCAGTGCACATCCAGCAGGCTACTAACTGGTGCACTTCATAGAATCACAAGGTAATTCAGACCAGAAGGGACCTCAGGAGGTCATCTAGTACAAACTCTTGCTGAAAGCATTTCATGTAAAACAGTATGAAAAAAATGCATTTTTCCTGTATTAAACTGCAAACTAAGTTACCTGGATTTAATCTTATATATTTGAATTCTATTACTAATCATTAAACAGAAGACAGAAAGAGAGAAACTTGCTTACTCTATTCTTTGCTGTTCTTTGGCATATATCCCTGGGTTTTTTTTCCATCGGTATTTCTTAACCTAGCAATTTTTGAAGACAAAACTTGTAAGCCAAAAACCTATAATGTAAAATGTTTTTTTCCCTCCCTTTACCTAGGTATATCATCTGTAAAGCACTCTAAAGGTAGATAGTGCTTTTACAACTTGTAGAAGAGAAAATATAAGTGGAAAGATCTTGTTACATACAAAGCTCTTAGGATATTAAGAATCTAGCCAGCTAAATTCTTAATAACTTCAGATATTAAGCCATCTAGTTATGTATTTGGGTAAATAACTTTTTTGTGATAACAGTGTCTTAAAAACAGAAAAACAACAAAAAAGGCCACATCCCCGAATCCTTCCTCCTCCAATTCACACCAATCCTTGGCTGTATGAACGAGCAATCACTTGGGCAGGAATATGTCCTGGTGAACAACAGGCAACGGCACTGCCACTATGACAGCTACCAGAAACCATCACCCTCTCACATTCAGCAAGTGAGAGCTACAGAAAACGGTACAGGCGGAAACAAAACTGATGCAGCTAGTCTCCTTAGAACCACTGACAACAAGGTTCCTAAAGATCTTGCAGCAGAAAACGAAGGTTTCCCTGCCCTCAGAAAATTAGAGGGACTCTGGAATTTACACAGATTTAATATTCCTCCCTGCCATTAGCTTGTAGTGCTGCAGGATGATTTCCTACAGTAATAAAGATGAATCTGGTTGTAGCTTGTAACTGCATGTTCCAACTGAGGTACGTATGCACACACACATTTAGATGCAATTTAGCTCTCTGAAACCATATATTTGCTACACTTTCAGTTCTTGGAGCTTGCTAGTAATTGTCTTATGAATAGGAATGCAATTCTGCATAATATCAATAGAGGCAAACCAGAGCAGGAGTGTATACAAATACTATATTTAACAGCCAATGTGAAAGAAAATTTTTACATTTTTTTCAGTGCCTAGATAACAACTGCTACTGTAAAGCTCAGAGTCACCTGGCCAGCTCTACCCTTCACTGCATTTTCTTTTTGCTGTTAAGATATGATGTATGTATATCTATTTAGTTAGATACTTGTTATGTGATACATGCACTGTTCCAGCTACTATTGTATCCCACTGACTTCACAAAATAGTCTCTAAACTGGGTTTAGACATACACCCAAGAAGGTATGGGAGAGAAACTGTCCGCTCTAGTTAGTCCCAATCTCACCATCAGCTGTACCACGTCTGGCTTCCATGAGACATTCTCAGCACAAAAGGTATTGCAAAGCCAGCAAAGTATAGGTTTAAAGATTATTCAATGAGAACATGCAATTTGTTCCATCTTTCTGATTTGCAAGAAAGCCAAAAAAGGGGGGGGGAAATGTAGAAATAAATATGACAAACACATTAGTCAGCAAGCTTCAGATGCAGGGAGTAAGCAAAAGTGCTCAGCTCCTGGTGGCCAGTTGCTCAGAGCGAAGCCCTCACCGGGAAGAAGTGGCAAGAGGAGACAGTCCCCATCAGCCTAGAGGAAAGTCAGGCTGCCCACACCGGCGAATGCAGGTGGCTGCGGGACCAGTGTCCACGTGGGAATGGGGAACACCGGTCCGAGAACGGTTGCTGGCGATCACACCAAAGGTAAGGCTCTCTCATCACATCTCTTAGAGCAGGTAGCTGCAAAACTTTGAAAGAAATAACTGTCGTTTCAAGTCAGCTTTTCTCCCAGCAGCGGTCCTAAGTTACTTAATCTCTTCTTTTACAGAAGCCATTAGATAACAGTTCATCCTTGCTATCCTGTCAGTTTTTTCTTGTGTTAATATATCCTATTTGAAATGGCTACTCCAAACATAGAATAAACCAAGGAAACCCTTACCAAGTTTGATTTTAGAACTGTGTGAGAAATAACTCTCATCCTTTTGCACTGATGTCTCCACCGATGCAAATCTCTTTCTAATTCCTTCCTTGACAGAACAAAGCAAACATATTCTTTTATCCTGAAATCTTGGCTGGTAATCCGACTGATCTGGCACACGCTGAGCCCTGCGCTGCCAGGGTAGTGGGGATGTATTATTTAATAGCCGCACTAGCCAGCTCAGGGAGCTGCTGCTACCAGCAAGGCACGGGGCTCCCCAAAGCCCAGGGGCACACCAAGGTGCCGCAGCCTGCTGCGGGCAGGGTCATAAACGCTGCCATTGCATGAAGAACAGTCTTTTCTGCCACGTGTTGGCCCAAATTGCACGATAGCAGGCTGAAGGCCTGGGATTTTTTTTATCACTGAGAACTCTCTGATAGTTCACGGAGCTATTTTTATTTCTTCAATGTATTAATTCTCCCACCTACTTTCCAAGGCACAAAGCAACACAGAACTTGACAGCTTACTTACTTTAAAGACATTCAGAGATTTACATGCATTCATAAGTGCCTAGTTATTTATAAACCAGGCAAAAAAGTGCCTAGTAACCGGTCTTATTTACTGTGGCATTTTTGATATTCCCATTGAAGTCCACCTGAATCTTTAGATGCTTCAGTATCTTTAAAATCTCATTGCAATGATTTAGAAAGATGAATCTATGTTTAAAATGGCCTAGGCCCAGATTGTATAAACATGTTGCTAAGTTTAATTAAGTTGAGACTGAATTAAGCATTTTAAAATAAATTAGTATATCAGCAAATACATTACAGCTAACTGACTTCATTAATCTTGTTTTCAAAGGTCATACCTTAACACATTTAGATCTTCAATTTAGCACCAACTCAACCAGTAGAATAAATTTAGATATACATAGCTTTTTAAAATTAATATAAAATTGTTATTTCTTATTCATGATGTAATGGATTATATTCTGTTCTCAAATGACAGTATACAGTTTTTAAAAAATTCACCTTGGAGGACAGTACTTACATGTTGCAACTACAGCTTTACAACCCTGTTTTTAAAGTCATGGGTAAATTCTAATTCCATCTGAACCAAAGGAAATCTTACTACTGATTTCAACAGAGACAGATTTTATCCCTGGACTATGATTGATGATAATCCCCATCACCTGTGTGCAACCTTAATGAAGTTGCTGACATCCACAGAACAGCACAAATCCAGAACACAGTCGGTCCTTTCATTTTCTACACCAGCTCCACAGGAAGAGCTCTGAATGTCACTACAGGTATATGCTCAGATTGTAGGCTTCGGAGCACAGTACATGCCCAGAAACATTGCTGTCTACATAAACATCTCATGCAGTGTAAAATTAGTTCTGCAGAACTGACAGCACAAAGAAACAATACATTGCTGTTTGGATGGTAAACATTTACAGACTGTCAAGTTGAGTTGCAACTGCATCAGCTCTACTGCTGGGGTAAACATAGTTGACTCGGAGTCCTGAAGCCATGAAGCTGATTTACCTTAAACATAAAAAGGATGTTCATTCCTAACCAGGCAAATAGACATATATTTGAGGGGATATACTTTTTTCTTCTTTCCAAAAGTAAAAATTTAAGATACTGTTCAGAAAATAAACTTGTTTTCTTAAAAGTCACCACAAGGCAATTTTCCCTTTCATCAGCTCTGTCATGGCAGGCAAACACACAGGCATACTTGAAATGCAAGTAGGCAGTGAGCAATGTTTTTCAAACTGGTCTTTGTGATCTACTGTGGCATTAATAGGAACATTTCAATACCTACAGGTTTACAGGGCATCATATGAGATTATACTCCTGCCAAAATATGTAAACATGATTTATTTATCCCTTGCTCTGTCAAATGCTTAGTTTGCTCAAAGATTTTAAGTTCTTTATTCATTTTATGACCACTAGATGAATAAACATATATAGCTGCATGTAAAAAAGAAAAAGGGGAGGTATGCAGAAAAAAGAAAATGCTACATGTGAACGAAGTATTGCAAATACACATCTTGCAATGTACTTTGTTTTCCCATCACACTTTAGTTCACCCACATGCTTGTGTCTTTCCACTACTGGCATTCTTCCTCCTGATTTCATTATTTTAGAACTAACACCTACAATTTTATTCCAAGTTTCATCATTTTGTCTTTTAACTGAAGTTCCTAGAATCTCACTTTTTTAATGAAAACTTCCATTCGGATACTAAAAGCGGTTTTCAGGTCTGAAAGCAGAAAAGGAAAATTTTAAACTAAGAATACAATGGCAGAAAAGGATAACCAGATTAATAAAAAAATGAAAAATCTTAATTTGAAAAACACATGATTTTTAAACCAGTCTTACTAGTGGGAGAGCAGACAAGCTTTTAACTGCCCTTCTGTATTTATTATTAATCACATTTTTTTAAATCTATTTCTATTGCCCTAAATCACAGATTGAAAAACAAAAAATTACCTCCAATTTCTGTTTATCAAAGCACAGGAAATTAAAAGTACTGCTTCTTTTCCTAAAAGCTGCATGGGTCTAGTACCTATTTTAGCAAAACATATAAAATTTCAAATATATATTAGAAAGGCATCAGAACGTCCAAATACTGCATCACTTGGCCAGCAATGGAAAAATACAGAATGAAATAGAAAGGAAAACAGACATATTAGTAAGTCTGCACAGCCTGTTCTTTTCAGTTAACATTGCTCAAGGCTTCGGTTCTTCCAGTTCACATGTGAAGCCACTGTGTAATTGAGTACTTCACTGTCAAAGGTTCCTTGCTAGTGTTTTAGCAGTCTTCTCTATTACGTGGAAGCAAAATCCACCTTGAAGTACAAGCAAGCTCTACACACTAACCATACCCCTGCCCCCCTACAGTTGTAATTTTTTCTGTATCGTATCCTTTAAGGTGCAACTTTTTTAAGAAACTATTTGTGTCATCTAGAAGACTTTTGCTCTCAGATTCAGGCACACTTTTTAATAAATTTGGCCAACCATTCTCACTGATAATGCCAAAGGATTTTTAAAAGATATAATTTGTAACAAATTTACAGTGAAATATCAAAAATGTAAGTGATATGAAAGTCCTTCATTAAGAACTAGCAGTAGAAACAATACCATTTTGTAAAAAGTCGCTGTTTAACAGAAGTAACAACTTCCGTTACTTCTGTATCCCATTGTCACACAGCTCATAAAGAGTTATGGTGAAAAAAAACACATGACCCTCCTGAAGCGGATAATTTTTGAAATCATGCCTTTAAAAATTAAGTGAACCTCCAGAACACCTTTTTGGTTGACGGTTTTGAACGGCTTTGGAGCCGCAGTGTCTCATCTGCTGTCTGCTGCCCTGACCTCCCTCCTGTGGCTGTCGCTACCTGCGCGATGTTTTGTGTCACACTTCCCTGCTGCAGCAGCCAGGAGAAAGTCCAGTTCCCGATGGCTTGCCTGCAGGGGAGGCAAATGGTGGTGACCCTCCACAACGTTCCCCTCCTTGCTTAAACAGGCCAGGCAAAACCTCCTCCCTGACCACTAGCCCAGCACTGGCACAAATGCTGTGGGAGAGGCAAGGGGCTGGTGGCACCAGCTGAGCCCCAGCTGAGGGATGGCAGGCGACAGCCAGGGGCAGGACTGGAAAGCTTCAGCCTTCTTCTGAAAGTGCAGGAGCTTAGCACACACTCAACAGGGACTTAATTGATCTCAGCTCTCCTCCAGGCCAAATATGAGTTTGCATTTGGCAGTGTTGGGTTTCAAATGAACTAAAATGCCTCCTGCCCAGTTCTGCTCTGGGCCACCATCCTCTGCCAAGGACAGTGGGTTAGGCAGCTGTCCTTCAGCATGGGACACCCGCTGAACTAAACTGCTTGTTTTCCTTCACGTCTAGCCCTGAGCTCTAAACTAGCTTTAAGCCCCAATTGTAAGTTTTGAGCTCTCTGCACAGTGGCAAAAAGCTGCTCCCTTATAGCTTCTGGCTCTTGAGGCTTGGTTTCCAGGAGAAGCCATAAAACGTCCCGTTAGAGTCTCTGCAAAGGGACTGCCCTAAATCAATCACAAAAATGTTACTGGCAAAGAGATCAAACCTCCATATTCCTTGTTACCACACGTTCCCGTTTTTTCTGTTAAAAAGAGTATCATGGGAATTTCTGTTCAGTCTCTTGTCTCCCACTTCCTCAGGAGTTTGTAAGACCCTGTTGTGATTTTCTTTTGTTGTTTCTGCTGTTGCATTTCCCCCCCCCACCCCAAGCTCTGGGAAGCCAGCCATCACACTCTTCCAGGGTGCTTTTTATAACTGCTCTATTTCCTTTTATATTTTCTTCTGTGTGTATGTGTGCACATGCATGCCACCTGTAACTTCATTAATATTTACTGTCTATTGGGAAGGAAAAGCGCTTCTCAGTTTACTGGCATATTTACCTCATGTGCTTTGCTGCACATGGAGTCATAAAACAGTGTCTTTCTCCATTCAAACAACATCAACTTCATCTGACACCAAATTTCCCTTGCCACCCCTCAACGTCTTTCGTTACTTGCTTGGTGCACAAAACAATTTGCAATGGCGCGGATGCATAACGTGATAATCCCTGACTATATTTCTTTTCTCTTTCAGCCACTTTCCTCTCCCTCCTCCACCCTGCATCTTGACTGCCACAAACTCTGAGGAGCCTGTGAACTCGGTCCTCCTTCCCCTCTTACCACAGCCTGCTCGGAGGGCTGCAAAGGAGCAAGCAAATAAAGAGCTCCAGGGAGGAAGGGGAACCGACCTCTGTGCCACCCCTCCTACCACAGGGAAGCGTAATCCATTCCCTTGAGATGCAGCTGCAAAGGAGGGAGAGCAGGGAAAATACACATTTGTTCCAAGTCGCAACTCTTCCCCTGACACCGCCTGAGGCGATGAAGCTAAACACTTCCACTAAATACAAGCACAAGCCTACAGGCACAGTCTTGCTCTCTGTTTATGAGCTTTATGAAGCTCTTTTTTGCCATTGCAATTTTGGCTTCTTTGATAATTTTCTCAGTGGGTTTTATTTAGATTGATCTCTCCCCTCTCGCCACACTAATCGTATTCGATTCTTGATCTCCTCTCCTAATGGCTCCTCGCATAGCCACAGCCAGGTGTAGTGCTTCCTCTTTCACAGATTCATTTCACCATGCTCTACTTATTTGGAGAGTTTTCTGTTTTCTGTGAACGGTGTCTGCTTTCTTTCTCTGCTGTGCTACTTCACTCCCAATTCACTCGTGCGCTGCAGTCTCTATTCTGAATTCTTCACCTGCTTCCAAATTTTGTGATTCCCTCTTTCGAATGAATTTCAGCACTCACAAACCAATTCAGGACTCATCTTTCAAGCAACAGCCTTCTTTGAGAAGTGCTCATGTTTACCAAGATGCTAGGGATGTTCCAGAGAAAGCTACAAATAGTGCTTCCTGCATGACAGGGAGCTAAGCTACAAGAGTTTCCTTCTCAGCTCAGACTTCATCAAATTATTCCAGGACCTGAGTCATTCAGTTCATCGGGGTCTGCTTCATCACCTCAAATGGATAAAATGTGATTTTAAAATTCTAACCAATCAGGCTTTTAAAGATAAATTGGTGGTATCCTTTGGTCCTTCAGTGAGAGAAATGATGACGCAGGTTCACTTTATCACCACCTTCCACTTCTCCCCCACCTCAAACATACACAAGTGTGCACATACACGCACACATTTTATCCTAGCTTGTTCCATAAGAAACCTGTCTTTATTGTTTCTGCAAGAGGACTGCAGAAATGGAGCATTGTTACAGGAGTGTTACACTCGAGTGGGACAGGGCAGAGAGCTACAAAATATTATAATTCAGAGCTTCTCATCCTGACAAGCCAGTGGGAAAACAGAATTTTGAAAGGCAGTTCAACTCTGGGATAAGAAAAAAGAAAAATCTGCGGCTAGAAAATGGCATCATGACTTACTACTTAGATCCTTAAATAAACAGCATCAGCTGTCCTTGGTTTCTGTTTTCCTTTCCCAGGGGAATGAAACTTCAAGATACTTCAACACCATTTAAACAGACAAAATACATCTTAAATATATTTTATACATTTATATAAATATATATACAAAAAGAATATATATATATAAAATATATATTTCATATGAAAAAGTTCAGTTGAGATTCTGAATTTTATCATAGGATCACACATCGTATTTACAAAGTGGTATCTGAAAGATTAACCCAATCAAAAATAATATTTAAATAGTTTCAAAGTACCCTTAATTAGCTATAGAATAACATTTACAAGATATGACATGCCTTATTTATCTTGAAATTTTACCAATATAAGCTTTCTAAAGGCTACTATTACTTTACTACATGAACCTGCTGCAGAACCATATGCAGGCAACCACCAGAGGAATCACAGAATGGTTGAGGCTGGAAGGGACCTCTGGAGATCATCTAGTCCAACCCCCCTGCTCAAGCAGGGTCACCTAGAGCACGTTGCACAGGATCGCATCCAGGTGTGTTTTAAATATCTCCAGAGAAGGAGACTCCACAACCTCTCTGGGCAGCCTGTTCCAGTGCTCTGTCACCCTCACAAAGTATTTCCTCATGTTCAGACAAAACTGTCTGTGTTTCAGTTTGTGCCCATTGCCTCACGTCCTGTCGCTGGGCACCACTGAAAAGAGTCTGGTCCCATCCTCTCGACACCCTCCCTTCAGATACTTGTACACGTTGATAAGATCTCCTCTCAGCCTTCTCTTCTCCAGGCTAAACAGGCCCAGCTCTCTCAGCCTTTCTTCATAAGAGAGATGCTCCAGTCCCTTAATCATCTTTGTGGCCCTTCGCTGGACTTGCTCCAGTAGTGCCACATCCCTCTTGTACTGGGGAGCCCAGAACTGGACACAGTACTCCAGATGTGGCCTCACCAGGGCTGAGTAGAGGGGGAGGATCACCTCCCTCCACCTGCTGGCAACACTTCCTGATGCACCCCAGGATACCATTGGCCTTCTTGGCCACAAGGGCACATTGCTGCCTCATGCTTAACTTGGTGTCCACCAGCACTCCCAGGTCCTTCTCCGCAGAGCTGCTTTCCAGCAGGTCAACCCCCAACCTGTACTGGTGCCGGGGGTTATGCCTCCCTAGGTGCAGGACCCTGCACTTGCCTTTGTTGAACTTCATGAGGTTCCTCTCCGCCCACCTCTCCAGCCTGTCCAAGTCTCTCTGAATGGCAGCACAGCCCTCTGGCGTATCGGCCGCTCCTCCCAGTTTTGTATCATCGGCAAACTTGCTGAGGGTGCACGCTATCCTTTCCTCCAGGTCATTGATGAATAAGTTGAACAAGACTGGACCCAGGACTGACCCCTGGGGGACACCGCTAGCTACAGGCCTCCAACTAGACTCTGCGCCGCTGATCACAACCCTCTGAGCTCTGCCATTCAGCCAGTTCTCAGTCCACCTCACTGTCCACTCATCTAACCCACACTTCCTGAGCTTGTCTACGAGGATGTTCTGGGAGACAGTGCCAAAAGCCTTGCTGAAGTCAAGGTAGACAACATCCACTGCTCTCCCCTCATCTACCCAGCCAGTCATTCCATCATAGAAGGCTATCAGAGTGGTTAAGCATGATTTCCCCTTGGTGAAGCCATGCTGACTACTCCTGATCACCTTCTTTTCCTCCACATGCTTGGAGATGGCCTCCAGGATGAGCTGCTCCATCACCTTCCCAGGGATGCAGGTGAGGCTGACTGGCCTGTAGTTCCCTAGGTCCTCCTTCTTGCCCTTTTTGAAGACTGGGGTGACATTGGCTTTCTTCCAGTCTTCAGGCACCTCTCCTGTTCTCCATGACCTTTCAAAGATGATGGAGAGTGGCTTAGCAATAATGTCTGCCAGCTCCCTCAGCACTCGTGGGTGCATCCCATCAGGGCCCATGGATTTGTGGGTGTCAAGTCTGCCTAAATGATCTCTAACCTGATCCTCCTCGCCCAAGGGAAAGTCTTCCTTTCTCCAGACTTTCTCTCTTGCCCCCAGGGGGCTGGCCTGAGCAGTAAAGACTGAAGCCAAGAAGGCATTCAGTAACTCTGCCTTCTCTGCATCCTTCATCACCAGGGCACCCACCCCATTCAGCAAAGGGCCCACATTTTCCCTAGTCTTCCTCTTGCTACTGATGTATTTGAAGAAGCCCTTCTTGTTGTCTTAACATCTCTCGCCAGATTTAATTCCAAACGGGCCTTAGCCTTCCTCGTCACATCCCTGCATACTCTGACAACGTTCCTATATTCCTCCCAAGTGGCCTGTCCCCCTTTCCACTTTCTGTATACTTCCTTCTTCTGGTTGAGTTTTGCCAGGAGCTCCTTGCTCATCCATGCAGGTCTCCTACCTCCTTTGCTTGACTTCCTACTCATAGGGATGCACCGCTCTTGAGCTTGGAGGAAGTGATGTTTGAATATTAACCAGCTCTCTTGAACACTCCTTCCTTCTAGGGCCCTCACCCATGGGATTCCTCCAAGTAGGTCCCTGAAGAGGCCAAAGTTTGCTCTCCTGAAGTCCAGGGTTGCGATCCTACTTAGTACCCTGCCTCCTCCTCGCAGGATCCTGAACTCCACCATCTCATGGTCACTGCAGCCAGGCTGTCCCCGACCTTTGCATCTTCCACCAGTCCTTCTTTGTTTGTTAGTACGAGGTCCAGCAGCACACCTCTCCTTGTTGGCTCCTCTACCACCTGTGTCAAGAAGTTGTCACCAATGCTCTGCAGGAACCTCCAGGACTGTTTGAGCCTAGCTGTGTTGTCTTTCCAGCAGATATCGGGGTGGTTGAAGTCCCCCATGAGAACCAGGGCCTGGGATCGTGAGGCTACTTCCAGCTGTCTGTAGAAGGCCTCATCAACTTCCTCTTCCTGATCAGGTGGCCTGTAGTAAACACTCACAACAGTTCTCTATTAATCATTACGTACTTTGGGAAGGCTTACCACCACCCCTAGAGAAAAGTGGCCACATCTTCCACTGACAAAGGAACCAGAAACCTAATTTTCACTTCTCTAACCAGAACACATTTATCAAACTAGATGGGAGCAAGTGATAGCGTTCATGAGTTATCAGAAATTGCTCCATGCCTCTTTGTTACATTCAGGTGGTTAACACTGATGCTTATTTAGTCCAAGTACTGACCTAGGAAGCGAAAATGAGATACCAGTCTATTCTATAAGGGAGAAAGGAGCAAAACAGTACAAAATTATTGGGTATCAGTTAAGCAGGTTAGCCACACACTCTTTTCATTAAAACATGTTGAGTCTTTTAGCCTTTTTTACTCTGCATATGGAGGCATGAAATTAATAAACACAGCAAATACCAGCAACAAAAATACACTGATTTGGGAATATAAAAAGCAACTACAGTCCCAAAACTGTCAGTGCAGTGAAATTCTAACCATCCATTCTCAGTTCACCATCAGTTATATTACTGGGTCACGTCTGATATCTGTGTATTCTTAAGAAAATGAGTTTAGTGATGTAGGTAAGACAGACATCATCAGCTGTTAAGATACCGGTCTACCTACATACTGCACCTACTAAAGGTAGCACAGTTGCAATATTTTTAACTCATTTTACCTGGAAGCATCAGGCAGTCAAGAGAAACTAAACCCAGCATTAGCATATGAAAAACAGGGAAACAGCTTCAGCCAGAAAAATACTCAATTTATAACCTCACTGGATTCAGAAAATAAGAAATGTCTCCTTGCTTCTCCACTTCTAACTCAGATCCTCTAATTAGTTTAAAATCATTTGATTCAAGTGAATTAGGGAGAAAGAAGGGGCGGAGAGAATGCCTACGAGTATTCTTTGATTCCTCAGTTTGCATAGAAAGGGAAGTGAAACAATATCCAGACAAATATTAGGACGCTCAAACTCTTGCTAGGGTTCCTGTTACAAAATGGCATGCTTATGGTTTGTGGCTCAAGTCCCTTTCCTAATGACTGTGGGACACCTAGGTCCATTTTTCAAGGTAATATTCTGTGGGCTATGAACTCACCCCCAGACCCAACAAAATCCTGGGAAGGGGGACTAACTGGCCAGGCCATGAGCTGGAGGATGAGACACCGACCTTTGAACTGGGCCCACAGCAAGCTCCCAGCAGCTGGCTCCAGGAAATCAGATGCCAGCAAAGTCCCACTCTGAGGGGTCAAAAATCACTGCTCAGTTTCAGAGAAACAGCAGTAAAAATCCTGAAGCTACTGAGTTTTAAAATGTCAGGAAATATTATTTCAATATTTATTTCAGCTATTGCTAAATACCACTTTTTTTTTTGACCCTTAAACTGTACATTAAATTTGAACAGATGAACTATACATTTTTTAATCATATTTGCCAATAAGGAGGAACAAATGATACTCAGATCCCACAAGGACAAAGTCTCCATACATACCTTATGTATAACATACTTTATTTACATCCAGCTTGAAGAGCTAGCACAGGCTCTGGTGACACCAGCGTTGCATGGATGGTGACCAGACTTTGCGGTGGTCACAAATTTGTAACCTCCGGTAAGCAGAGAGGCGTGTGGAACACAACAAGGGACGCAACGTTGCCTACAACGTTGCAAGTACACTTGATGGACAGGAAGTAAATAACTATCGCTGCAAAGTTTCTAACTCTTCATTTAAAACAAACAAACAAAAAAATAAATAACTACTGTGGGTGTCACTGAAGAACATATACGTACACTTCCCTGCAAGCTGCCCTCAGACCTGTTTTCCAGAATACCAAAGCACTGAAATACAGCTTTGCATTTGCGATTTTCTCTATGAGAGTAAGCTTTATTATAAGGATAATTTGCCTCATGCTGGATGAAACATTTATATTTCCAGGTATCTTTTGATATCTTGGTTTATTTTTCAGTTAACTGGGTAGAAGATCAGAGGTCCAGTTATAAAGGCACCAAGCCATATCAAAATGCAGCAACACCATTGTATTACTTTCAGAACGGGTAGGTACTTGAAGCCCGATAATCAGTTCTCTATGGATTACATATAAAAGGAGGCTGCTTTATTATAAAAGCACTTTGGAAAGTCTTCATTTTTTTCCTAAATAATATAGTTTCCTAAATGAGATTTTTAAAAACTTCTCTTCTGTACTCCTTTCCTCATCCAAAACTCCCTTTTCATCTGAAAATATCTAAAGCATATCTAAGACGCATCAAACTCCACCTCCATGCCAGTCTGTGGACCATATTTAGCTGCTGTCTTGAGTAACATGAAGTCATGCCAGAGATGTTGCACAGAAAAGCAGCAGCACGAGTGTGAAATATGATCAACAAGATTTTTATTTCTGAGTTGAGGGAAGCTGTTGAATGATGCTCCAGAAGTGATATTAATCCTGGCCATTCTGCTGGAGTGCTAGCAGAGCGAGGAGACGTTTTCCTTTGGAAAGGAATGACAGTACTGAACTGAAATACTCCTTCGGGCACAACATTTCTCATTTTCTCTTTTATCAGACAGAATTTACTTGGTTTAGCTGGCGCTAAACTTGTTATAGCGGCATCAGTGACAGAAATGAGGGGCAGACAGCAGAAGAGAAACTGGAGAACCTCCATGCCTAATAAAATAATTTGATTTATAATGCATCCCCAACATAAGGGCCATGGGGGCCTAGGGTGGCAGGTATCATCAACTTCAGCAGATAGATGCATCTCAGAGATTCAACAAAAATGTTAAAGAACTAATAACTTACAAGAACTGCAGAAGATCTAAGGCACCTCATTATTTTGGAGCCTATCAGATACCTTCCTATGTTCAAAACAGAAACCAAAGTATTTTTATGTATAATGTGAATAACTGCAGTCATTAACAAAATAGATATGAGCAGAGGTAAAGCAGTAACAGACTCTATCATGGCTTTTTTTCGGGGGGGGGGGTGAGGGCATTGTTTAGTGTTTGTTTTTTGTTTTGTTTTGAAGTATAGATGCATTGCTGAAGAAACTTCTGACGATGGATCTCTCTCTCTAATCAGAGAACAGTGTAGCGAGAGTCAGTGGTTTGGAAATGGTAGCGAAACAAATTCAGATGAAAAATGAGGGACGCATTTTATCATCATAAAATGGGTAATTAGCCACTGGAATCACTTCAAGACTGAAAATCAAATCTAGAGACCTTTAAAAAAAAGCATAGATGAAGTAGAAAATGTAGGATCAATGAAGAAACCAATGGGTGCAAATTTTTCATCTGTGCAAGAAGTCAAATCAGAAGATCTATTCTAATTCTAACACTTTACCAGGCGACCCATGACAGCGTAAAAAATAAAGAAGATACAATGATTTAAGATGCTCTCAAGTTATCTCAGCATGGATCTACGGGAAGTAAGTTGCTGTTTCTTTGCTTCAGATCTAATCTGAGTTAACATTTGCAAATTTAATAACTGTAGATCTGGAAAACTATGCTGCTCTCAGACTTAGTAGGTAGGTCCAAGAGAAGCATAAAGAAAAGTAGTAAAGAGAAGGAAGAATATTTATATCCAAACAAGGGTATGGATCTATCAAAACAGGGGATAAAGCAGAGAAATGGAAGAAAAATCCTAGTTACACTATGCTGCTGAAAAGAAACAGGCTGGAGTAGTCTCTGATAAACAGAGAGTCAGAGAAGGAAGGTATAAAGATGATGTAATGATGGAACAGGAAGAAAATCCTAGTTCAGTGAGTTTTCATATATCAAAAATATTTACATATCATAAATCTTGATAAGAAACACTATGAAAGTTTCAGTTCAGATCTTTCCTTCCAGACACAAAGTTACAGAATGGCTGCATATATAAACACCTTACTCAAAGATTATACATTTTCTCTCCATAAAATGCGAGGCTCAATTTCAGAGGCTTCAGTGAGGAGTCTTAATATTGCTTGTCCCAACAGCTGATAAAACTTGTCCAAGACTACCAGTAGGCTGCTTTGTTTGAAGGACAGAATAACCCTTGCCCACATCCTTCTGATGTCCTCTGGAAAAAACAGTCTTAGATCCCAAACCTTCTTGTCAACTTTTTCAAACACTTCAAATCTGCCAAGTAAAACCTAACATTTCCAAATTACTTTCTGCCTGGAAACCAGACAAACCCACTGTATAAAATTCTACTCTGATTACAGCAAATCAGTTGGAAGTTGAGTTATTTTGAATTTGATTATATAGTATAATTCAGCTCTCAATATCAATATACGAACACTACCCACTACACAGGAAAACATATGAGCTTCTCAATTTCATGTTATTCCTTCTTTTCCAACTTCACTTTCCACCCAAGCATAATAATATTTTCAGGAAAGATGATACTGAAGGTACTAATACATCTGTACAAAAAGTGCAAGTTTACTCTGATTATTTTGCAGCACCAATTTTGTGCCAACTCATTAGAAAGTTTTCATTATGTGTCTGCATTAGATATCCCTTCATGCTGTAAAATTACAGTTAAAATTCAGATAATAATATAATAGACCTTATGTTTCAGTGTGGACCTCTTCTTCCCTATTTTTCACTAAGCTGAAACAGATAAATGTAATGTTGCATGAAAATAAACCAAATGTTATGTTAATTAAGAGACATTGTCATGTCCTTTGGCTGAATATCAAACATTTTTTGATTTCTTTTTATCATGAAAATATTCTTTACTCCAGCATGCTCTAGGTTACCCATCTTACTCACACGTACCACACTGCATCTTTTCCATACCGAAGCTGCTCAAAGAAGTGAGTAAAAAATTGTCCCAAGCAAAATACTATAGTTTCTTGCTAAATATTTTAAATAAAAATTATTAATATGGAACACAACACCCAAAGACATGAGCAGTCCCATATCTAGAGGGTGCCTATAGTATGCTGCCACTGAGGACAAATGAACAAACTGGTCTTCCTCCTGACTAAGAACAGCAGAGACAAACTTACTTCACTTTGTTTTGTCTTTAACTCCCCAATAAAAAAAGAAAAAAACCCAAGTATTAGAGCCTATGGATTTCAGGGATCGAAAACTGGCATATTTATCACTTAATGAAATATGGGAATTTATTCCTAGATATTAATCCCAGCATATCTGGGAATGAAGAATAGATTGTTTATTTTCCAACTGAGAACAGTAAAGAGCACAGAGAGGCAGGTATTCCACGAAATATACACCTTATGCTGTTACTCTAATCAGAAGACTAAATTGGAACACATTAGTAAGAAAGGAATGGTTGGTGAAAACAGAAGTATAATACTTTAGTGACTTCTATCCATCGTATTTTAAAAACTGCATTATAAACTAGTTCTTATGATTGCTTATTTACAAAGTTATATGCACTCAACTCTCCATTATCTGGGAGAAATAAATTAAAAGTTGAGGTGCTGGGATTCCAGTGGGAGAAGGGAAAATATCTGCCCAATACCAACTGACTTGTACAGACCAAGTTCATATGTCTCTTTACCCATGGCACAATCCAGATGAACTTACTCGTGCAAACTAATGCCCTTCTTCATTATATATGCATTACTTATGTAATAAAATGTAAAAAACAGGCTATACACAGTTTAAAAAGCATTTTGATTACATTGTCTATACTCTGTTAACTAACTCATTATGGCTGGACTACTTCAAAAAGTTCAGGGCTTTCAATCACCTACAATTAAAAGAAAAGGGATGGAAACAATTTTCCCTGGGAAATCTTCAGTTCCAAGTGCTTATTTGATGCTACTGTCTTATATGAGCAAGATCTAATGTATTTTGGGGTCAGGTTAATATTTTTCTGGATCTAACATCAGTTCTAGTGAAGTCAACAACCTCTTAATTCCTAGGGTTTATGAAACTTTCATTAACATATGTTTTAGATGATCTCCAGGTGCTTCACAACTGAGTAATGCAATTACGCCAGATTAATGCAATGTGTCATTATAAATTCTCTTTCCTTATTAATAAAATGTTCTATTAAAAAATCCTAACAGCCCATAGAAACCCTAATAGCACACTGAAATCTCAGGTTCTTTCTTTAAAATCTAATTTGAAACCACCTTTTTTTTTTCTTGAAGTGTAGCACCAGGAATACATCAGCAATATTATACAGTTCTATATATTAAAACAACTAAAGGAAAAATAGTAAAACAAAAAGCATAGCTCTGTGATGCAAGACATCTTTTCTTTCTTTAAATCAGTAATTTTAAGTTTTATGGCGAAAAGCAAATAGTCTTCACTATATGGATAGTCCCACTCCTAGTTAACTAAAATACAGATTTTTTTTTTAAGTAAAGAGGAAAAAAGCATCAGAAGTTTTTGCAGTACACATTCCCACGTTCTGCTGTTGGCATGCAAGTTTTAGACACAAATTCTTCAAATTGCAAGTGGTAATTCCATTGTCAAGGTATTTTAGAATACTGAAAAACATGATTCCCTATGTTTTTTTTGATGCAACCTCTTCTGAAATTATATATTTTTTAACTTAGTTGAGACTTGTAAAAGAAAACATAAGCTGACTGTTCACTTACTACATTTTTTCTAAATTGTAGTAATATCATTGTTTAATGCATTACAGTATATAAAAATCAAAATGACAACTTCTGTTGCAGCAAATATGTTACATTTACAAGACAACAATCAGCATACAGTTACACATTCAGCATGCTGATTTGACATCACACTATTCTAAGTATTCTCTTACATCTGTCTTCTTTTTAACCACAAAGTAACACTTTGGGAAACATCCAAAAGAAGTAGCTTTAGGAGAGTCACCTCATGAGGTTTCCTCCACTCTCAATGGAGAGACAGAGAGAGACATTTTTCCTAGGGGCAAGGCAGAACAGGAACAGGGAGCACATTTTTTCCTGGTGAAACAGCTTCGTCTCTGCACTTATCACAGAGGGACTCTGTGAAGGCTACATTCGCAGGGCCAGAGCTCATCTCGGGAATATTGCTCATGGCTTTGTTTCATGTTAGCAACAAAAACACCTCAATAGTTCACATATGAAAAGTAACCCTAACTTATACCAAAGCAAGCAGGAATCAAAACCAATGCTAACTGAGGTTCTTCAAAGATGGATGAAGTACTGCTAAACCACCTCGCTCAGGGAACAGACCAAAGGAAAGCATGTGCCTAAGAGATGCTCATTAGCAAGAGGAGCTGGGGCTCAGCACTGTTGTTTGTGGTCGGAAATCTAAAACAGCAGATCTTGTAGGTCACATAAAAAATATATTCAAGTTGGACTGAATACAAGACTGTGCTAGGGAGAATGCACCAACATCTGAAATTACTAATACCTAGTCAGGTTCAGCAAATAAGGCTTTTTCTTAGTCAAAACAAACTCGTGTCTTATGAATGTCATAAAAAAACCCTCCATATTAGTTTCTATATAGTGACAGAAGTAGGATTACATGGAAAAGTAAAGTAACAAAAGATAATATCCTCCATACAGACTTTTATTGTAATAAAACAATTATGGAGAACTAATATATTATCTCTGATACTTATCTAGTTAAGAAAAAATACTGGAAATTTAAAACAGGCCTTGAGTCATTAGACACTTTTAAAAGATTCTGTGCATAGAGCTTTCAGCTAAATGAATTATTAGTGTTTTTCATGGATGATACGAATTAATTTGCAAGCAATTATTCTGCAAGCACTATCAGCCGCCTATCTGATAGTTACCTGTGTAGTCTTCAAAACTAATATTATTTATCTGGGGGGGTCATACACACATTCTTGCTTCAAAAATGTGTCAGCATGAGAACGAAAGCCTCAACATTTATACTTGATGTCCTCTGAACTAACTAGTTTTGAAAAGGGAAACTATAAGAGTTGAACAGGAAAATAATCTTTTAATGGAATATTTTTCAAAACTCTGGAAGATTTCAAGCATATCCACTGATCTACACTTGAATGTTCTTTGTCATCAACCACTGACAGTATATCACCTCCAGGCATAAGTATTATTTGCCAAATGCATATAGTTTTCTTTCAACCTCTTTTTAGAAAATGTGACTTAATTTGTTCCCAAAAGATGAAACACTCTGAGCACTTACAGATACTGCATGCTTCACAAGTTTCAACTAAGCCACTCAGAATCCACATTTCATGAGATTCAGTTAGCTCTGAGAATTAATCTGTAACACAGATACAGGCCCTATCCATAGAGGTTAGAGGCAAAACTAACTCCAAGTCACTGACTGTGCCTCTCACCATGAAGTATAAATATAGCATTAATAAATCAAAAGTTTTGTCAATAAAAGAGGAAAAAAACCACCATCAAACTTGCTACAGATACAGCATCACTCTCACTTGTAAGGGATAACAGGACAAGGCAATGAGCAGCCAGCACAGACAGCAATGGTTTTGAAAGTCTACAATACTGCTTTCCTGAGCAACCTCTACTCAAACAATGTATGATAGAGATGACAGAATTAATTAAGAGAGAGCTGGCAGCAAAGTCAGAGGCTATAAAATCCAGACAGCTTTTTGTATAATCACACAATAATAATAATAATGAAGGGAGAATAGCAAATACATTTGTCTAGCACTAAGATATAACGTGCAAATATTCAGAAGAGCAGAGGATGTTTAAAGCTCATCTACAGAGAGAGATTAACATTTATTTTCTTGATGCGTGCACTACCTAATTTCTTCTTGGAATTATCCATTTAGTTTTTAAATTGGCCAATCATGTAGCATTCAATACTACCTCCTCACAGTAAGTAATCACCAAAACCTCACTGACTCCTAGTATTTTTATTCTCTTTTGCAGATATAGCTGTTTCTATGAAAATTCCTATTAAGCAGTACCATAAAATGACACATATAGCAATACAGCCAGACAGAAACGGCCCAGCAGGCAGTTCTCACAGGCTCTACACACCTTTTCCCCCTGAATATTAAGTTGACATGCTGGTATCAATACCTTGCTTCTCATTCTTGTGCCAAATGTCACATACGGTAGCCTCCATCTGACTGCCATCCTTCCCAGAAACCTGTATTTACTCATATTGCAACTGAAAAGGGAGCAAACGAAACACCAGAAAGCTGTTACAATCCTTGCACACCGGGCACCCTTCCTTCCTTCAGAACACCTCTGAAGAAGCAGAGGTGCGCACTGCAGCTGCGCAGCTGACTGAAAACCCGGGACCACCCACAGTGCACCAGGACCCCCTAGCTGTGCCGCACCATCTTTTTTTTTCCTCTCAGCTGAAATGAAATTAGAGACTTAATAATGTACTTCAGACAGGCCAATCTTGTATTGAGGTCAAATTAAAGGCTGGTTGGGAAATGTTCCATTGCCAATAACCCCGCATTATTTTCCAGAAAAGCCAGCTCCTTGATTTCCACTAGAATCCCTGTAATAATTTCATTCCTTGCACTGGAGTATTTACTTACTGCATTTTCATTTCCTAGCTTAGGCAGCCCCAGTAAAACACTCAACGAATACACACCTGCATATCACTGAGGCAACACCTGATTAATAACTTGGAGGCTCAACTACCCAGAATTCTTCAAAGAGCCAAACCTCTGAGAGCAGTAATGACTTTAATTTACATGACGGGTAAATCTGTGTTTTAGTACTGTTTATAAAAGAAAAAGATACGAATACGAGACAATAAAAATTGCACATTAAAATTTTACTCTATTTCATTTTCACGTTGATGATATTACATTTTTATCACATTTTGAAGCACCAGCTATTTTCCTGTAAAGAAAAGTAAATGGTGCAAAGATGTTCTTTGGCAAACATCCTACTTTTGACATTAATTTCACAATCCCTCATGTTTGTAAATAAGTAATTACAAATGTGGCAACATTTCGCCACTGCTTTGCATTAATTCAGTTAATTCATCACAGCTTGGCTCAATAACCTCAGCTTTCAGCCATCTTTTATGTTCTAGTGACACATCAGCTTTGAAGTTTATTTCACCTAACACTCAGTTGTCTTGGAAAACAAAGTGCTGGAATGATAATTATTTATTTGCCGCTTATACAGTAATTTCACTCTGAGTATCCCCACACAGCTTACCAAGCTTATGAAATTAAACCTCACAAAATTCTCGCTATGCAGATTATCCACTCTTCCTGCTTCCCAGGTGGGAAAACTGCAGCATGGAGCAATTAAGTGGCAGGACTCCCCCAAAGCTTCCTGTGCACGCCAGAAGCTGCACCCCATGACAACTCCCTCCCTCCATTGCCAGGACAGAAGACAACCACAGGAACCACGCTGCAGTAGCTCCTGACGTATTTTCTTCTTAAGGGCTTAGTAACAGATCAACAAAATGCAAATATTTCTCTAACTCCCTGCTATGGCCTGAGCTCACGAATCTGATACAGATCGGGGGAGAAAGGAAAGGGAGGAAGAGGAGAAAATTTCCTTGGAAGCTCTCTAAGTTTGCTAGCTGTATTCTTGATATATCAGGCAATAAGGGGCTTGTGGGGAGATGACCAGGAGCTGGTAAGTGGCGGGTGCAGCGAGCTGTTCGAGGCCTGCCCGAAGCAAGCCACCGTTGGCACGGCCCCACATGCCTTCGCCCGGCAAGACGCGGGCTGGCAGCTCTGCCTCGTACGCGGCCCTGGGGGCAGGTGTCCCTGCTTGCAGCAGGAGCAGAGCACACACAGTCCCAGTGGTGGCCACCAGCAACTCTCCTTCACCCCCCAAACCAGGTGCGCCGCAGGAGCTGACCCCTTTCCAGGGACTGCCTTCAATCCCTGTTGCGTCCTGGCACCATCCCTCCTCGATGGCCTGCACTGGGGCCGGATCCAGACTGCAGGACACCTGCGGGTGTTGGGAAGGAGGGTGTCCTAGGAACAGGGACAGGAAGGGAATAATGGGGTCCCAAATAGGGGGAACAATGGACCAAAGACAGCAATGTGCCTGCTCCGACCTCCTGCAGCTTCCTTACTCCTCTCGTGGTTCCCACACACAGGCAGAGCCCTTCCCACACTCTGCTCACCTGCCTGTCCACAACTCCCACTGCCACTGCCACAAAATAGGAGTTCAACCACCATACACAGTAAATCCATACGTCGTTTATGTATAAAATACTGCAACAGTCTATTAAAATGTTGCAGCAACCAAGGAAATACTGTGAATATCAAACAAAACCCTTACTGATCTAGATATATCCTAAACACTCCATTAATACTGAATTACCCTAAAAGGGTAAAATTAGATTTTGTTCACATTGAAGGAAAGGTGTGTGGGGAGGTTCAGTCCTATGAAATGAGAAGAAGGTAACAGAGATATATTCAGTGCATATTTAGAGTAGACATATTTAGTACAAAGGTAGTGTAGGACAAGTGTGTGTGTGTGTCCATGTGTGCACGTGGGTGTATCTGTGTGCGTGTGTGTGAGAAACAACTCTATGTTACAGCCACAATTCAGGGATTCCTAGAAAAAACACTGAAGACAGAAGTGGAAAGAGAATTACTTTAAGCAAAAGCAGAGGGAAGGTGCATCTCCAGAAAGCCCCTCAGAAGAAAGGAAACCTTGAGCAGGGCAAGCAAGGTCACAAACCTCCTACATTATCTGTATAATTCAGTTTTAGGAGGTAACATACTACTGAGTTGCCCACTCAGCTCCAAGGGCCAAACAAAGCTTTGAAGAGGTCCCGCTCCATCAGGCAGCACTCTGGAGGCAGAACGCTGTTGAGGAGGCTCCTTAGTTTAACCAGTGTCTCAGAGAAGCCATATGTGACAACGAAGACGGAAGTTCGTTGACGACATTTTCTAAGTGTGCAGGAGAATTTCTGATTTTTTAAACAAGATTCTTTAGTTTGATAAATTAACGTAAAACCAAAGAAAGCTGAAAGAACACAAATGCTCCCAAAGCAAACGTGGCAGGAGCAGAGCACGTAGTTTCTCTAGAAAAATGAAGCCACATAAAGCAGTGTTAACAGAAAGCCTTTCAAATCAGGGGCTGAAGTACTTCCTAGTTTGAGAGCTGGTTATCAGCTAGTGCCATGGCACTTCAGCACATATTATCACAGGAAGTGCAGTGGAGAGAGACCTCACAACTTTGTGAAAACTCATACTTTGTGACTTTGCAAAAATAAAATAAAATAAACAGTGTAGGACTAAACACTAGAAAGGCACTTTACTGTAATGGCAGTTAGAGACAAACAACTTGCGCTTGTTTCAAATTGTGTCCTTTGCCAGTTGTCAAACACTCCATCATACCTTTAAAATGAGTGAGTTTAAACTACCATCAGCAGTGGAGAATGAATGGCACGAGGACTCAAACCAGCCCCCACTGCACCTAGTCCTTGCTCTTTCTTTTCTTCATAGCCTTTGGCTTATAGCCCTGTACATTTGTATATTCAGCAGTCTAGGAAGTCTACAAGCTAAACAGACTTATACCATACACAGCTCTAATTGCTGCTTCCCTGCATCTTTTCAGTTGGCAAAGACTTAATAGAAACTCCACAAAGGCAATGGGAAGAGAGAACTATTGCTAAAATAACTCCCAGCAGGGAACGATTGCTAAAATAACTCCCCTGATACCAACTGAATAAATTCCTATAGAAGCTAATTTAAGTAAAAAGAATAAATAAACAAATAAATAAACCCACCTATACTTAGGATTTTTGAATATCTTAGCTGATATGTGAATGCCACTGACATTAAATATCTAGGCTTTCCT
The DNA here is from genome assembly GCF_036417845.1 of Apteryx mantelli. Lineage (NCBI taxonomy): Eukaryota > Metazoa > Chordata > Aves > Apterygiformes > Apterygidae > Apteryx > Apteryx mantelli. Next base: position 83,939,411 of record NC_089978.1, on the reverse strand, counting down.
AGACCTTTAGATAACAATATAATGTTCATGGGAAATAAAAATATTTATGTTACCTGTTTTCAAATGACAAGAAACTAAAGCATTTCCTTTAATTTAACTCTTCATTTTTGGCCCGCTCACTCTTTTTCAGATTCCATTGCTCCCGTTGGAAACATTTTCATAGTTGAAAGCATGCTGTGTCATCTGTTATTCCCCATTTCAAAATCTTTGACTCTAGTACAGGAACATGCATTAATCATTCATAACTGTATAAACACATGAAAAATTAATAGCCCAGCTAGAATTCTAAGGCATCTACTTAATGAGCTGGGACTCAAATGCAGGAGCATTATGTCATTACTATTATGTGTGTATATATATATATATTTTATATGTATATATACACACACACACATATATAAAAGATAGTGTTCAGAAAGCTTCATCAAATTTATTACTACGAATTCAGAGCATCAGACTTATAAATAAGCATTGAAAAGCCAAATTAGGCATTTACTTTCTGCAAGAGATGAAAAATACCTTTTTTTCTTAACTATAAATTTGCTTCAGGAGATTGAAACTCAAGTCTTAGCCTGTCAAAGTTAAAAAAATCAATAAGCAAATTTAATATAAAATTTTGGTAAACCTGCCTGAAGTTTTTTGTCAGTTTTAAAACAAATTAAAAACTCAAAATGAGGAAAATTTGGGGCTCTTTGCAAGATTTTTGGATGCACTTTGACAATTAAAGTCAATTAAAGTAATGTTTACTGCTGCAAGAACCAGTTAAAGTTACAAATCCCAACACCATATGAGCTGCTAATGAAAAAATAATAAAAAGCAAGACTCAAATAGGCAATTATTTTATTCCAATGCCCCCAGCTGTGATCTGTCTTTAGAGTCACAAGTATATACAATTGCATGTACACAGAATAAAAGGGGCAATACAACTATGCCTATTTCCAGGACAGCTGCAATCACTGTGTTTATCATCGTTTGGCCAGAAAGTCTGTGCCAACGCCAGCTTTATCTGAATGCCACTTTGAAGCACCCACAGGAAGGCCTCAAAGTAATTCCTTTTCAGAATCAGTGACCTTGTTCTCATCAGTAGTAATTCACAAGCTCTTTTACTGATTTTGTATCATATGCCTGGTACCACATTTCTGACCAGTCATCAAGAAGCAGCATAATGAAAAAGCTCAAAATTAATAGTAAAAGCAGGCTGACTGATTGCTTTTGGAGGGGGAGAGGGCAGACAGGTGAGACAGGGCTGGCGGAGGACACACCATCATCAGGCCAGCAGCAAGACAACTGTTATAGCATAAATGCCTCTCCCACAAAGCAGTAGTTTCTAGAGAAGGAATTAACATACTTCCCAAAAAATCAAGATGCAAGATGTAGAGCCGGAATATATCAATAATCAAATGAAACAGTAATTCTCAGTATTACAACATTTTAAAAATGAATTGCCAAATTACTTAGGGAGTAATGAGCCATTTGCATTTACATTGCATAACAGCACTTTATGATCAGAGAAGAACTTCTCCATGACCTGCAATGGTATACAATTATATATTATGCTTCCGTTTTTCCTTAAGCCAAAATGATAGCCCTAATTTATTCAAAATTCATTTATATTTCCCTCAGAGCAATTCACATTGCCATCAAAAATAAATAAAATTTAAAAATCTGAGCAGGCTGCTAGCAGTCTTTTAACTAAAAAGCATGGCATAAGTTTTGCATACTTCACAGGAAATTAGTCTACCCATAAGGCAAACAAAACTCTACAAACCAGTAAAATCAAAACTATAGCATGAAGATAGCACCATGATTTCTTAACCAGACTGAGAGACCCCATCCCCTATTTTTCAGTGCTTCACATTGTCATAAAACGTGTTCCTTTCAGCTAAAATTTCTCAAGTCTAATCTCAGTTTAAAGCAGAGTCCATTTCTACGAAAGCACATGCATATGCAAATATATGTATTCTACTGTTAACAGCTTGCACATTTGGCACCCTGCCAAAATAAAAAGATACCGATCACCTGCAACATACATGATTTGAAGACATTGCTCTGCCCTCCTTACCCTAGAAAATCCCAGTCCTCTCAAGGATCAGATCCTGACACCACCCAGGGCGTCAGGGGCGTACTCTAAAGTCTGTGGGGCAAAGACATTGCCTGGAGAAGCCTGAACGATGACACAGTGACTGCAGCATAAACCAATAAACCATAACTCAGGCAAAGGTTTTCAGCAAACTGTCCTCATCAAAGTAAGTCTAAATCTGGGTACCAGTCATACCAGTTAACTCTACGAAAAAACATACTGTGTCTTCCCCCACAAACCCTAACTCCTCCACTGAATAATCTTCTGCTCTGTAAGAAAAGACAGAAGTGTTTCAAGGACCCAGATTTTTAAACTGACATATAACAGGATTACTCCCTAAAAATCAGACTTAAGTACCATGATTCAAATAGAGCATGTGCACTAAGTTGGTAAGTTATGCCTTATTTTTAAGAGGTATGTAATTTTTAAATCAAATTAACAGGTACCACTGATGCAAATGAATGCTTCATTTAAGGATATGAACAAAAAGAAAATTTATTAGCTGTAAAGAAGAAGAAAGTAGCTCTTGCAACAGAAGAAGAAGCATGAAAAGTTGATAGTGAAAAAGCCAAGGAAGCCTGTCTTGGAACTGAGGAGGAGCGCATTAAAAATAATAAAAAGATTCATAATAAGGACTTTGCAACAGAAGTCCTAAGAATTAGAATGGGTTCATTTGGGTTTTGTTTTTTCTTGTCAACAAATTTTTTGTTCTGGATGGTGACAGACTTTTCCCCATCTTTTCAAAGGGATTGCATCAGTTGCACACAACTCTAACTGTCGACCATACTGTTAAAAAACAGAAAATTACATCACTTCTTTCAAAGTTTCTGTGTAAGGTTGAGTCTTCTTAGAGCCTATCACAGCTTTCTCCATCTCCTTGGCACAAAATACGGGACTTCAATAGCAGAAAGACAAGAAAAATGAAAGCCAGGCACCACTTTAGTATAGCCTATCTGGTATGTATTTAAAAGTACACACTGTGGAAAGAAAGGCTGTTAAACTCCCTTATATCCTGAGCAGCTTAAGCATGTAAGTGATCACAATGATCTGTCCTTCCAGAAAGAATTCAATTATCGCACTTACTGCACAGTAACTAATGGTTCATGTGTTTTGAAGGCCAAGCACTGAGGCCAGAGCATGAAAAACGTTCCTGAGTCATTTTTTCATCTGCTGGGTTAGTAAGTCACTTCCATTCTATCTTTCATGGGTAGGCTATCAGAAGGAAAAAAATAGTAGAACTATAAATACTATTACCAATACAGTCTCTGCGGAGACAAGAGAGAAGGAGGGAAGACTGGTGGACAACTAGATGGGTAAAAAGCTGGTTGGATGGTCAGGCTCAGAGGGTAGCAGTTAATGGACTGTACTCTAGCTGGAGACCAGTAACAAGAGGAGTACCACAGGGGTCTGTCCTGGGTCGTGTCCAGTTTAACACCTTCATCAGTGATCTGAAGGAGGCAACAGTGTACACTGTGTCTTGGTAGCAAGGGCAGCCAACAGTACCCTGGGCTGCAGGAACAGAAGTGCAGCCAGTAGACCAAGAGAAGGGATTACTCCCCTTTATACAGCATTTGGTAGACCAAACTAAAGTACAGCACCTAGTTTTGGGCCCCCCAGTGCAGGAAAGACATGGACCAGCTGGAGTGACCTCAGTGGAGGGCCCCCAAGGCGGTCAAGGCTGGAGCACATGCCTTGTGAGGAGAGGCTGGGGGAGCTGGGCTTGCCCAGCCTGGGGAAGGAACGGCTTCGGAGGCACCAAACAGCCCCCCAGGACCTACGAGGGATCATCAAGGAGATGGAGCTGGGCTCCTCACAGTGGGGCATGGCAAGAGGGAGAGAGACAATGGGCACAAGTTGCAACAAGAGAGGTTCAGGCTGGATTTAAAGAGAAACTTTCCATGTGAGGGCAGTTGGGCAGTGGAGCAGGTTGCCCCAGGCAGCTGCGCCATCTCCGTCCTCGAAGGTTTTCAAGACTTGACTGGACACAGCCCTGAGCAGCCTGGTCTGACCTCAGAGCTGGCCCCGCTTTGGGGCAGAGACGGCCAAAGCCTGGTCCTGCCTGGACAACTCTGTGAGCCTCAGACAGACATGAGGAATTCTGAAGCTGCACTGGTCTGACCCGCTGGTACCTGGATAGCGGCTGCCAGCGCAGCAGCTGCGCCAAGCTCCAGCTTCCCTGTTGGCTTGGCCTGCTGATCCCAGCGAGCCCACAGAAGAAGGGTAGCAGAACACTTTTGAACCTTTAGGCATACTAAGACGTATTTGAGAGGAAGGAGGGAAAGGACATTTACAATGAAATCACGCAACTGCACAGTGCACTGAAAGGCTTTAACCTTTAAATCACAAAAAGGTATATTTTTCATACACTCCACAAGTTTCAGGAAAAAAAAAGAAAAAAACTCATTAACAAATAGTTTAAGTCAGAAAAAGACATAAGAGTCACAACACCAGCATGCTTTAAATAGAAATATCTAGAAGGACATTGAGATTTTCACCTACTGAAAAGCAGATGTTGACATAGACTGGACTAAGGCTGGACTAGAGTCCCACACATGTAGTCCGTAGAACATCTGACTGGCAAGTATGCTTTTAAAAGGCAGAAAATATTTGAAGTCATAACCTCTTAGAATAAAGCCAAAGATTATTATGAAAAAAACAGGTGAGGTCTGTCAAACTGATTTTAAGCATATTATATAATTCATCAGTTCTGCAGTTTCATAAACATACTTTTACATACATTCATCAAATTGGCATTTTCATTGGTGAAAACTGAATTTGACTACCTTTGGGAATGACAATGCTCCACCTAAATTTTCCTGATTGATTTTCCTTAAATAAATAGTAGCAGTTTGTGCTGCTTATGTATAAAAAGCCTGCACTTCTTTATTTAATGGAATAATTAATTAGTATGTTGCTGACATTTTCTACAGAGAGAAACACTGAAGTATTTAAAAGAAATACAGAAAACTAAAAATATACCATGTTGAACTAATAAAAAAAGAATAGGCTCATTTATTTTTAATTAAAATCGTTATCATTATATCAGCCTTGAAATAGGATACAGTTTCCATTTTCATAAGCCTTCCAAAAAAAGTCTTTAGAGTTGCTTTATAAAATACTAATTTATTTGATAGTGTAAGGACTTTGTAACCTAAATATTTCAAAAATTTTAAAATTCTGATCAGTAATTATGATAAAAATCCATATAAAACTAATTGTGTGTGCATGGATGTGTGTATACAAGAAAATTTTCTTTTAGCAGAATAGTAATTACTTTTTTTTTTTTTTTTTTTTAAACCAGAAGGCACTGATCTCCAGGTTGGTTCCATTTTGGAATTCACAATGAAAAATAAAGCTGAATTAATCACTGAACTGCAATCTCATTCACTTGGCACCAATTAGGTTCCATGGGAACAACAACAACAACAACAACGAATGGTTTCAACCCCTATTGCTATAATACTGTGTTTCAGGTACACATATCCTACAGCTCTAATGGTACAAAGGTTTCATGAAAATTTTTTGACGAGAAAGTGATGCATGAAGTAGCAAAAATGAGGAGGATAAGGCAGTTATACCAAGAAATCTGGACTGCTTAGTGATTTCAGCCATTCAAACCAAGTATTTTAAACAGCTGACTAAAATACGAAGTTATACACACAAGCTTATGTATCTAGGGACAATGGATTCAAGTCAGACATATAGAACAGTTCTGAGGGGGTAAAAAAAAAAAATCCTTCTCTGGGTAGCAGTAAAAAAGGAACCCAACAAAAGCCTCCACACAAAATCACAGCAGAAGACTACTGCAATGCCTAGATATATACACAGAGAAGAGTGATGCGCCTTTACACTGCAGATGGAATTGTAGGGATCAATACTAAAACACTGTATTTAGCTTGTGTCTGCATATTCCAAAGGATGCAGCAGAGAGCCACAAAACTGTAACCAGAAAAAAAGGTAGACAAAGCCCATCACTGAGACTTAGACACTGTGATTTGATTAGCCAAAAAAAGGAAGACTAAGTGACTCGAATGCAGACGGATAATACCAGGTACAGAAAGGGTCCTTCAATCTAACGGCGAAAGGCAATAACAAGAGTCAAAGGCTGACACTGAAGTTGGACAAATTCAAATAAGGGAGGGAGAGAAGGTACCTGTGTTCCTCTACAAAATAAGAGTAAAAGCACCGGAAAAAACTATGGCAACTCCTACAGATTTCAGGCATGAATACTTTTCCAAAAGAAACAGATTTCAGTCATACACGCTATTGAGCTCAGTAAGGGAACAGCCTGTTTAAACAGCCTGCAATATTCAGGAGATCAAAATACAAGGTCTAATGGTCCCTTCAGGCTTCATATTATGGATAAAATAAGCATGCTCTACACACTTAATTCCAAAACGTAGGTAATTGTGTTTGCCTGCACAAAACCACGTTTGATTACAATCAGACTGTTGAGACATCAAGGCCATTTAGTAACAATAACCTGTCATAGATGGAAGAACGTTAAACAACCAAATCATATACATTGGAGAGTTTTTATATTTTGTAATACCAACAAGCACAAGCTGCTTTTAGCCAAGACTACCTACAGTATATGTCTTGGGACGTGGCTCCATCTGCAGCTTTCTGTTAATAACTGTATTTTGAAATCCACCAGTTAGTTTTCAATTCGTTGTGTGCCACATAACTGTTAAAGCAATGAGTTCAAGCACTGGCACTTCCAAGTAAAGGTTTTATAGAAAGACTATAATAAATGGGGTCACCTTAATACTTAACAACATTAAAATTTTTTTTGAAGGTACAGAAGTGTAATTTGTTCATTAAGTTTCTTAGTACTCCAATACTAAAAATTAAATTTTACTAAAACAACCTAACACCAGTAATCTACAAACCTCCTCAGAAAACTTTTGAAAAAACTTGACTATTTGACTACTGTACCACATTAGTAGTTTTAAAGCGACTAATCTGTAAGTACATGCAGTGCAGTACATGTTTAGTCACTTTACTGACAATAAAAAACATTTTTCAGCAACAGTCAACTGCCCGATTATCTCTTCTTCAGGCTGATTTGTCCTCACTCAACTCTGAGTATTTATTGTAAGTGGCAGGTCCCATCACACTGTTATTACTACCATGGCTATTGTAGGTCAAGAGGATGGTCTTGCTGTGCAGCCTCTGTTAGGTTCCCCTTCTCCTTCCCCCCCAATGTAGAGACATCAAGAGAAAATCATTTTGATGTAAAATGCTGTCATTTCTTAAAAGGTGGGTTAAACTAAACATATCTCACCAACAGTTAACACATACATGAGCTGACAGCAGTACAAACAACTAAATTATCTTTGCTGAATTTATGCAAACTGGGGCAATAGCGTAAAACAGCAACATCCCTGTGTTCAGTCCCAACAGATGATCCAGGGCAAATTCAATGACATAAAAACAGAATATTCACAGAGGGGCTGGATGTCACTTGGTAACTTCAGGGAGGTCTCCCCACATAGGTCGAGCTCCAGCAGGGCCTTCGGTTCCCTCCTCGGGGCTCCTGAGCATCCCGGGGCTCCTTCTTGGGAGCCCTGGCACGAGCGCCCTGCCTTCTTCACAGGAAAGGACCCCAGTGTTCGACAAACCATAAAATCACCACAAAAGCTTCTTTTTAAGCAAATTCTTTTCCTCACAATTTAACTTTGCAGCCATGTCCCCTTTCAACAAATCTGTCCAGGTACATGTAGCAGTTAAAGGCACATGAGATTGGCTCTGCAAACATACTTGCAATAATCACTCTTCATACTGGAGAGCATCAGAAGCTTACAGGTAAATTTAAAAAAAATACCAACCAACAGACCATTCACACAGTCTGGCTTTCTATCTTTTCAAATGGTTCATCTTCTCTGAACGTAATCAGGTTACATTTTGCTTGGAAATTAATTCACACTGCAGAACCATTTAGTGCTCTCCATTCCAAACCCAAGACTACTTCCTTTAGAATGGGATTTCAACTTTTTAACAGTATTCCCTTACCGAGGCCTCTGCCACTATGCCACATACTTCTGCAGTTGTTAAAAAACAAAAACAGCCCAATGATCTCCAAAAAGATGTCTGTAGTTAGATAACATGATAGAGTAAATTCAAACAATATTTTACATTTTAATATTTTAATACAACCATTTAATATTCAGTATTTTATAGACACACTTCTCAAGAGAGGCTATCATTATGGTAAAACAGCATGCAAGATCTTTATTTTCTGTAAACTTCCTGCATGAAAAAAGGAGCTTTCACAGCATCACCCTCCAGCAAAAAAAATCCAAATAAACAAAAGCAAAAAAGAACACGTAAGCAACCCATGTAATCCATATGTAAGAAATCCTAGCACTAACAAGGCTGTGCCAGAGTGAATGACACCAATTTCTTACAGTTTTTCAGGAATGTATCTGCATACAGATTGAAGGGAAGAGGTATCATTTCAAGGGAACATGGCATCCTGCTGAACATTAATCACCATTACCCACTTAGATATTACAATATGCAAGACTGATTGCTGCTAACTGCTACAATATTCTCCCAAGCACGCTAGCCTTCAATGCTATCACATTCCTTTCTCTGTTCATTACAAGGCACGTAAAGGACAACATTCAATTTTCACATCCAGAAAGGAAATGCAACTCCAACAGCAGAAGGCAAGACAAGTGGCAAATCATTTTAAAATCACCACTCAGCAACAGATCTAACAAACCATTCTGCAATTCCTTAATAGTTTCTTGTATTTTTTTTCATAAATCTAAACATTAAAAAAAAAAACTTAATTCATTGGAAAAGAACTGAGAAATCTGTATAGGGGTTTCTGTATTCTGTTGGATTTCTGTGAGGGAGGGGGGAAGTTTAACAGTGTGAATAGTCATTTTTCCAAGGAGACAGGAGCAGTTTGTATCTGATTGCTTGGCATCAGGTTGTAATAACAAATACTTTAAACAGGGAATGTTAAGTAGAAAACTTTTAAAATACCCAGAAATGAAGGTATTTTTCTTCTAGCTTTATATTCACTTGTGCCTTGATAATCATTAAAGAAAACTAGTAACCAAGCATGTCTAAATGCATTAACATTTCCTTATTAAGGCATCTGGCAGCCCTTTAAAAGTAGTAAATGTCAGAGTTCGTAAGCTATTTTGCATATCTTGCAGGGTCAGGCATTGCTTCTTCAATTAATAAGTCTTGAAGAATACATGAAAATGTACAAATTGCACACAAAATACTCTTAATTGGTACAACAATTTGTTGATAAAAAAGGTTTTGCTTTGCATGTAGTTAAGTTAATAATAGGTTATTTTGCCACTTTCATTTATAGCTAAAAATCTCAATATTTAACATTAACACATTTATCATTATTTAATGACATGTGGGAATCTACACGTGATGTCTACATATTATGAGTATACAATACATATCTGTATTAGAGATATCTGCATTGGTATATGAGTTATTTACAAGCTTTCTAAAATGTCTTAATCCTACTTGGCCCTCAGTTAGGGGCCGGGGAACTTTCTTCTATGAAACATAAAAACAGAAAACAAGTTGCATGGAAACTAAAAACTTGATCATCCCACACAATATCCAGTTCCACAACAACACAGTTTTTTCTTTTAACTTTCCCATTTATGATGGATTCAGCCCAGAATAACTGAATCTTTTGTCTGTATCTGTGAACTTTTTTTGCTTAGATAGTTACTCCTCAGCACTAGAAAACTTTAGAAGATATTAACTGATGTTTTACAAGATGTTTCTTGGGCCTGCAACCAGAAATTTTGCTAAAAGCTTGGCCATGGATGATAACAGCAGAAATAACACTTGTCAAAAGGGAGTGAAGAGGGGTATCAACCACAATATTGCAGTTACATGAGAACTGAATGAAATCTGCAGCTAGCTTTTATTATTAGATGCGGTGATTATCTCTATTCTTCCCATTTTCACTTTCAAGAAATAACAAAAATTAATATTCCCTCAATGAGGCTGTTATCATGCAGCATTTTATTTTCATATGAGATAGTTGGGAGTACTTCTAAACAGTCAAGAGACTTTATTACCCTTCCAAATACAGTTCAGTTTATTAACAACTTGTTGATAGTTCTTTAAAAATGTTAACCTGTTTTTATGAGAAAAGGATTTTCCCTTCTCCTAATGCATTTGAACCTGTACTACAACTTTACAGAGATACTGGCTTTAAGGAGACCATAGGATTGCTCTATCATTCTGCAAATTTAAGGTTGTGGGACAACCTAATCAAAATAAAGAGTAGAAAAAATTCCTGTGATGCTTCTACTTTCTGTTCTCCCCCAAGAATTATCTTCTTTTATTGCTCCTTAAAACATTTTCATCACAACACTAATATATAAACAATTTGTTGTCAAACACCAAAAAAGCATTTTGTACAATTATCCTGTAAACAATAATATAATGGGAAATTATATATATATTTTTTTTAATTCATGGTCCCTTAGTGCTCAAGTATATTACAGCCCTCACTGTGTTTTACAAAAACAAATGTTAAACATTTGTTCAGTCAGCCTAGGAATCACATAGAAATTCCCCCCCCCCCCCCCCATAAGGATCTCTTTAAATGAGTTATAATTCAAACTTAAAGTTCTACTTGCAAAGTAGTTTGTATATTTTTCCTCTTTTTAAACAGAAACTATAAAAAAGATAGGTTTGCAAAAATTCTCCTTGAAATCTTTTTAATTGAGGTCCATAAAAAAAATCCATTAAATATTTTTTGTTTAATTTTGCTCTAACTTTTCTTCTTTGTTCCTCTCTATAGTCTTCCCAACAATCCATTCTCTCTTTCTTATCTGTTTTTCTGATTTTCATCTTGCCATATTTTCCCCTCACTCACTCTCCTGGCGAAATCTCTCCATCTCCCCAAAGCCTCTTTTAGGAAGCTGGAGCAAACTTGGGAGAGCAAGCGATTCTTTAGCCACTTGTCAGCTCTGGTTTTATGTGCTGTGGCAGTGTTTGAAAAGAAAAAAAAAAAAATCTACTAAGTGGGCTATCCTACCACAGAGTACAGTAATATAGACCCTTCTTGTCATAGGGAGAGCTATTAAGATGGGACAGAAGTTTGTAATATTGAATTCTGAAATAAAACACAGTCACCAAGGGGCTAGTAATCGATTGCTGAAGCAGAAACTCTTTCACTGACTACCGTATATACAAGGTTGGCCAAGTTCACAAACTTTAAAGGGAGAACACAACAGGGAGACAGCAAACTTCCCTTTAAAGTTAATGTTCAGTAACCACGTGTGTTACTTGCAGCAGTGTGTAGTTAGTAAATTTTAAACACAAGGATAAGGCTGGAGATAAAATGCTCTCTGAGGGTAAAGTCCCAGTCTGAACTGAACTTTAAACACAATTCAAATTTAGGCAAAATGAATTCATTTTTAATAAAGAAAAATAATGAAAGCAGTTTTGAGGACACACATTTTAGGTACAAATACTTTAACAATATGGTATGTTATTTCTTAAAAAAAACCCTGAATCTACAAAAGTTGCTGAACATAAAAGATGGTTAAAATAAAACAAGAGATGCCAATCAATACTTTTGATAATTCCTAAACTCAATGGGGCTTTATTTTACATTGATGTACTCTGACTCCTTATTAATGAAAAGTATTAACTAGAATTATAAATTCTTCTATGGAGGTAAATATAAACATGGGAAGAACATATTGCTCAGAGGAACAAAAAACTTGACTCCCTCTGAAATACGATATAGTTATAATGGTTTGGAGCTTCACTGTTTACATGGTAGACAAAAAATACTATATCTAATCCAGTGGCCTGTAAGAGACAGCTACTTTCTAGGTAACGGATTGTTTAACGTGTGCTGTTACATTTTTCTGTCTTAACTGAATTTATATTTAGGACAAATAAGTAATACAGACACCTGAGTATTTAGATGCTAGCACTAATGACACAGTTGTTGGCACAACAGAGTTTGCATGAAAATGGTTTTAAATTTAGGATTAATAAAATAGCTTATTAGATAAGCTTAAATCCGTTACAATTTGCTAAATGCTATATAAAATTGTTTGAGTAAGAAAGTCAGTCAAGCAAATGGAATGTAATGGACTTCTTACTTTTCTTAGATCAATGGTAAAATGTACCTTTATGAACATGATGTCATCAACAGCACTCAACATACACAGCTTGCATGTAGAAAGTTATCTCCAAAGAACAAATATAACTGACTCAGAAAAGGACATATAATTTGTACTGTTTTTAGAAAGGAGCTCATACTTTCTGGAAAAAACCCTTAGCAATATAAAAGTTATAAACACATAACTCAAAACAGATAAGGGCACAAATTTAAAGGCTGAAAGATTCTATCTGAATTTTCCTTCTCATTCTCTCATCCTAAATTTCCAGGGGGAGGAAAAGAATAGATCCTATGAAAGCAGCTTTCAGAAAAGTTTTAAGTTAACCACTGAAAAGTATTTTTAATTCCTTCTTTTAGTCACATAAAGCAAAGAAGGGTTTCTTCTCCCTATTTTCTTCTTTTTTCTTCAGCTTTTTCCTAACCTATTTCAATAGCCAGAAGCTCAGAATATTGTTAGAATGGCAAAAGAAAAAGTAAAAGGAAACTTCCAGGAAGTTAATCATGCTATTTATCCCATTTCATTTTTGAGGATGGAGCTGGGATAAATAAACAAAAGCAACAACAAAAGAAAGAAATTTGTTAAAAATCCATGTTTCTTCAAGCAAGATTTTGAAAAAGTACTTAAAATGACTCAGCTTGGAAAGAAAAAGATTTGATTTTGACCTGTTTTTCAATACTGTACTTAGAATAATTCTGTTTTTTGCATGTTTGGGTTTTTGGCAGAGGTAGGCAGGGGAAAGAGTTGCTCCTGTGAAAATTAACCAAATTTATTTCTTAACCTTGAAGCAGTCAAAAGCAGTTTGAATAGGCTGCTCTTTTTACTCATTAAATGTGGGGTGATTTTTTTTTCTTTTTTTAACTAATGAGGTCGTGGTTGGGACACAAGGAAAAGATTAGATGAATAGTAAAGAATAACTTCCAAAAAGGGATTTGTAGTCTGCAGTTAATGCAAGAATTTTTCTGAGCTTTAACAAACCTGCTTGCAAGAAAAAATCTTTTAATAAAAGAAAAAAAAAAGAGTGAAGATGAGCAAATATAAAAACTATAGCACACTGAACTCTAAAGGAGCTACTGCCTCTGGATACTATTACTATTATTAATCTAATTATACTAAAGACAGAATTAGCACACTTTTTTTTTTCCCCAGGAATGCTTTTTCTTGAAATCCCTATTCCTCACAAAAACATCCTAAGTTGTTACAAGTTTTGTTTTTATTCTTTGGCATCTCTTTTTGCTCTTTTTGATTGAAAATAATGTATGTAGAAATGGACAATACCAGACTGATCAAAGAAGTCACACACAGAGAGACTGTCTCATGCCTAAATGAAAAAAAATACAATGCTTTTAAGAGTTATTTTTCTTTCCTATTCTACTACTTTTTCTTCTTCCCTAACCCCAACCCTCTTCTTTGGCACAATAAGCACAGAGAAGACAGTATTTTTTAATCTTAATATTTAAAGAGATTGTTAATACAGTACTTGTACCCAATCCCTTGGGGTTACAGCTCTTTTAGATTTCCCAGTTTTCACAGCAGAAATTTGGGCATCGGAACACAACTGCTCAGTTTCCCTTCCTACCCTTGCTTTTCCCTGTCTGCATCGCACGTGCTGTATTGCAGCAATTCCTGCAACGATCCCTTCAGAGAATTTACATCACCAGTTAGTTCATCAGTTTGCACACCAAACGCCCGCTGGTGCTCATGACGCGTGTTTCAGCCAGCGCTGAGCGCGGAAGTGCTGTACCCGCGCCACTGGCTCTAGACGAGAGCGCGCGCCCCACCTGCTCAATTCACATCGGTTATTGCCACCATCTTTTCAAAGTCTGCTCTTAGCCCATTTCAGGCACAAAACGAAACGGTCTATGCTCGCTGTGTAAGCAGCCCCCTGCTTATCCAAAAGTGTAAAAATTACAACCAGAAGCAAAAGATCAGGAGTGTGTTATTTAAAAGCTGGACATGTTTTAGAGATGTAAGGGGGGGGGGGATGCAATCACCTGTAATCTCCTCCCCTCCCCCCTCAGCCACATCCTAGCCCTGTACTTCATACTCAAATGAGAGGAAGGCTTAGTTTTCATTTATTCACAATCAAGGCTTCCCAGAGAAGTCTGGTGGGATTTAGTTTGGTGTTTGGTGGGAGAAGATGTTTATGTTATACTTTGAGAGATGTTGGGAGGACAATATACTTGTACCTTACTTTGTCCCCTTTGCACTGTTGTGTCACTTGTCTAATCTAAAGATGGGCCAGATGGCCAACAAGTACCCCCAGCCCAGGTGGGCGGTTCCACCACTTCTGCGGGTCGCAAGCGTAGTCTTTGGGGACCCCCCAGAAATAGCGGAAGCACTGATAAGACGAATAACTTTAATGTAATAACCACCCGTCTGAAAGTAAAATACTGTATTTGAGACTTGTCTGAAAAAGTTTTGAGGCGACTCTCTGCTTCCAGTCCTTTTTGCTCCAGGTCTGAAGGAAGAAGTGGATGAATCCCGGACAGTCCTTGCAGGCTGTTCCCTCCATGTCTGCTCCATGGTGACCAAAACACACGCAGCAGAAGAGGAATTTGTGGGATTAAAAATTGCTTTGGAGGCTTCAACAAGTAGGAAAAGGGATTCCAGGGTCATTTTCTTTGTCGACTTCAGCTTCACTCTGCTGATCGCTCAGAGAGACCAGAAGGTGTGCCTGCAAGTATCCTAAATATTTTATCAGCTTATTTTGCTTTATCCAGCGCCAACGTCTAGGAGCTCCAGTCAGCACACTTTAAATAGGAAAAAATACTTTGATCACAGACCCAAAGCCCTTATTATAGTCAGGCCCTCTTTAAACGTCGATGAGGACTTGCCGTTACCCCACCAGATGCCTTGCAGTGGCCGTAACCTGGAAACAAGCAGATACTTGGCTCTTCGGGATACACTGAAGAGACAGTGCATTATAGTCAGCGACCCTCTCGCTTAGCAGGCAACATGAGTATCATAATCGTTTGGTTATATTTATTTCCTTTGGGAGGCGTTTGTTTAGTCAAAATTATATAGATTTTAAATGAGGTTTTTCAATGAGGAATAAGGGTGTTGTACTACACTGCCAAAATGCAATTCCCTTTCTCTAATCTATTTGGAAATATTTAACTTCATCTCAACATGCAATTAGATTAGGTTCTTATTGGACTATTAAAATCTTCAAAATAATCATCCATCTAAAGCTATTCCACAGCCTGAATTACTAGTATTTTCTATTTTTAAATAATGTATTTGGTAAGAACCCAAATAGCTTTTTTTTTTTTTTTTTAATGTAGCTGCCAAATCATAATACAGTAGATCAGAGAATGCCTGAAGCAAAATATAATCCATGATACATAGATTTTCCTTTTCTCTTGAAGGCCTGGGTAATGGATAGGCATAAACAGTTTCACGCGCCATTCTACATCACAGGATTTAGTCAGAATTAGTTCATTGAAATAATTAGTTTTTCCATACTTATATTGATTAATGAAGGCAGGACACGTAAAATATCTAAACTAGACTAGACAAGACAAAAGAAAGACCTTCTGAACCTTCTGGTAGGAAAAAAAAAAATCTACCTTCAAAGCACTGTTTAAAATACATTTTAATATCACTACAGAATAACAAATTACATGAGCTTATTGAAAAACTTTGAATTTATGCATAAATGCCTTCAGTGTTATTTCTCTTTAAAATGTATTATATGGTATTAGTAACAATTTCTCATTCAAACAGTGCTGATGGGTGTAATACAAAGAGGAGACAGGAGAGTGTGAATATATGTTTTTCTATTGCAGACTTGTAGAAGTCATCATGCAACAACATAATTTTTTTCTCATGTGTTTAAAAATTACTTTGCTTTCAGCTCTGCTTTCCTTTCCCCCAGGTGTTGTCCGAGTTGTAGCTTTCAATGAATTTTGCTTCTTACTGTTCTGCTCTTTGGTTAGCAAACATTGGGAAAATAAAGCCTAAGGAAGCTAGTGACTACCACAGCATAAAGATTATCCTCTATCAGTGAGGATGAGCCAGATGTTAAACTCCAAAATTTCAAATGTGGGAATGGCAGGAACTAAGGAAAATCACAAGGGTAGTTCCCTATTCATTTGTATTCATCACCTATTGTTTTGTAGGGAACAGACAGTTCCTGCTCCATTGTTTGGGAGAGAACAGTATGAACTCGCCAAATTGTATTGTACAGAGTGACCATTTCCTAAACTTGTCTCCATTCCCAATTGATACAACATTCATTTAAAAAAAAACATATATATATATATATATATATATATATTCACCAAAATAAAAGAAGTCCTTATAAAAGTCAGAGGAGGTTCAAAGTCAGTAGATGTTGTTAACTTTACTGGCGAGACACTTGGATACAATGCCAGGCAGATAACAAGCACAAGTAAAAAAAAAAAGATATTCTAAATCAACAGTGCAGCCAATCCTTTGAACCTTTTGAGATGTACATCAAAAATTGTATTGTATTAGAAGCCATGAGAACTGCAATGGCATTCATAAGACCTCACAAAATGAGCATCTAGTTATTACTACTACCTAGTTTCACTATACATTTATAAGAAGATGACAGCTTTAAATAACTACCCAAGAAAAATGCTGAAATTGGTGTCACTTCAGCATTTAAGATGCAAAATGTCCCCAAATACATAAAACCAAGATGGAGTATACTGTTCGAGATTATTCATCTCCATCCAAACTTGGAGTTATGAAATCATTAACCTCAAATCGAGATTAATCACACAATTTCTCTTTGTGAATACTAAAAACAACCATGTATGTCTGAAACTAAAGTAATGAACATTTTAGTTTATAGAAATAATGCAATTTTGTTATGCAAGTAGAAACATTATAGACCAATAGAATGTGGACTGCAAACAATTCAGTGTAGTAAAAGATCATATATTAAGTTTCCTGCAAAAAACAATGAGATTCAGGATCCTTAGTGACTTAGACATTTATAATATTTACCAAGTCTTTTTTATTTATAATCTACAACATTAAAAAATAATCAGCTCTATTAATAAACTGCATTGATTCATCTGCAAAGTGACAATATGATGGTTAAATTTATTGGGAGAAGTAGAAAACGGATACATCCTTCAGTAACTTTCTACATGAAAAATCTAAACTTAAAAATCAAATTATGTGTTTTCTTTCCTAAATCCAGATATTCATCAAGCCTACCATTCCTTGCAAGCTGTAACAACAACTTTTATGCATGAACCAATTTTACTAAAAGAATTCATTGAATAGTGCTCAACAAACAATAATCAACTGGCTAATGAATTTTGTTTCAGTACTAGAGAATGCAAGCTAAAGTTTTCAATTCTTGGTTTTATGCTTACATCTGAAACATGGGCAATTGAAGGAAATTTCAACTTTTCAAAAGGATCTTCTATAAAAGCAGATTGATGACCCTAATTTTCAAACTTAACATTTCTCTCTTTTGGAGTGTTATATCAGAAACTGCAACAATTAAAAAAAAAAGAAAGAAAGAAAAAAAGGTAGTATAAAGAGAGCCCTCCATATCTTTGCATCTGTGTACTGTTAGCAAGACCCAGGTTATATTGGGAATAGCAAAAAAATAACCATTATTCTCTGACAATTGTACCTTGCAAAGTAAGTTAATTGTTTTGGTGGGATTCATAAAGAAATCACACCAAAATCACACTAACCACCACTGAAATAGGTACTGTTGCCAGCCTTCTTGGCCATAGCTGCAGTGGCCAAGAATGTTAGCAACGTGCAGTCTGAACTGCTGTGTCAGCATTAAAAATTCTCCCATTAGGCATGCAGTTCACAAAATAAACAGAGACCACTTAAAACATGATGTATTGCAACTGTTTTGGACTTAAGTCATCGTGCATCAATAATACATCTGAATGCAACCATTTATTTTTTCCAGTTAACTTTCAGATGAGATCCTGAGTCTATTTTAGGAATATCAATGCTGAATTCAGAAGTATAATTGTGCTTCATGCAGATAAACCCAAGATACAAACACTTCCCAGACAGACATAGCCTTGATCTCACAGTGCAGGGATGGGTGGTTTAGCTAAGTTGCCTGACAGAGTACATAGTCCATATTTTTGTTCAGAGTTCTAGAAGCAAAGACCAAGGGAAAAAGAACCCACCAAAACGCAATGAATTAATTTTGTTGATACACTATGCATCTGGCAGTGCATGTGCATTATACCATATAGTCCAGATGCATAAGTACATATGCCGCAGTCATGCAACATGGACACCATATCCATTCACATAGTTCTTGCTACACCACTCACCTGCTCCTTCAGCACCCGTAACACTACTCCATACCTGTACTGATAGCCACATAATCACAGCAGCATATTGTTTTGCAACCGGCTGCACTATTACTTTCAACCAAGCTAACTAGTTCAGTGGTATTTCAAAAAGGTGTGACTACAGCTTGGCAGTTCAGACATACCCTAAAATGAATATTTAAAATATTCTTCACTCCTCAGCTATTAAAAACGGCTTCAGAAAATTTCAAGCCATGTAACTGCCTAGATAATAAAAAATAGATTATTACTGAAGGGATTTAACATAGAATTTGCATAAGAACTAATGAGTGCTACAGTGGTAAATAGCCTACATGCATTGTGATGAGATGAAACAAGAAACCTGATAAACTGATTAGAAGTTCTGTATTTTGTTCAATCTTTTGAAGTAGTGAAAATCTCTTTTTATTGCTTTCGTATTGTACTTGCTTATACACACTCATTTCATGTGCACAAAGAGAGCTTTTTGCAAAGATATAAGCAGGAGTAAAAAAAGATAACCAGGACACTAAGAATTCGATTACAAGAGCGTAAGCACACACACACAGCACTGTGAAGACAGATCCAAAATGTGAAAGAGGACAAAAGGAAGGTGATAAATGTACTTTCAGACTATCTCCTTAGTCTTCAAAGATAAAAGTATATAAAAACACAGTTATTGACCATTACTCAATGGAGCCAAAATGCTGCTTTTGCAGCAGGCTGTGAGACTAAGAGGTAGTACTGCAAAAGGCAGTCAAGCTTGGAATTATATGTGTTTTCATCAGTTCCACTGAACCCAGAGAGTACTCATCAAATGGGCCACTCTTTCAGAACTTTAGACCCTTATCTAATCTGCACTGAAAGAAAAGCAGGGATGAAGTAAGAGTACGTGGACAAAACTCTTACATTTTGAAACTCTACCTTTGTTGCAAGTATTCGTATCTCCAATTAAAAAAAAAAAAAGTGATTACAAACTTTTCAAATTATAGTTCAAGTCTAAAGAACTTTATTTCAGCTGAAGTGGTAACAGTGACAAGATACGTATGTAAAGCCTAGTTCCCTAACACTAAAAATACATTCCTGTACAGAATGCTATTGATACTGACTGACAGATTAACTGTCCTTTTGGATGTAATTTAAAATCATTTTAAAAGATCCAAAATGAAAAAACTCTTTTTCAGGTCATCTGTGAAATTCAAGATGCTGAAACCATACCAAGAAACCAAGTGGTCTGTGAACTGCATTCTGCTGAATGAAGACTCGTAGGAAGCTGTAGGAACCACACGTCTTCAAATCATCATTACATCTCTTTTCACCATAACAACTCCAGATCCCTTGCATTTCTGACACTTCACAGAATCAAAGAAGTGCTGGCTTGGATAAACTTCTGTCCCACCTTCTGCTAGAGTGGGACTATCACCAACACCGGATCAAGTCAGCCATGGTTCTGTCCAACTGAGTCCTGATATCCTCTAAGGATGAAGATTACACCACGTCCGTGGGCAACCTCTTCCAGTGCTGCTCTGCCTTCACAGAGAAAAGGTTCTTCTCTACAGTTTAGTCTTAAGTCACGATTTGTGCCATAAATCCTCATTTTACTATCTGCCTCTACTGAAAAGGGTTCAGCTTCAACATCTTTGTAAATGGTCTTCAAGAAGTTTTCTTCTGCTATTGGATTGTTCTTTAGCCTCTTCTTTTCCAGACTACACGAGCCCAACTCTGTCAACCTTTTATTTGGAGGCCACATTCCCTAAGACCCTAACCATCTCAATAGGCCTCTGCTGGTTTCTCTCCACTTTCCTACCTATCTCTTGAAAGAGCAGGCAGAGCACACAAAACTGAATTCAGCATTGCAGACACAACCTCACAAACACTGAATAGAAGGGATAACAGCTTTCCTTGATATGCTGGTCATTCTTGTCCTAGTGTAGCCCAGTACCTGGTTTGCCTTATATGCAATGAGAGCACATTGCTGGCTCAAAGCATGGATGCCTTGGAAACCACCATAATCCCCTGGTTCTTTCCAGCAGAGCTGCTACTTAGCTAGTCTGTTCCCAGCCTGTAGTAATGCATGGGGTTATTTTGCACCAGGTACTGAACTTTGTGCTACTTCTAACTCAGCTTGAGAAGGTTTCTGTTGTCCTAATCCTCAAGTTCTTGAGCTCTCTCCAGATTGAAGCTCTGCCATTTAGCTTGTCAACCACCAAGATAATTTAGCATCACCTGCAAATTTTCTGAAAGTGCATCTTGCTTCATGACCCAATCTGCTGGTGAAGATCTTAACAGTATCAGCCCCAGTATAGACCCCCCAGGTACACCTACTCGTTAATGACCACCAACTGGAAGTAAAACATCACTAATCTTTCAGCCCTGCATCCAGACAATTTTCAATGCATCTAGAAGTCCACTTGTCTAGCCCATATTTCCTCAGCTTCCAGATGAGACCCACTATGGGAGGCAATGCCAAAAGCCCTACTGACTTCAGGGTATATTATACCCACTGCTCTCCCTCACCCCTGTAGCCAGTCTTTTCATCAAAGGCAGCAATCAGGCTGGTCAAGCATGACTTGCCCTTGCTAAATCCATGCTAGACTGTTATTATCTTTTTATCCTTCACATGTTTAGAAATGAGAATATACTCCACGATCTTTCCAGGCATTCAGGTGAGGCTGACCACCCTATAGCCCCCAGATCCTCTTTCTTGCCTTTTTTTACGAGATGGGTATAATGTTTTAGTCATTGGGGACCTCCCCTAAATGAACATTTTTTTCTGCAGATGATAGACAGTGGCCTCACAGTCATATTGACCAGCTCTTTCAGCATCCTTCTGCAAATCCCATCCAGTTCCATTAATCTGAATACATCCAGCTTCTCCTAGTAGTCCCTAGCCTGTTTTTCCCCAGCTATTGGCTGCCTCTCTCAAAAAATGCTGGTATATGCAGAAGTGGAGGAGCAAGCTTTGCTTGTAAAAACTGATGCAAATGAGGCATTCAGTGCCTCTGGCTTTTCTGTATCATCCTTCATTAGCTTGTCTCTCCTATTCATCAGTGAATTTACAGTTTTCCTGAACTTCCTTTTGCTATCGATCTACTTTAAGAATCCCATCTTGTTACCTTAGCTAGAGTTTTAGCTCCAACTGGATTTTTTTTCCCTTAATTTTCATCCCTAAGTGACCAAGCTATGCTTTCATACTTGTCCTCTGTTGCCTGCTCTTTTTTCCACTTCTTGTATGATCTCTTTCTCTATTTTAGTTCATGAAGAAGTTCCTTGCCTAGCCAAGGGGGCCTTCTGAAAAAATTCCCAGCCTTCCTGCACAATGGGTTCATTTATTTGGGCTCTCAATAAGTGTTCATTTAAAATCAACTCTTACTTGCAAGGACTGAGAAGCTTGCCACTTGGGTCCCCATCCTTCTCATATCTGCCCCAAAGCCCTACAGTTACCTTCAGTCTGCTCAAGATTTCTGCTGGCAATGTTACTGATGCCCATCTGGATGGGCTGCCATGGTAATAGTGAGAAAGCCAAACAAGCCTTGGCAGCCCATCTGCAGTGCCACGGATCTGGGCTTCAGGCAAGAAGCAAATCTCTCTCAAGGACCTGGCAGACAGGAGTGTCTGTCCCGCAGAGGGTGAAGTCACTAACCACCAACCCTTGTCAAGGACTCTTCATAGCACTGGTCCTAATTCAGGACCCAAGGTGTCCAGCCTACAATCCTCCCCCGGCAGAAATCATTTGTTCTTCTCTGCCACCACAGCCCAGGCAAATAGCCATAAATAGAAACGGAACCTTCTGTGTGTGCTGTTGCATCTGCCAGCTTTCCCCTAGTCCAACACTTTAACCTTGGTGGGTGTCCCCTACCAATTGGCTGCTGCTTGAGGCCAAGTATCTACTGCACCTCTAGTAATAGAAGGGGTCAAAGACAAGTGCCTAAGAAGGGAGGACAGGTCCTTTTGGCTAAAGATTGTGTTAGATTATTTTAAGATCACTGAGATCACCACCCATCTGGCCAGCTTGAAATACATTTGACAATGAGTTAAAATGTATGACAGACAAATAAATAGACAGCGAAATTATATAAGCTTTTTTTTTCCCCTCCTTCAGAAACCAGGCTAAGGAGTCACCCCCACACACTCGTATTTTCTCCTTATCAGCAAACACGTTTTGCTAAATCCCAGTTGAACTATTAGCATGTATTTATTCCACTCACTGTACATGAACACTATCTTGATTTCCTTCTCCTTTCCTTTTCCTTTAAATCCTATTTGGCACTATTGAGGTAATATAATCAACACACGCTCTTTTTGTTTCTACATGATGGAGGAAAGATACAGGATTTCTCTAGGATGTATGATTTTCTCTATTCCCCTTCTCCCACCGCTCTGCTATAAAATTCAGAATTTGTTTTATGCATAAACACAGAAGATGAAGCAGGAGCTAAAAATCCAAGTCTTGGTGGGCAGTTTTATCTATTATTCAGTCCCATTAAGTGATAATCTAAATTATTGCAGGTTTGCTATCCTAAAATTCAAAACATAGCCTTATAGAATGTATCATATTTTCCCCATATGAAAAATATTACAAAAATCTATTTAATACTCTCCACTAAGAAGCCTATATGGTTTGGTAGCCCATTATTTGAGAGGTTACCATCTTCCACACTCCTCAAAGTAGAGTTAATCTAAGATATTACTTATTCTAACATAAAGAACAAAAATGCAAACTAAAAGCTTTTGAGTCAAATCCATTCATTGACTTTTTATCTGTAACATAAAAGAAAACAAAACTTACAGATACCTTGTGGGATTTAGACAACTGATGTGATATGAATAAAATCACATTAATTCTTTTCCCCTCAACATTATAGCTTTAAATAATGAAAAAACAACAAACAGTATTAGGCAAACAGATCACAAAGGAAAGCCTGTAGGTTCAAGCCAGCTCCTGCTCCTTTTTATAAATAAAATTCATGAAACAGTAATTACTTTTTCCTTCAGTACTCATCACCACATGTCGCACTTGCTAAAGTCTTAGCTAACAACTGAAGGTTCAGGGCTGTAATTTCTGACATGTAAGTTATTGCTAAACAGTGACTGAGATTTCGCATTAATAGAAGCCACAAAGCTAACTAACTTTGGCCAGGTACTCTTAAAAGTTTTCACAAAAAGCCTTTCATGCCACAGAAGTCAGAAAATCCTACCATGAATGGAAGGTGATAACATTATTTAATGCTCTACAGGACAAGGGGGAGAATGTAAAAAAAAATCTACCATGTCTAAGAAGCTGGACATACAACATGTTTTTCCTGGCAAGTCTAATTGTCAAATTGCCACTCCACATCCCTTTTTAGAGGAGGTCAGATTGCCTGACCTAAACAATGGTAATTAACTAAATGTAAAGGAAAGCTGCAAGTCTAGCATCAGCTTATCCAAAACAATAATAATATTTGAGAAGTAAGCATGAAATGCAGTTGGCTAGATTCCTGGAAGGCTGGACTTTAAGGAAGGGACAGACAAATCTATCTCTTAGTCTCACCTCCCTGTGGAAAGAGGGGGACAGGGGAAGGGCAAAATGATATTAGCTGAAATAGTTTATTTCATTATTTTTACTGTAGTTTCTATTTCTGTCTTCTCTAAAAAGGGTATAGACTTCTCTGGATTAACAGGAAGAAAATTACTAAACAATCAGGTTTTATCACTAACCTTCCCCCTATCCTCTAGAGGAGAAAGCCTCCAATTGAAATATTTTTGGCAGGTAAACCAAAACAAATTATGCTGTATTCTTTCCAACCCTGTCCTAATACAGGCTCTTTGATACCAAACTCATTTGCAGTTCTCCCATGTGAAGATAATATCATTTATGCCATTTTTGCAATTTGGAAAATAAACTATACAATTGGAACACTAAATCTGAGAACAATTCTTTAAATGTTATCCCTTCATTCTGCAAGCAAATAATCCTCTTTCGAAGTCAAGGTATCCATAACTGCTTGGGGTGAGGGAGGAACTATGCAAATACCTCTTCAAAGCACAAAACAAACTAAGGAATATTGCAATGATTAAGCAGAAACTCAGTCTTCTTCTCCCATCAAGAAAACCCTCCTGTCATCTTTCTGAGGATACATGCATAATGGCACAGAGCATGAAGAAAAGCAGTCAGTAGCATTACCAGTCTCAAGGACACCATACCTAGAACATGAGGACTGAAGTTATGAAGTTTTATTACATTACTATAAAAATATTGAAAATAATACCAAAAGATCCTTAGCTCTTAAAAGAGGCTTTAAAATTGCACTATCAGGATTCCTAAATTCAAACTGGCTGCTCTCTAGATATTTTAATATTGCACTTAGAATGTATGATCCAAACTTTTCTGCTGTGTCATCAGTTTGTCTCCATTTCAGTGTTTCCATCCGTGAAATGCAGCTACAACCTGTTCTTAAAGATGCTGTAAGACTCCATTTGTTGGCACTTTCAGATTTCTGCATAAGCGGAAGTATTTCTGCAAGTACAAAAGAGTATCTGAATGCTTTCCACAGAAGAGTGTTTTCTGGATACGCATGTTGGAAAAAGGGCTCCAAGAAGAGGGCCTTCTTCAAAAAAATGCTGGAGGTAATATAATTTAAGCATCACCACTCCAATTTCAGTAACCACTGTATTGCATTTGTTCTACTGAAGCTCATGGTAGAATGAGTGCTATAATCTGAAGGTAGTAATTATGATTCTTAAAAGACTGCCTTTTGTCACAGGGTCTTCAGAAGCTTTCAAAAGGAAATGTCAAGCAGGCAGATAGATTTTTTTTCACCAGACAATAGAAATGTTATTTAAATCAATCTTGTAGGAAAAGGAATAACTGCCACTTTACTATGTAAATATCACAGTGCTCAAATACCACAGTTCTCTGGATCAGGGGATAAGGCTTTCTAGAAGAAAGTTTTGTTTTGTTTTGTTTTTTTAAAAAAAGGTTCTTGACTTGTAAATCAATAATCTATTTTTCAAAATCTGTTAGATTTTTTTGTGTTGCACTTGTTTCCAATTTTGGAAATTACATTTGTAACTATAATTTTAGTAGTGTAAAACTTCTTTTATAATTAAACCTAGTCTGCCAATAAAGATGAGAACCACAGCCTCCAGAGGAAACTTCTGCTGGGTTTATAGATACCTCTCTGAGTGCAACCACATGGTGACGGTGGTCTCCAAGAGTTCACAGGCCATTCCCTCACCGAGCTGCAAAGCTCAGGACACGAAGCAGCAGGCTTAGTAAAATCTGCCTGGCCAGCATTGGCCAGAGTTTGTGGCAGGCTGCAAGTGAAGAGACATTTCCTCTAAACCTATGATAGTAATGTATCAGTAAGATATTAAAGCATCAAGACATCCAGTTTTAAGTAATTGAAATGGTGACAGACAAATAAGACTTTGGATACCACTTCTGCAATCGTCTTTTTTTTTTTTGCCTGATAGTTTGTTTAGATTACACTTCCTGGACTGGGGAGGCTTTTGATTCCTCTGTGCTGTTTATTAAAACACATGCTAAACTGAACAGAAAGAATTATGTTTACGTAGACTTTCTCAGTCGTTATTCTTCCCTCCTCACCTTATGCCTGTCACTTGCCTTCCATTTTCCCTGCACCTTTCCTCCTTTGCCCCCCTTCTTAGCTCTCCCCTTTCAGATCCTTCTCCTCATGCTTTATTCTTCATCAACATTTTGTGCCATTCCAGCATTCAACCCCACAATAAAAAGTGAACCTTGAGTTCTCTATCTCATACACACAGACCTGATCTTTCAGTTGATTCTATTCCTTGTCCCTCCCAGCTATTTTGGCAGTGTCACAGCTGCGACCCCAACACCTAGTTTGTATGCCTGCCTCGCCACAAGCACCAAGGATGATACCAAGAGAAGCCATTTCACCAGAAGAAGGGAGCACGCAGAGAAACCCTAAGGACTACGTGGAGAAGCGACTGACTTCATCTCACACTTCTCCCTGAAAGCCTCCTACTCACCCCAAAAACCTAGCACTCTGCAGACCCATTTCCCCATCTTTTACAACCAAAACACAGTAACACTGCCTACAGACGTGCAGAGAATAAGCAACCTGTGAGCCTATGCGTGTCTCTAGTAAGCTGCTCCTAGGCTGATGAGCAGGTTCTCTGAGAAGAGGTATCGATCAGAAGCAACTTTGAGCCATGCTTTCTGGGTCAGAGCTCACAATGTTTTGGTTGTGTGGCATGACAGGGCTACAATGTCCTGCTTGCAGTAAGAACAAGGCATAAGCACACTCACTACTACTCCATACTGAAACCCTTCTTGGACAGGGTGATCACAGCAAGGAAGGTTATTAATCTGAATCTATTACAGTCCTGCTTTATGTTCAGCAATAAATCCTTCAGGTAAAAAAACTAGCAAGACTTCCAAAACAATGATACATGAGGATACATCTCCTTAAAGAGAAGGCTAATTAGTAAACTGGAACCTACAGTCAATCTTTAAGCCATTGATTGCAGTATGTCTATATGTTTATGAACTAGAAATATTTAATTAGCAGCTATTCTTACAGAGTCTTAAGCCAAAGATCTATTATTCTGAAATGACTTCGCTGTCAGTGGTTTCCAACTAAGCAGAGGCAGAATTAAAACAGATTTTAAATTAAGTAGACCTGACTACAGATTCAGTGTGTATACTTGGAAAGATGATGCAATCTAGGCTTGCATATAAACATCTCTGAGACATTCAAAAGCATGACAGATTGTATAAATTCAACCTTAAAGGCATGTGAGGCAAAGGTGTAAAAGGAAATGTACTTATGGATTTAAACATTCAGAAAGATATTCATATGCAAAGATAAAATATGTAGCACAATGTATACAAAGTACACACCCATAAAATTGAACCAAAAGCTTAAAAGGATTAAAATTTCATTAGATATTTGTTTTTGAACTAGATTTGTGGCAAGAGATAAGTGACAAACCATGCAAATTATTCCAGCCACCTGGAAGGTAGAAAAAATTGCTGCAGGGAACAAACAAATAAATAAATAAAGCTCATGTTGCCAGGCTCTGAGAAGAATGCCTACAAGAAAATTGACTCTCTTCTCTCCAGCAGAGGTCACAGCAGTCAATATGAATTATTAGCATGATTCTTGTAACATGAGAATAAGTTAAGCTGCCAAGTAATAGCTACACTGCAACAGTATACTGGCTGCAATAGTATTTCAAATACTAGCTTTAGCAGTACTACAGAAGCAATTTTTTTTTTTCTTTTACAGAAAAGGACATCAATTTCCACACAGAAACTGAACTAGGCAATTCTTTTCTCATTATATTTTTTCCTTTTGAACTCAGCACAGCTATTTTGTCTTGAAAGATCTCTGGAAGTCTTGTGACCCAGTGCAATGCTTTTCACTAAAATGAAAATCCTGTCTGCAGATAGTATCAGTCTCCCCATTTTTACAAAATAACTTTCTAAAAGTGTACCCCATTTTTTCTTCTATTCAAATGAAACTGTCTACCATTGCAAAGCAGTTGATACAATCCCAGAGAAGTTAAATATGGAGTGAAGAGGAGCCATGAAGAAGGAACATCTGTGAATACCTCTTCTCACTGATCAAATGCTTGATCTAGGCGCTCCTGAAGACACTCCAGGCTTCTGTTCTCACTTTTGCCATAGAATATCCCACTAACAAGAAAAAACCACTCAAGTTGTTCTTTTTGTTTGTCCAAATACAAAGAATTAACCTGATGGATTGTCACCTTAGAGATCAGTTTTGAAACTTCTGGTAAGTGCAAAAACTGACCTTTGAAGGAAACAGTATGCATATATAAAGTCCTGATCTACTGTAAGGAGAAATCACCATTCTGTCTCTCTCAGATGACACCTTTATTCAAATTAAAGGCTCATTATGACACAGTTTGGAAGAGAGCTGTCCCCAGTCATGTTTTGCTTGAGTTGCTACTGTTTTGTGACAGATTTAAAAAAAAACAACAAAACACACACAAATAAAATGCACCAAGCAAACAAGATTATACCAAAGTTATTTTCTTCCTTCTTTCCTTATTGAGGAACTATTTCTTCACCAAAATTTGGTATATGTTCTAAATAACTGCCTGCGTCAGCTGTATAACATCATACGATATAATTCCTAATTAAACAGGTGAACTAAGTGGTTCTCTCCATGTATAAAGCATTCATTTCACATACACTGTTTCCAAATATTTAGCTGTAGCAAAATGTTTTCCAGAGGGCAAATTTAGGACATGCATTTTAGGAGGAAGTGAGAAGCATGAGTATCCAAGCACTTACATTGGAAACACTGTGCTGTAAATCTGACACTGGATAACACATGATGGAAGAAAAAATAAAAATCTGAAATGCTGAAATACTACTACTAGTATAGAGTTCCTGGAGGCAGAGGAAAATTAAAATCTTCTTGGACTGAAGTGATTAAGAGAATAAATGTCTTTAGGTAGCTATTTAACCCACACAAACAACTCGTGGTGAGACAGGTGAGAAGTTTTTCCAGAGTGTTCTTGGTGTTTTTTTGTTTTGTTTTGTTTTTAAACAGGGAGAAGCACACTTGGTTCATCTATATTTGGATTTACAGCCTTTGTTCTATATTCCTGTGTTCCAAGTGTCCACCGTATAGCTAGTTACTGCTTTCCAGATTTTGGGTCTCTGACAAGAACAAATACTTTTGTAATCTTATTTAAAAGGTGTACAGGTGACCTTTTAAATAAGCAGGCCACCTGGTCTATCCTATTCTCAGCCACCACCTCACCTAACAACTGCCTCTGCACCGAAGACCAGCTCCAGCTCTTTCATGGCCAGGAGACCTTCAGCAACACACCCATCCGGATCACCTCCTGCACAGCAGCCTCCCACCTGAAAGCCTCCCCAGGCAGGCCCCCAGCTGGCCGAGGCTCATGAGTGAGCAAGTGCTAGAAGGACAAGCCAGATGGCAGAGGGAACAACTGCTTAGTGAAAGCACTGCCGGTGCACAAAGAGAGGCCTCCATGAAATCTTTGCTTAAATTTCAACGCCACAGAGCCAGGAGTCTCAGGCACACCACGTGATACAGGAAATTAAATCCCTAGGAATGCTGAAAGAACAAGAGGTACAGGGGGTATTCACAATTTGACACTGCACTCACCTTTTCCAGTTAACAGGATTCTTCTTAGTGTTCGGTCCCCCCCCAACCCATTCTTTTTTTTTTTTTCTTTTTTTTTTTTTTAAATCTGGGTGGCCACAGTTGCCAGTGCAGGAAGCACATCCCGGCAGAAGCATCTTCCCCGCTCCCTCACAGCCTATTCCCCACAGCAGGAACCAAACATTTTGCCCTCGGTGCCTGGCGCAGGCTGCCACTGCCTGGTGCACAGGTGAGCACCTCTCCTGGGGACGAGGGATCACCCACCGCTGCTGAGAAGCACCATTTCTCACTCCCCTGCCCCTGTACCCTGCAAGTCCCCCAACGGCAGCATCTGATTTCTCTGTCAGACCACAGCAAGCAGGCTGAAATTTGGCTTTTTGGTGGGGAAGGTTCAGTGCCTGAACAGTTGTTCTCCTCTCTGGGGAAAAAGAAGATTACCAGTGAGAAGCTGTTTGCATGCCAGATTAGGATCTACCATCTGATGGACCATAGTAGCTAGGAATACAGTAATACTAAAGATGTGCTAGATGCTTTATAACTGAAGACAAAACCATACCTTTAAAATTTAAAAAAAAAAAAGTGACTTTTTTTTTTTATTTGGGTTACCACTAAAGGACAGATTGCAGAGAGATGTTATATCCTTATGAAAACCAAAGTGATTCTAAAGAGCTTCTTTACTTTGACTGTTTTGGTATCCCTTTGAAACTGAAACTCAAATCAATTTAGACATAGATATTACCCAATTACACTTGCTGCCGATGACTCCAACCCATGGGAAATGTAAACAGTTGCATTTGAAATGGTTCAGTCTCAGTCAGAAAATTCTGGGAAATTATTTAGCTGCACTAAGGGGGCCACAAAGATGCAATTCATCCACCAAAAAGTCAGCCAATTTTTACTAGGAATGTTAAGTAGTAGTAAAAGTTTCTCTGAAAATTAAGAGGGAATTTTTTTTGAATTCATTAAGAAAAAGGAATCCCAATCATCAGACAGAAATACTCAAAATCACTTTGATTTGTGTCTAGAGTGAAATCAACTTAGGGACCTATAAGGCCCAGAGGAGAGTGAGGGCTTCAGAGGTCTCCTGCTAGCTGGGCATCAGAGAGTAGGGTGCCCACTCTGACAGCTGCAATGCTAGTCTTACCATAGTCTCACCATAACCTTTACCCAGCCAAGGTACATTTAACTCCGTCCCTTACGATGCAATTTCTCTCAGCAAATGTCCATCTAAAAAAACGTCAATTCACACATTGGCTGTCCTACCTCCCCCAAGGCCTTTCTTCAGAAGCCTGAGGCGCAGAGATGCCCTTTCTGCAATCCTGTTCCCGACACAGCCTCACACCCCATGAGTCCTCTCCTATCCTTTTCCCTCTGCCCATGTCTTTTAAATTGACAAGGAATTCTACACTCCTTAGAGCAAAGTTTTTGTTGTTGTTGTTGTTATTGTTTTAAATAACCAAGGTTTTCCAAGGTGTTTATCGCTCTTTCAGACACATTTGCAATATGGAGAAGGATGTCACAGAAGAGACTGCCAGTTCAATTTTTAAGATTTTTTGTCTTCCATTCTTCCACTTGCTCTTACATACGCACATCTCCACTGCACTGTTTCTTCCCTCTTCCGAGTTCCAAGCAAACTCCAAGAGAGCAAATGCCTCTCAATGCCTCTTAAGTGCTTCTTATATATTTCACTTGAATGCTGCCCTCACAGAGCTTCTGGGAAGCACTCAGAAAAGCAACCTATGGTTTGGTGATGCTCATCCCCCTTAGCTCGCTCCATCATTGACAAACAGGCTCTTCCAAGGAGCTGGATGCAGCAGCTAATATTTGGCTTTGGCAGTGAACTCTCTTTCAGAAGAACCATTTTCTTTCCCTTGACTAGGAAAGTGTAGAGAGAATGCCCCCGCTAAGGCCATTAGCCTTTCTGTGTATTAGCATTACTGAATGCCTTTCCTATCTACTCTGCTAATATCACTCCTCACTTAAATTTCTGGGCACAATGTATTATAACTCCCTGCTTAAAATCCATCACTCATCTCCTGCTCTCTAAATCTAGCATGCTAACAACTGTGGGAAGACTCCTCTAAATATATTTAGCTTATCTTATTTTCTAAAGCAATGATACTTAGTGGTGCCACATGCAGGTTCCCTATTACTAGAGATCTTAGTTTGTAAGGATGATTTTAATAACACAATGACTATGTATTTCAATAAGTTATAGAGCAGATGGGTAAATCTAAAAATTAAGTGAAGAAGTTTGTGATGGAATCTGTCAGCGAGCATCTTAAATGGAGACTATGCTGAGGCTTGGCAGCCCTTGTTTGTGAGATGCAGTTGTTGCACTGTATTAAAGTGTGCTTTTTAAAATTATGTCATGCACTTACTAGTTCATAAGAGAAGTAGAATATGTCTAAATCTATCATTCATCCTACCATTCATTTTACTATTCTATTACTTGTCCGTGAAGCTCATTAGCACCCATTCCCAAACTGCAGAGTTTCTCTAAAGAAATCCCTCCAAAGAAGCCTGAGATCACAGGGCATGCCAACAAGTCTCCGGTATAAGTCCCTGGATAGATGGTATGAATTTCTATTGTATTCATCCCCTGTAGGAAAACATGCTTTCAGGCTGGATCTCTGAGACAGACCCAGAATCATGGGTCAGTGCCAGAAAGCAGCAGATTAAAGGACCATAAAGCCAAAAATAAAAGCCCTTTGGATAAGACACAGCTAATGAATTGCTGCAAGTGATATAAATGAGAAAGACCAGTCAGCCGCTGATTTACATGACAGCACCATGAGGACTGATGGCAAAAACAAAGAAGAATAGTACACACATTCCTGTAAAAGAAGGTCTGTTGGACCTGATGTTTTGAAGTTTTTTCATTTAGCCAAATTACATATCTTCAAAAGGGTGACAAACCCCAATTAGAAACAGACAGACCTGGACTGTTTTCTGCAGGGACACTGCCTTCCTTGCAAACCATTCTGAACACGGTTCCCCTGGAAGTGTTCTTGGTGCAACAATCAGATCTCATTATTGAAATTGGTGGAGTCTGGCAAATTACTGAACTCTTATTCTTTGAGGCAGGGAATAAGTAAATCGATCATTTATTTTAATCTTTTTCTGAAATATCCTAAGAGTTCTGGAAATTCTCCTTCTCTCCTCCTTTCCTCCTCCTCCAATGGCAATCCTCCCATGATAACTCCTGCTAGTTTGAAAGAGCTTTCATCTTCTGTGTAAGACCAGCTCACATCATCTTTTTCCAGCAACAAATTTCACTTTCCAAACTGCGATGGAGAGTTCTGTGTCCTTGCTTTCCAGAACACAGGAAATGACACTCTCAAAACTTGGAGCAACAGGCTTTTTAAAAAGTCCCAACCATTCTCAAAAGGTCCAGTCTCTGAAATGCAATGGCTATGTGTTAGCCACACTTCTACCCACCTCTGCATGTCTTTTTGAAAATTTTCAATTGCACAATAACAAATGGTACATCCAATTCATTCTTGTCAGAAGAGCCAAGAAACATTTCACATTGAAGTTGCCTTTAGTTCTCCCTAAAGAGTGGGAAGATTTAAAGAATTCCAATATCTAGCTTGGAAGGAGTTTTTAAAAACTTAATATGGGCCACCAAGATATACCATAAATGTCACTGATAAACCTTTAGTTTAAACTGGAAATGATATAAAGGGACCTGGTGATACTTCATCAGCACCAAATGCATTAACATGTGATAACAGATTTAGAGCTCACTCAAAGTGCAGGTATTACTGCTCCTGCATCATCAAGGGGAATACTGCAATCTGTTTGTTATTCCATTGCTCAGGGTTCAGCCCAAAGCAGTCCCCCTCTCTGTGCCTCGGGCTCCTTTACATATTGCAATACAAACAATATAATACTTTGCAGAGATGAGGCAGAGAAAGGAGAGCCAGAACTCAGGAAGCTGGCAAATGAGGTAACATTCAAACCAGATTTGTGCAAGACCACACCTTAGTTGCCTTCTTTCAAGCCAGAATACCATTTTATGCAGTTATTTCACAAGACCTAGCAGATTAGCTAAAATAATAAGCTTTGCTCAGGAGTGTTCAGTAACCAGAAACTATTGAAAAGAAAACATAAGATTCAGAGTAAATATTGCACTTTTCAAAGATCTGATCCTGACCCTAACCAGGCACGATACAGAGGACACTATGCTGCCGGTATTGCCTTTTTATAGCTATGTAGTCTATATATATGTAAGTAGACAGATATTCTGCTTTTCCCAAAAAGAAACTGCAAACATAGTAAGATGTAGTCAGTTTATTTAGCCTTTATTGTAACCACCACCATCTTCAGGATTTGGATTTAACAGGGCTTCCAAAAAGAATAGGCTGTGGTCACTGAAGATCTTCAGCCTTTGATATCAGTAGCTGTAGAAAAAAAATGTCAGATTCAGAAAGGAAGGCTAATAAAAACATGCATATGGACCTGCCTTGCAAGGGAAAAATACTTGACCTGAAACCAGTCTCTTTACTGCCAGGCTCTGTTCAGCCAAGGGGAAAAAGTAAAGTGTGTGAGCTGATTTTTTTCATCTTTAGATTTGCCTGAACGTAATACGAGTAGATTCTAGCCTCAACTCTGAAGAAACCAGTTTAACTTGTAAGTTAACACACACCTTCTGTATTAACACATAATTTCACTGGTGAAACAACAAGTGAGGCTAGGGCTTGCTACAGTAAATTAAGTAGGGCAGCACTGGTCAACCATGGGTATAATGAGAGTTGTAACACCCAGTATTTTAGAATTTGCCAAGGCCAGACATCAATGTTTTTTAAGAGCCAGACACATATATCTGTAATGGTAGCAGATATCACATTGCAAACTTCCTACACCATGAGATTTCTGCACCCAGAACAACAAATCAGAGTGCCTTCTTACCCTGGAGCCACCATCAGAACCACCACAGAACGGAAATGCTGGGATAAATGCACAACAGGAATCTGAAGGCTGCATTTATGCTTGCTACACTCTCCTTCAGTTTGGGGGGAGGTTGTACACTTTAACACACTTTCCTTACACACAAATATAATGGATTTAGATGAGCATTTTTTTTTTTTTTTTTAAACCCCAGGAAGTGCTATTATTTCTGCAGTTTGTTGCTTCAGATGTCAGCAGTTAGGCAGCAAAATAAAAAAGTAAAACATTTTTAGGAAATGCAAAATCATGTACTTCCTGAACTATGAAAGTACTCTGCTCTGTTCTTATATTCGGAGAAGGCTGACTATAAACTACATTTCAAGAAAAATCGGATTTCTTGACAGACAAACCTAGCAAGTATTTTAATAATGAACTCTAAACTAGTTCTAGTATAGAAGTATGTATTTAACGGAAGCAGTGAGGTTTCAGGAGCATATTGTTGCTGCTTTTAAAACAATTAGGCGCCTTTATTTCACAGGGATTCAACTTCAGGCCCACATTGTTGCTGCTGTGAAAGCCTGTGCATTCTCACGATACCACACAGCTGCTTTTTTCGTGTCTTTCAATGAAGCCTCCAGAGGCTAATTATCTTGACTACATGTTTGTCAATACAGCTTTAAAAAGTCTACATAATACGTCAGGTTCGCAGATGGGGAACTGTAACTGTTGTTGGTCACTGCCTACAGCAACAGATGCCTGTTCAGCTTAATATGTCAGTGCCCAACCTTTATCCTCTGTAAATTTCATGCTGCTGAAGGGACAAGCTGGAATCATGCTTTGCCTAGCCTAGAAATGTCACCCCACAATGGGATGTGAATAAAGGACTTGGGCTGATGAATTTGCTATTTTTTTCTCATCACTTTGTTAAATAAACTCTATCCCAACTTGCAAAATTACGGTGCTCAATCTTTATAAAGAAACATTCTGCATTGTAGATTCGTCATGGTTCAGCACTTTAGCTCAGACCAGAAATGAAATACGAGCACTGAGATGTAAACAACAACAGCACTTTAGTTCTGCCAGAAAGTTACGAGTTATACCTAATCAATATAAAAAAAGCAACCTGGCTGCACAGAAGAGTTTTATTCATGGATTAACTATTCAAAAATTAAGAGAGCCAAAAATAATTCCCAATCCCACCACCAACTTTATATATATATGAAAATAAATATATATACATATGTAATATATACGTGTATGTATGTACACACACACGTATATATACACACACATTTATTTATTTATTTCCCTGATACTAATTCCTTTCTAAGAAGCTGGTTTTGTTTTCCAAGAACCTTCATGGAAGGTTTATAACATTTTCCCCCCTCCATCTGAAGTGGAAATACACCAAAAGACAGAGAAAATGCAACCTACATACAAATTTCAAATGCGTACTGGCTTCACCTGGTTAAGCCATCAGTCTTTAGAAAGCAACCTTCCTTTCTATTCATTACCTTGTTTCTTATTTTATATTTGCCATCTCTGTCATCTCTCAGGTCTATTACGTTAAGAAGTACCCCCCACTCCTCTTCCTTGGATCCATTAACATCATCACCTGCAATTTAATCTGTCGTGAAGTCTTTGGAAAAGCAGAGCAGAACATAATGACTGGCTGTTGTTTTTACAGCAATGCCATCATCACAGAATTAGTCCATCCTTTGAATGAGACATTAAGCCACAATCTCACCATATATAGTGGGTGCACAGATGAAAGAAAGAATTATGACAGGGACAATTCAGAAGTCTGTGAGACATCTTTAACTTTGCATGAACTACTGATTACTGCAAAGAACTACAAATAACTGCCTTAACTGATTTTCAGCAAAAAAGAATGCAACCCGAAACTTTCATAAATTAAACTTCGCAGAACAGTGATTTTTCTGGTATAATCATCACCTATGCATAACAGAAATGGCTACAAGACTAAGAAAAGCCAGCTTCCACTTAATGATTTTCACATATCCCCCACTGCTATTTTCTAATAACCCAGATAAGGGCTTTGCAGTCTGGAACATTGATACATATGCTCCATATATCCCAACAAACTTTTTCATGAAATGTTGTCTCTTTTGCATTAAACTCTGTTTTCTCTTTTTTCCTCCCTAAGTATTTGACATCAGGGACTAAAATCCTTAGAAATTTACTTTCATTTAGCACTTAATACTGCATTTCTCACCCTGTGATTATTTTTTGTTTCTGAAACAGTCTAATCAGTCCTGAAATGGTTTAACAGTTTTCTTAAGTAAATGACAACTGGAGACTCCTGTGGACACCACTAAGTATCAGTTCAAATAGTCAGCAAGTCTCCTAAATTTATCCAGATCTTTAAAACCTAACAATTTCTTTCTCCACAAATAGATTTTAAAAGTACACACAAAAATTCACACAAGAAAAGCACTGATTTATTTACGACCTTTCAATTAACTTTATGCTTTCTTCTCCAAGCCCTAAGCTAAATCTTAATATGGAACTGACATTTGCATTTCCTGCATTTTAAATGTAGAGTAGAAAAAAGTCTATAATATTGACAAAAAACATAATTGCAGAAGAAAATGACCAAGAAAAAATAGATGCAAGACATCCTGATCATTATTACGAGCTGCACATCTAACTTTCTAGTGTTCCTATAGCTCTATCCTTTTGATGCACATAAAGCATGACCTTCAATAAACTGTTTTTGTTGGTAGCAAGCTTTCAATTTATTAGAAACTATATGGACAAATATATATAGTTATACAATCAAATATCACCCTTTAATTTCACCATAGCATTCTCTATCAGCTTCAGTGTCCTCTTCAATACAGTTTGACTGATTTAGTATATTGCACATATTTACCCAACTACACAATTCAGTACAGCCTAGTAAGACTGAATCAATTCAAGGACTTCGTTTATTCCTTACCAAGTAATAAAACCACTGAAGCCCAAAGGAAATTACAACGTGAAACAACTGTTTAAGATTACATACAAGTTCTTCAGAATCTGAAAGGAAAGACTCCTCTCTCAACACTGAGGCTCTCCATAAGACACAGACTTCCCCAGACACTGAGCTACCTCTCTTTTCTAAAAAAATCTCTCTTCCCATGAGAATAGCTGGGCAAAAGGCAGCTTGTGCTGTGGCTGGTTTGTGGCTGCCTCCAAGATGACTGGCCAGTAAACAGGAGGAGTAAGCTGAGGTTCACTGTTTTCTCAGAGCATGACCATAAATTTGAGCCTTTCCTCTCTATGCAACCGTAAATTTTTGCAAAATCTGCAAGTATATGTTTAAGACCTCTACTCTGCCTGATTGGCAGAAAATGACCACAACCTTCCAAAATTACTAAAGCTTGAACTGAAAAAGCAGTTCTGGATACCGCATCTAGCACACTCCCTCAATTTGGAGTGTTCCTTCCTAAACTAAATTGTAACTAGGAAAACAATATATATTAAGAATATTCTGTAAATTACATTTTGATATTATTTTTCTAGACATTTCTGTATTTTTTCCTGAATTATGGTTTCTGAAAACCCCTGAGTTACTAGCCATCGTCAGCATCCCATAGATAGAAGATAAGAAGATAAGAAGATAAAGATATACTTTCTCATCCGCAAAATGAGTAAAGCAGCCTGCTAAATTTAGCATAACAGCATTCCTTTCCTCAGTGTCTAACTTCACTTTCAGTGGGCGTACATTAGAAACAGACATGGTACTTGCATTTACAATGCAAGCATATAAACATAAGCATATGAACTTGGTGCCAAAACACAATACTTCCATAAATGGACAACTTCCTGGACATGAGTAGCAAAGTTATCCTTTCCAAGAGACAGTGATGAACCCTTCCCAAAACAATGTTAACTCTGTTTTTCCTTCCTGCTCTTCTAAGAAACCAGGTTAGGTCTTCTCTAGGATAGGTCAAACATATCCTCTATCAACGGGTAATTCTTCTGTTGCGGTCCTGAAACTACACAGGGACAATCACACAGCCCCTTTGGCAATTTTTTGCCAACTAGTGAAAGACCACACTTGCTCATAAGTAGTGTGTAGATTGAGATGTACCTGTAGATACTCTGTATGCTTGTCTGAGAAAGATAAAATTTACAGTACTGTAAATATTGACTGGGAACTGGCTAAAAGCTCTCCTAGAATGCAAATGTTTAATATGTTCAAACATAAAAGAGGGACATGCGGAGCTGCTGACTGACTGGTTATTTTTCTGTTATTACAGAACTTGAGACCTCTTAGTTTACCAGAACTATGGTCTAATTAATCCTATGCTGTTGAGAGTACACTGTTTGCACACAGAAAAATGGGCTGTCATCACCTTCATCTTTCCTCCTGGTCGTCAGGAGGAAGGAATAATTCTAACTTATTAAAACTCAGTGTTAAGATTTAATTGTTAAATATTGTTATAGCATTAATTCAGCTTTCAAATTTCATTCTCTAATTTGATTCTTTAGAAGAAACTAAGGCAATTCTGCGAGCAAAAATGAAAAGCTTACCTGTGCAAAGCGAAGAATGCTCATTTTGGAAAAGGAATGGGACTTCCTAAGCATTCTCATGACATGACAAACAACATATCGCTCAGAAGTAAACAAAAGCATTAATCATCAGATTTCAGAAAAGCAAGAAGCTATCTTTTGCTACAGAAAATTAATGTTTAAAACAATACTGTGATTCTACTCCAAGTCTTCAAAGTGTAGAAAAATGGATTGAAAACAAAGAAAAAAAACCACACGCACACACACACAAAACTGACAAAAACTGAAGAGTATAAAATTGAATGCAATTAAGAACTGACGTGTGCATTAGACTCAAAGAGGGCTGTCCAGCCTGTAAAGGCTACCATCTTTCAACTAGTACTGAAAGCAGTGCAAGCCACAGCTTACACCCCTTTTTTCCCCCTCAAACACTGGCCAGCCCAGAGTTGCCTGCCATTCTTCACTGTACCAAGTCAAAAAAAATTTTTTTTTAATTAAATGCAGAGCATTTGACAATTATGGAGGCAACAAAACAGTCCCTTGGACCTTAATAATTTCATAGGCTTCTTATCATTCCTTTTTCTATAGCTCCCTTTTTTATTGGAAACTGAACATGACATCTAAGTTTTTCACAACCATCTGCAGCAAAACAGATGTTAGAGGAGAGAATTCAAACAAATCTTTGCTGGACTGAGTAAGAATGCACTGCTCACATAACACTTCCATGTAATGATATAGTCAGACCACAGCTTCTGAAAGCCTATTAAACAGACACCAGGAAACTCAAATTGTGTTTATTCATTTCTGGAGCATAGTTTACTATCTTCTAGCTTATGATTCTATGTTCACTCTAATTTCCAGTGTCACTGCAGCCCATACAGTACATACAGACCACTGCAAGACTTTTTTCCTGTTATAAACAAAAATACACATTCCAGTACTGAAATGTTATCTGGGCTTCAGAAGTTTATTTACTGATGCATTGTTTACTACCAATAATGGCAGTAGAACCATCTGATTTCTGCTGCTCACCTGACAGCACTAACACATTCCAGCTGCCTGAGGAAGCACGTACAGAACATGCCACTGCTTACAACTCTCCAGTAAATCTTCCAGATAGACCCAGCCAACCCCAAGACTTAGCTGCATGTGAGTTCTTATTATTCCTATGTAAAACTCAGATCCAGAGTGTCCATGGAAGTATGTCTAAGCAATCTTAAGACAGTGCAGTTACACAACTATAATACATGTCTTTTTTGCATAGACAGAAATCAAAGCCAGCTCTAGAGACCTTATATATTTTTTATATATACATATCTGTATTTTTTAAGTCTCCCTTTTATTTTGAACTTCTTCTCCAAGAGTGACAACTTCCTTAGATAAATATTGCAGACTACTTTCACCAGTCAAGCAAGATTTCACATCCAAGAACACAAAGTTTCCATATATCAGTTGCCTTGCGTGGTATTTTGCTATCTCTGGGAAAGGCAGGGAAAAATAAAGAAACAAAATAAACCAGCATTAGATCGTAAAGGGTGCCTTAAAAAAAAGAACAAAAAGAACAAAAACAAAGGGGGGGGTGGGAAATCAGGAACATTTACAATACAAGCCTTTTGTTAATGTTTAAGAAAAGTGCTATACAGATGCCCTGAAATAGTGAAGACATTTATTTCTGATATTAAACTATATAGGTGATGGTCACGTGTGTATTGTGGGGAGCGGGGGGGTTTAAACAGGTGAATAATTTACAATACTATAAAAATTCCCTGTCTCTTGTAAATCTCTTCACTGAGAGAACAATGCAAGATTAAACCTAGTGTGCATATATAGCCTTACCTTTTCTTTCTATAATTAACTCGTGATGCTTTTAAAATATGCCAAAGGCACTGCAAGATGATGCTGCGCTTCACCCAAAAGGGTGACTATTTGATTATACTCCATGTAGTTGTCCAGTGCATTATGGAAAACATTTTCAAGTTCAGGTTCAGTGAGCTCTACGTTATTTTTTAAAATAGCATACACAAAAAATAGAAACAAAATGTTCATAGTGAAGCCTACTTTTAATTACTTTTAACAAGTGCTCTGGTTAGTAAATGCCATATCTACTGAAGTTACTCATTTACTATAGCTCTAAGCTAAGTTAAAACTGCAGTGTTGTCAAAACTGTGAGAGATAAAGGATGAAAAAAAACACACAGAAGGCATACCCTATCCTTTTTCTCTCCCAGCAAAATACAATCTATCTATCCTCAGGTATAAAAACAACATACTAAGTCACTTATGAAGATCTAAACTTTATTGTAAAAGCAGCCTTAGTTTAATTTAATCCAGACCTGTGCTATGCGGCCATCCGAAATCTTGTCAATGATTCTTTCAAGAACACCTTCAATACACACGGTCAGCAAATAAATATCCAATAAACAGCAGTTTAAACAGCAGGCAGCTTAACCTTTCTCCTGTCTTTAAAAAATGCCAGACTCTTCACTGTTTGCTCAAGACTCTTCTACCAACATTCAGTTTGAATGAGCCGGTGCAAATGCACTGTTCATCCTCTCATGAGAGCAGGATGCATTTATGTGAAACATGAGCAGAATGCCTAATGCTGAAACATACTCTCTGCATCCTCAATGAGATTTTATTACAGGGCTCTCTTTCTTTTCACTGGCGTGTATCAACACGCCTGCAATTATTCTACTTCTTTTATGGCCCAACGCTATCGGTACACTTGTTTTTACATTCTGTATACATGCACACTCTACATGAACACACTATATATCATATCTGCATTATAATCTAATTGAGACTGTTTAAAA
This sequence comes from Apteryx mantelli, assembly GCF_036417845.1. Classification (NCBI taxonomy): domain Eukaryota; kingdom Metazoa; phylum Chordata; class Aves; order Apterygiformes; family Apterygidae; genus Apteryx; species Apteryx mantelli. Next base: position 83,897,532 of record NC_089978.1, on the reverse strand, counting down.
AATAATCAGCTCTACTACTGGAAGCACTCGTACGTAATACTGACATTAAAAAAAACAACCCTACTATTATTGTATGCAGCTAACTTTCTGGTCATTAAGAGCCAGATTTTAAAGGTATTTTGGCCTCCAAAAGCATTACAGGCTTAGATTTTCAAATGTGCCTAACTGTAAGTCCATTTTAAAAACTAGCTCAACGGCCTTCGAAGAAGATGTAGTAGTTTAATTAGCAACACAGAAGCTAAAGTTGTTATTTTGCCTATTCTGTCAGAACTCCATGTGGCAAAAATTTATATTTTCTGAAGTTATCAGCAAAAGCTTCATTAAAATCCACCCAAAAGAAAACCTAAAAAACAACCACCTAGATTCTGCAACCCTTTAAAGAACATTACTACTCTAATGGTAATCTTTGCTTAAAGAAACATGATTTACAAGAAGAATGTCTTTTATTCAGATCTTTGAGTATCTTGGGCTGCGACAACTAGATTTCACCAGCTTTGATAAATAATAAAAGAGTCTGGCAAACATTCAATTTTTCTTGTCCTCCACCTACATAGTTCTACAGTTCCTATCAATACATTATTTATATTTCAGTAGCATTCTCTATGCACTAATTACCTTATACACAGCTAGGAAAGGAGTCTCTGTCATAGAGATCTTCCATTCCAAGACAGCAAGCAAGCAAGAAATTAATCTCGTAAAACTACGGTTTCCCAGTCATAATAAAAACGAATGTTCCAAGTAATGGGATGGAAATGCTGGTTTCCGCCCATTCTAAATGACAACCTGTTAGAAGTATTCAGTTTAAAAAACCCACCATCTGTGACAATAGTTTTCACTATCCTCTAGTTAAAATAATAAAAGATCAATAAAATGAAAACATAAGAAATAACTCTTATTAATGGCTCCTGCATCTCACTTGCTTTTTCCATCTATTTTTTCCTCTTTCTTTCTTCCTTTTACTATATACATTCAATATTCACTGTATTTTTCATTCTGTCACTACGTTCTTACTAAAACACTGTCTCTGTATCATCACTTGCTCTTTATAATTGACTCTGGGAATTTTCTCAAATGTCTGACCACTTGGTTCAGGGACAGTATACCACAAATCTTCACCGACTGTCCTGGACCAATATCTGGGACTGCTCAGCCCCCCACAAAGGAAGGGCTTCCCCCTGTGCTAACCACACACAGCACAACAGGAGTTTCAGAAAGTTTGTGCACAGCCTGAAAACAAAAAGAATTTCTTAATAGCTGCAACACAACAGGGCAAGCCAAGGAGGAGCCTCACCATGAGGCTTTTGGGGCCTTTATGGGTTGATATGTCAGACAGGCAGCATCCCAATGTGACATAGGGGTTCAGCTGAAACTCTTGGTGGTCTTTAAAGTGTATTAAACAGGATCCATGGCAATACAGGAAGATACACAGCTCCATCAATCTTTTTTTCAATGCAATCAGCAGACAATATTCATGCTAAAAAGCAAAAATTATGGAATTTATTCTCAGAGTCTTTCTACTCTACCTATTACTGTTGATGCCATTGCATTAGCATTATCCATTATCTACTTATTTTTGTGGGGGGAGAAGAGATGATGAGAAGTGGGCATCACAAAAAGATTGCCAATTCACTTTTTTTGGAAATAAATTCAAGAAATCTTGCTTTTATCCTGTTGAATCCCATTGGAATCTGTCAATGACAACATCTTCAGAGGAAAGCACAGAAGACATGGCAATTGTATTACAGAAAAATTGTACATTTCATGACACAATTTCTGAAATTTTTGAGCTACAGCAAAATAATGCTCTCAGGAGAATTATACTAATTATAAATTATAAACATAAATATAAATAAAACATTTTCAAATTGAAGATCATAGTAATAAATTATCAACTATTCTTGCATTAACCAGAATTTAATTTCTCTGCCTTCCGGCTTCATCCTGAGTTTTTATGCAATACATGCTGACATTGGCAAAAGCTCACACAAGTAATTAGTCACACATAAGATACTCATGTGCAAAGTGATTGCTGAACCTGTCCTCCAGCACTTTTATTTGGGATCTTTTCTACTCTTTTTATTGACTGCAGTTCACACTTTTAATGAAGAATTTAAAATAGGTTTCCTCTGTATACGTAGAGTTATGCAGATATTGGGGAAATTACCTGATTCCACATTCTGTGCACTGTGCCTCTCTCCTCCTTTAAACATATGCCTACCTTGTGGAGAAACTGGGTATCAAGGGATTTCAAGATAACTGAGCAACTTTGAAATTTCTCATTCAATATTTAGTCACCTATTGGTGATTTTCAATATCATTCAGTTCCTCAGTTACTCCTATTCAAGACAGACTGCTGGAATTTAATAACAATCTTTTCAAATGTGTTTTTTTGGTGTTGGGGTACAGATTTGGGGGAAAAGCTTATAGCATCCATTTACCAGCCCCACACCCCAAAACAGAAAGAAATCCACAGCAGAAAAACCCAGCATCCTCAAAAATCATTAAAATGTTTCTTTCTTTTTTTTTTTTCATCTGAAAGAGAGACTACTTGACTAAGCCACTGCCCTACCAAATCCAAAGAAATGACACAAAATAAAAAAAAAGACTTCCCCAAAGAGATGATATTGGAAAGCATTACTTCAAGAGGTCATACAGAGTGAAATCTGAAAGAGCAGTGAAAGCATGCTCACTGTCTTGTTAATCTACATTCTGAGTTTCATACAGCTGATAAAGGTTCTCCATCCAGGGGCACAGGCATACTTAGGTCTGATTTATTACAGGAACGCTGTCAGGAACATGATAAAGAGATTGGGTGACAGCACAAAAAGCAAAATAAAAACCTGCAAGGGGACATTTGCAGCTCTGTTTGTGGAACTAAGGATTGGAAATTTCAAAGACAGAAAGGAACTTAGTCACCCAAATCCCACTGAATTTCAACAGCAGTTAAGACATCCCACTCTCTGTAACACTAGGGATTTTAACTTTCAGATATTTTTCCTAGCAATAGAAAGGACCAGTCAGAGAGATAGTTACACTCTACTACTGTATGCCTATCCAAATCACACACTTCTTTGGAAACCTCATTTCTCAAGACAATAATAAATTCATGCTATTTTCTCTCTTTGCCTAAGGTAAGAGTCCAACAGAGTCAGGTGTAAGTAGTCAGAAATCAACTTAAAAGCAAAGATATGACAGACTTGTTCCTAACTCATAAGAATTCCAGCAGTGGAGCTATAATGAATTACTCAAGTCAGGATTTTCCACTTTACCATGAGTATCCTGAAACCCGACTTTCCTCCCCTACCTCCCTCTCAAAATTCTGGCCACAGTTTTTCATTATGTACACAGCTTACACTGAAAACTGCAACCTCTCTTTATTTTTTGCTTAAATTTCTGGTCTCCATCTTCCTGGAGAAAAGTTGAACACGATCAGGCATCGGAGTCTGAAAAAAACAAAATAACATCCAAAATGTTTACCAAAATAAAAGTGGTTATAAAGGTCCCATGCATTTGGGGGGGGCGGGTTAAGGAGGGGAAGGGATGTAGAAGCCACTCAAGGAAATTTGAGCACAGAGACTTATTTAGCATATATCGTGCATCCAGTCTTGAAGGGTCAATACCATTTTAGACTACCAGCTTATCTGCACATTAGTAATAAGATAAAACAGGAGCATTTCCAAGACTTCTCACCTCGCCAACCCATTGTTTTCCAGTTATCTTTATAAAGAAGGGCGGGGGGGGATAAGACATGGTACACCTGTGGCTTACATAAAGCGTTCTAAGGGAAGCATTTTTGAGGCATACATGCTAGACATTTTCTCAACAGTGGATTTGGCATGTTTGCATAGCTGTTATAAATATATGTCCTTTGTCGCTGCTGTGTTTTTTTTTCTTTTCTTTTTTTTTTTTTTTAATAAAGCATACTACTATCAAATCACTACCTGCTCCCCCTCCTTCTCTCCCCATTTGGTTCTCAAATTTTCACTTCTTTGCATTGTTCTTTGCCTTTAATTTCCTTCTTATTTAATAACTTTCTCCATCACCTCTGCTAGTCCTTCCACTCTGTCATCATGGGATCTCCTTTTCTCCATTTTACTTTCTGATCGCCTTCTACCTCACTGTCTGCCAACTTGACTTTTCTCTCTTTCTCTCCTTCCCTCCCATCCCTTTCCAAAGACAAATTAGTAGACAGACTCAGATTACAGCAGTCTGCCCATGGCTTGCTACATCAGCCTAATCACCACGCAGAAAGTGAAACCTCCGTTTGATCAATTTGCTGCCACAAAACCAGCATTTCTAAAACCTGTAGATTAAGCAACTAAAATGTATAACTACAGCTAAAACTTTATAAACTCATAGTGAATATTCTGAAGACCAAGACATTCATAGCTGAAACACTGCATCTAGCAGGTTAAAACTGCCTCTTGTGGCAAGTTACATCTCCTCTTATCAAATAAAAATACAAGTGTTTGCAGATCTGTATCATGACTGCCACATCACTGTGCACGCTATGTCGCTGCTTAACACACTATTGCCAACCATTCATCACAACTTCAAATTGTCATTCCCTCTTTCTATAAGTGACAAAAAATCACCCCAGTACAGCATCCTGTTAATCAACACAAGGGCCCCCCTCTGCAGGGTTAGACCAAAGCAGCAGCACGGCAAACAGCAAACAGCCTGCGGATGCCCAGCAGGTTACCGGACGATTACTGAACAACAGGCCAGTTTCAGAAGGCTGATCTCCTCCATCTACAGCAGTGTATTAATTATATTATTCCTGGACCCAAAAATGTACAACTGAAAGCTGATATGGAATGTCTCTTTAGCTCTTCTAAGAGCCCGTTCCATTGATTATCTGTACTCACTGTTGTGAAGCTCTTTTCAATATTCAGCTTAATTATGTCTTTGCTAACACTGAAAGACCATAACTTCTTGAAATGCTTGTCATGGTCAGCCATCTAAATTAGTTTATTTTTCAGAACATGAATAAGTGATGCAACTAATCACAATGCAAGTGTTATGCAGCTTCACAACATTTTTGTTGTTTGGCATAATAAGCAAGCCTAGAATAGGCATTTGACTGCTGGCGCTCTCTCTTTCAGAGAATTTCCATTTCATTTAATAACTCCAGGCTGGCAGATAAATCAATTGTGAATGGCCAAAATACATCCATCCACCAAAACCACAGACCTTCATTGAAGCGTATGCAGTTTGAAGTACACCCAGCTCTCCTGTTGAAAAGACTTTGGCCTTCAAGACCGAAAACCCTAAGAGGTGAGCCAGACAAGCTGAAAACTTGAAAAACAAAGGCAGAAATAATGGAGATTCCTACAACTGCCCTGTGAATAGCAATAAATACAGAAGAGAAGAGCAGGTGCCTAGAGCAGCATACAGATACCTATCCACACAGCATGCAAAAATACATCTGCTGTTAGGAAAATAGTTTTGTGCTCATATTTACCAGTACCAAAACCAAATGTGAAATCTTTCTTTTCTAGTGCTAAAATGGTGCTAATTTTAATTAATAAGAATCTTTTTTTGCAGAGAAGGGGGGGAAGGGAGAAAGCCACCCTCCCAGTGAAGCATTTTCTGATGATCAGACTGTCCCAGCACAGGGAAATCAGCTTTGTTCCCTTCCAAACACAAAATTTAGTGAAATATTTTTCCCTTTACTTCCCCGAGAAGACAGCCTTTTCTCTGTTCTTCTGAGCTGAGAATAGCTCCCTCAGCTTAATATGAAACTCAACATTTGCCAACTTTCAACTGTCAACATACCATTCAACAACTTAAGAAAAACGTGTACATGGCCTCAGCAAGAGGCTGAAGGAAAACTATCTTCTTTTCTTGCCTCCTGGTGCCTCAGCATCATTAGAGATTAAAGGGGGGAAAAAAAAGAATTAAAACAGAGGGCTTTGCTTGCATCTTTCTTTTTGATAGGGTAGTCTTCATGTTAAAGACCAGCTGGAACATTGATGTAAGGGATAGATAGTGTCTACAGATATTTATTCCCCTTTCACCCCTTTATCACACCAAGTTCCCAGAACAAGATAGAACAAAGAAGTGCAGGGGGCAAAAAGCAGAAGATAACTAAGCCCATCTGCTGTACCAGTCTGAGATAAGCGCACACTCCATTTGCTTCAGGTATTTATTTGCCTATGAGGTACAGGGGGGAAGAGAGACAGGAAAAAAAAAAAAGTTTTGATAGTCTAATCTGAATATCAGGCTTTGTAAGCAATGAATTAGTACTGGCAGCTCTTGAGGGAAGAAATGGCAGAACATGCTCAAGTCGTTTGCCTGTTAGGACAAAGCAAAATGCTTTCCAGCTTAGACCTCCACATTGTCCTTTAGGCTACAGATCCATTTGAGGTCCAAGAGCAGTATTTGTTAATCTGCCCCCCTCACTGTTACAATATATAACAACATCATATTTGCTGAGACTTCCTTCAAACATGTGACACTGCCACCTGGCAGAAGGTGACCAGCCTTTGACAAGTTCAATGAAATTATGCAGAACAAAGTGCGAGCATACACCAGTCCTGAAATGTATAAACTGTGGTGCTAATCTACAAAAGATTAAGTGGGGAAGGGGAGATGAACAGAAACATTTACATTCCTATGAAATGCACAGAAGAAAGAGTAAAGGAGCAAGTCCATGAACAAAAGAATAATTCAGTAGAACATACAATACAAAATGAACATGAATACAAAATGCAATTATTCAGACAAAAGAGGAATCAATGCAACTGAAACACAGTGTTCAGTTCCTTTTTCTAAAAAAAAAAAAAAAAAAAAAAAAAAAAAAAGCAAGCTTTACTAGTAGACCCCCACGCCTTCTCAAATCAATCAAAAATAGTCATTAAAAAAAATCCACTTCAGCATCACAATATGCCTGTGGGTAACAACACATACAACGTCATGGAAATAGTTAGCAGGAAAAAATCCAGCTATTAAATAATTGACTAATGCTCAGAGCATGTGTGTCCAGGACCTAGGTCCCAGTTTCCTGCAGGACAGTGATTTGCAGTATGAGCCAGTGTGCCACAAACATTATCTCACCAATTGATTTTAAAGATTAGTTAAAAGCTATTAGCAGTGACAGACCAGGTAAGCTAAACAATCAGTGTTCAGGGACTAAGCAAACAGCATATACACTTGAAATATTTTGACCTCAGTCCCACAATTGCTCCCAAAAGATGTCCAGCAATGAATACTGAAGCCACCACTCTCCTGCCTCTGTCTGAAGTTATGCATGAGCTTCTGCACATGCTTCTCTTTCTTTTAGTCTGAAAACACAGACATGAAAGTCATCTCCTCAGACCTTAACAGCAACATTCAAAATTAATTGTGTGTGCTAGAGGAGGGAAAAAAAAACACAACAAAATCTCTTCCTACAGAAGCAGGTTTGGTAGCCTTGAAGACACAGATGATGTAGTAAGATGTAAGGACAGTACTATCACAATTTTAGAGTAATGTGCAAATGTCAGAAGATGACAGACAGGGAAAAATAAGCACAAAACAAATTCTTAAAATGTCAAGTGTCTTCCAGCAAACCAGACTACCACAGGGCATGTTGCACGCCAGCAGCAGAAGCACATGAGCTTAAAAAGCAGCAGCAGCCCATGAACAAGAATAGCAACGACAGTCACTAACTCCATATACGCTTCAGGAATCCCTCTTCAGATCTCAGCAACACTTCCAGCAAAAGCCCACCTCAATACCCACCAAAGTCCACACGGTGAAGGCAGACATGCAAAAGCTCCATCCAGGGACTCCATTATCTGATTTTCATTGTCACCACCACACAGTACACTAAAATGCTTCATAAGTTTGCTTTTTTTTTTTTTCCAGTCTGCTCAAAAGCTATTATATATGCAGAGCAGCTTCTAAAGAAAGCAGTTGCTTCAGCTGCTTCACTAATCAGCTGTTCACTAATAAACTTTTGGACCTACAATTTCGAGTCCCCTGGTACAACTGTTTATGAACTTTGGAAAGAATTTTTATTTTTACAGTAAATGTGCACTGAAAGACAACCCTCATCTGGTAATGCTCTTGGAGATAGCTCACTTTTCTTCCAAAAGCCCTATTAATCTTGTAAAAATGAGTAATATCTTGAACCAGACCAGGTATAATATAAAATATTTCTGCAGTTTGACATATTTTTAAATCACTTTGAAGTCTGAGCCACAGTGCATTCGCTTTCATGATCATTTACAGAATTAGGTTTACTGCAGAACACATGCTAAGCTTCCACAGAAACTGAATTTAAAAACTAATTACCTATATGTATTCCCACCAAAACCTATAATACAAAAACGGCTCTCATCCAGATCAGGAAAGTTAAACAATAGATAATGTATTTATCTAGTCTACAATATGGCAACGGAGGTAGGATTCTGAATAGCAAATCAAAATGCTAACTCCCCCAAAAAACTAAATAATTCTGAACAATGGAACATTTGGAGAAGGTTGGTATGTTGCCAGTCACACAGTGAACAGAGGAAGACAAAATTCATTAAATAAATTATTCATTAGTATTTAACAACTCAGCACTGGATCCAATATTTCTCTTCTGGCTAAAGAACAGTACTACAAATCCATCTACATGCAACTGTGTTGCTGAAGAAAAGTTAACGCCATTTATTGACAGGTCAATTTATAATGTCACATTAATTAAAAAAAGATTATCTCATGACTTTCTGACTGAAATGGAGCTGCAGGTGATTAGGAAAAGTGTACCTACAGTTTAATGAATGATTTCAAGGGATTCAATGTTCAATTCACACCAGCATCTGGGAGGGTTTGGAGGGGGGGAGGAAGGGGAAGGGAGAAGAGTAACCAAAAACCATTAACCAGTATTTATTATACTTTTTAGTTAGCAGTAACAGAAAGTTTCAATCTCTGATCTTATCCTTTCAGCAAAACTATACAAACTAAAATTATCAGGGTCTAGATTTCACACAGGTAGAAGCAAACTCCCTATCGCTTGCAGACATGTAAAACAGCAGCAGGAAACCTTGTTTGTTCCAGCTTAATTTCAACAGCTATCCCAATGCAAGATTAACTGAAGAAAAGACATAAGTGTACCTTGTGGCCAAGACACAGAAGTAGTGACCCATCTGCACTCATCTGGAGGCTCCTCTTTAAAGCCAGCTTCAGAATGTACCAAACTTTGCTTAGCTTATTATATAGTTTCTTCTTCAGCCTTTTTAAACAAGTCTTTGTCAAGTAAAAGGCAATGAAATAATCTGCTGTTCTTCAAGAGCAAGCATAAGTAGGACATTTGGGATAGTGGGACCTGGGGATGTTGGGAGGAAGTGACTTTTGACTAGTTACAGTCTTAAAGAATGTGAAACCAGTGAACTGGAATTTGCCTGCTCCCCGCTTAGTAACACTGGGTCAAGCATAATTTGTGAAATACAGTATGATTCTTCCATAAAAGGCCCATCAGCAACTCCACTAACTCTCTAAGACTACAGCATACAACTAAGATTTTTAAGTCAAACCTGGCTTGGCATTTTAAAACTATGAGCATGGACAGACTTAGAGTACCTTATTTAAAGTATACTATGCTAGCTCTGTTATTGTTACAAAAGCTATAATATTAATTATTTCCTTAAGGCATTCTTCTAATTATACCAGGCCAGAAATTTTAACTTGGCTGGCAGAATGGTTACTTAAGAACAAAACAAATTCGCATTCCTGAAAGAGAGTGATTCAGGAGCGTGGGGTTAAGCTGCCTACTTGCCAACATTTTGTTCATCAGTCCTGTATTCACAAATATTCACTGAATAAATTATGAAAGTAATTAGGAAAAAAATGCAAGTGCACTTGTTGCTGAGTAACTGCATGATATTATCCTATATCTTTTCTCTTCCTCTTCATTATAAATGTCCTTTACTGAAACTTCTGAATTAGAAAACGATAAGAGCTGCAACCAGCACTAATTTGATCCAAATACTGTAAAACTTTGCAAGAAGGTTTCAATGACCATAATTCTACGTGTATGCTCCTACCTGAAAATCTAATCAAAAACCATATCTTTGCTTCTCATGCATGCTCAGTTTTAATGAAACGTCATCACTCAGACTAGATCAGACCTTGTATTTCTTTCAGAAGCAAGGCAGAAAACCTAGAGTTTTGCCTCCTTTTAACAAAGCTTAAACTGTGTTTCCAGGCCTTTTATTTACGACAAAGATTTGTTATCCTTCCTCAGGAAATAAAACAGTTTTATATGACCCATATAGCAGCTCTATGCAACTGTTGTAAAAAAACAAAAAATTAATAGGCTCTAGTCTAAGTCATACTGCCTCTCAGATTGATCATGCAAGGTATTTCCATTTTGACTGTTTTATATCTAACCCACAGACCACACTCCCCTCCCAGGCCTGAGGCCACTACTCAGTTCCTGGTCTCCATTATTCTGCTATTACCTGGCAAATAGTTTTAGTATGAAGAAACAATATATCAAGTTTTTTTCTAGCATCTGGTTTCCCAAGATGATCAAAATCACTTCTATTTTACATGCTAAAGAAGGTCTGCACTGAAGATCTAAAGGTTCAGGATTCACATTTTATGAAGAGTAGATCTGGAAGAAACTCAATAGCTGCAAAGTGCTTTTGGGGGGAAGAAAAGCAGGGGGTGTTTTTAAAGTTAGTTATTCTACATTTTGTAAGTGAATCTAATTATCAGTGAAAAAAAATCCTTTAAAATACATGGGCAAAAACTAAAATATATGTATCATGAACAGATGCATACACCCTTCTGCTCCTCCTAACCTCAAAGGTGCTCCTACTACAACATACTTTTACAGCCTCACACCTGTCTCTTCCTCCCATATTAATCTCGCTCTACCCTACAGACCAGATCTTGATACTTTTCCTTGAATTTTGCAGTCTGGACCCTTTCCCACCCAATTCTGTTCACAATATTCTTACTTACCCACCTTGTCAGGAAGCTCCAGCAAAACTCCAGCAAAGATGCCCCTTGCTGTCTAGACAAAATGGTCCAGATAGTTGAGGATTTCCTTTGTCATCTCCTCCCTGTTACTCGAAGTCTAAAACACACAGCCTCTTTCCTCAACAATGTCCATCACTAAAACTTCTTTGATAAAATAGGTGCTGCCCCCTTTTGCAAGCATTCCCGAGACAGCGTACAACTATGGGGTAAGTCATTAGAGGAGCCAACTAGCACAATCAGAAAAGCAGACTAATACTTACTAAAATATATATGCATAGCTGTGCTGAGATTTTGGCACTTCACTGCAGTTCTCCTAGCAATCTCTGCAAGCAGTCTTCCAAAACACAGAGAAATCTGTTGTGTCAAGGTCTCAAAGTAGATTTTAGGTTCTGCATGCAAGCAGGACATCTTTCAGCACAAACAACAGTAACTAAAACAACTAGCAAGCGTAATACATAACATTTCTCTCTTTGTACAGTGACTAAAGAAAGAAAATCTGTACTGAAGGCATATAAACTAATGTCCAACTAAGAACAGCTACAAATTTTTAATATTATCAGAAAGCTAGTGGTAGCTAAAAATAAAATATCAGCATGAAACAGCTGCTGCATCAGCTATTCTTTGCCTTTAATCTGTACCTTTTTTCACAGAGGTGGAGATAACTTATTCAATACTATAACGTGCATTAGCAGTTGTAGTAAATTAAGCAGGTGCCTGAAGGCTGTTGAAAACCTCTGTCTTGAAAGAGTAACAAATACAAAAACATAGCTTGAAATTATTTATTAGAGCTATAACAAAAACCTTACGATAAGTACTGTTTAAGCTTGATAAACTAGGGATGGCTGACCAAAACTAGTGTTGAGCCTCACTTAGCATTCAAAGGGAAGCATTTTGATAGAGTGAAAAGAAAGGAAATGAACTCAATGGAATTGCTCTGAAATGTCTAAGGAAGCAAAACCTTTTGGTTTTACTGATGTCTGATGTTCAGATTATTGAAGTTTTCAGGTTAACTCACAAAAAGGCTCCCCACTTGATTTGTTAGGAGACATATAATGAACTTAAAAACATGTAACAAATTTTAAAATGCCTAGTCTCTTGAAAATGCTCAGTTTCTATTTCTCTTACTTGGGAAAAGAGGAGTGGTATCCTATATGAAGACTCCCTAGGACATACTGCTAATTTCTTTTTCTTTTTTTTCCTTTCTGGTAAATCAGTGTGGAACAATATATACCATTCACATTCACAAAAAACACTTCTAACAAATTTCAGTTCCATGGCAATTAGCATATCAGGGCTCTTTCTGTAGGAAAGACTGACCAAAAAAACCAAAAAAGTTTTGTTACAATTTTCTGCAGCAACTGAAGACTCTTTAATAAAACAGCTAAATCTTTGTTTCCAGACAAAATTTTCAGATTTTTTCTGTTTTAGATGGCAGGTGTTTCAAGTTTGACTGCCCATACTCTTTTGGCCTGCAATGAGCAAGCTGATGTCCAAACATTACCTCTCATGTGGTTTCACCATTAGCCTCATTAGAAAGGGAGATGGGAAGAATCACAGAAGAAATCTCAGGCTGAATTGCCTAATACAGAAACTCAGAAAGAGGAGCAGAAGGGTAGGAAATTCATAAACAAGGCCTTGTTACCAGTCACTGAATCAGATTTACAAACTGTTTTTATAAGTATCCCTAGTAAAACTCTTAAGGTTAAAGGAACGGTGATGATTATAGCAGCTGCACAAATATTTTTTATAGCTATCAGGCCATTAGCTAGACAAACATCCACTCCTGATCTGGGATCCCCTCCGATTACTGCATGCCCTTCTCCATGCACTGAACTCAGATGCACCAGTGTGTTGTACCTGGGTCAGAGGCTGAGGGTGCAGGCTTATCTGTTCATCTAATTCAGAAAGCCACCAAAAGGGACAGTCCCCTTGGCCAGTCCTCCCTTGCACCGCATCTACCACTCATGCGGCCACGCCATGAATCAGGGTAGGAGGGAGGCCAGGGATGGTGGGAGATGGGCTAACTTTCTACTGAATTAACAAAGTGGTCCAAAGAAATGCACAGCCAGGAGCTAGGGAGGAGGAGGAGGAGGAAGAGGAACTGAGTCATTCCTCACAGCAGCAGTCTACATCTAAGTAGCATCAGACATGGTGAGACTACACCGTAAGTCAATATACTAGAACAGGCAAACAGGATACACAATTCCTCAGAGATTCTCCCTTGCTGTACCTAGAGAATTTGGTATGGAAGTGCTGGCCATCTGGGACATCACTACCTGAATCGGAGCTCAAAACTCTTTCTGCCAGGTGCAGCCCCGCTCAGCACAGCCTCCTCACTCAGTGGCACCTTTCCTCTCGCCTGATGATGGTCAGCATTAGGCACAGGAGCGTTCTGTTGCTGATTGGTACCTTGCAATATTTATCAAGCAGATTAACATTTATTTTCTCAACTCTGTTTTCTACATGTACAACCTGCAAGCTGCCTATAAATACACCCAAATTCTCCCCCCAAAACACACACCTTCAGGCCTGCCCCACAGTTCAGCACTAAGGCAGTTCTACATATGCCTCAGAAATGTAACAGTGAGTTTATTTAAACTTTTCTTCTTCTTCCCTCCTTCCTCTAAAATCCCAGCAGTTCCCCTTGCTTTTGGGTCCACTGTTACTTGCCGACTTCTCCCTCAATGCACTGTCTTCTCTCAAAGATTACATAGGTTATACACGGTGCAAATCATACATACGAAAATACGATGATTATTTACATTACTGAAGCAAAAACAAAGCCAAAAAAAACCCAGCAGAGATACACATGCATAAATCAATGGGGAGAAACCAAGAATAACACTTAACAGACAGCAAAAGAGGGAAATCCTATTCAAAACAAGAACTCAGGAGCCAGAAGTACCTCACATTGAACAAAGGAATTGAAAACAAAAACCATTAGGAGCAATTCAGCCTTCTCTGAAATCTATACACATCATCATTAACAATAATAATTTGGCTCTTCATGTGTAATCACTGTGTGCTAGCCTCACTTTATATTCATAATGCCCATTAATGTCAAGAGGAATTGTGCACATGGGCACCACGCTGCCCCAAATTTGCTCCTCAGTCTGCAGTCTGTTTCAGAAAAAAAACACCTCCCTCTGATAATTCTTCCCTCTAACCCAACTGAGATTTTCAACTCATGAAGGAAAAAGGGAAACAGCTGGGCCAGCTGACTTGAGCCAAATATAGGGAATACCATTTTATTTTTTAAATATTTACAAAAGAATTATATTATTAAGACAACAACATAAAGGTAAGTTATATCTATCTGCTCACATAATGTCAAATTCAAGACAGCGCATACTGGAGCACTGCAAGGACAGAATCCATCACGACTGTGTTTTGGATTTTGATGACTGATTTTATAGGTTACTATTACCTGAAAATGTTCATGAAGATTAGGAATATAGGAAAAGTCAAAAACAAGTATTAATGAAGCGTAGCTCATCCAAGATATCCCACTTTCCCCTTTACACAACATAAACATGAGAGGGAGGGAAGCATAGCATTGCTCTTTTCTAACATTTTGACAGTATCCTTGAAGGCTATAATGAAACTTCCCTATCAAAAACTCAGTTTGCTCTCCTGAGCAATACATCAGCTTTTTTCATTTCATTCGTTTCTAGAATTTAGAACAGATATTTCTGGACATCACTGGAATTAGATCACAAATACAATTATTAACCGATTCCATATCAAACAGTGGTACAACAGATGCCTATCCACAGCACACAATACTAGAGAGCAACGCCAGCCCAAAGAGAAAGGGGGAAAAAACAGGGAAATCTTTCCTGATATTTCTGGCAATCAGCTTACGTTAACTGAATAGAACTGATAACCTCTTAATTTTGAGCCAAGCAACTGCAAGTATACTTCTTCTTAACAGTAAAAATGCTTAATCCTATCTTGGATCCCATTAAGCTCCTTACCACAAAAGTAAATTAGTTCCACGTGTTAATTATACATAAACACACATGTGTTGGAGGACTACAGGTTCCTTAGCTTTTAGATGCAATACAACAGAACACACACAAAAAGTATGCATGATTTTTATTTCATTGTAGTTTTATATCCTAGAGAGGAATGAATCATTTTAGAAAGTTATTAAAAACATATGGTACAGAGCAGAAAATGAAATAAATGGAAAATTAAAATTTAAGAGCAAGTTTTTTGGCATGTATGGAGAAAAAATAAAAGGTATAATTTCAATACTGAAGGAAAGGCTGAGATAGAACAAATATGATTCAATTACTGTTGTTAATATACCAGTTAAAATGCTCATCAGCCGTATGGTCACTATAATCCTCAATTGACTGAGACACAGAAATAGAGGATTCTTCTAATTGAATTTTACTACAGAAAAGGTTGAGAAAAATCATAAAGTACATGCTTGTTACCATGCCTTCAGTAGCTCAGATGAGCTATAAGACTATAAAAAAAGAAGAATTTTGCACCAAAAAGCTAAGGTTTTCACCATATATGAGTGAAATCACCAGAAATCTTCCAGAAATGTAACTCTAGGATATTAAATGAATTCATTTTTACAAAAATGTCTACAGTAAAAAGAGAATAAACCATTCAATGGTATCAATGCTTTATTTTCCAGCATATCTTATCTTACCTTCTTCTTTTCTAACCAGGACAGTCCAAGTCAGTCAAAGTCAAGCCACAAAAGTACAATAATTTCATTTTAGAAGGATATCAGCTAACATGTTTCTTGAGATGGACTTATTTTACCCATCTGTCCTAAAGCTACATCAAATTCAAAAAAAAAAAAAAAAATCAGATCATGAAAAAAGATCATGAAATCTGTAAAACTGTGAATTCTAAATCGTTTTGCCAAAAAAAAAAAGAGGCCAAATTCAGTAGAAATGTTTACAGACCTAATCTTCAATTCTCAGGTTTGTAAGTAAAATCCTGCATGAGGTTATTTTTGCCTAACTTTAGAATTTACTGCCAGTTCCTCATGTACTTCTAATGCTCATTATTTCCTGCTACAGAACTCCAGCTTGTATCCACATCATCAAGATACTTATTTTTCTTTTTCTATTTCACAGTAATTTCCAATTTTGCCATCTTCCCTGTAACGATTTAGACAACATACTTAAGAGTCCTTTAGATAATGACACAGAACAGTCCAGAACAGTCCTTCCAGAAACCTCATCTGACTGTGCCCATTATTTTATGTAGCTAAGTTATATCCTACTACTTTATCAAGTATTCCATTATTCACTATGTGACATAAGGCTATAAGTTCTGTAACATTAAAGACTATGGTCTTTATATAATCTTCTTTATATAATCTCTATTAGATTAGATCCCATTTTCATAACACATTTTAATAGCAATTTGTTGAATATGGCCCTGAGAATTCTACAGAAAGTCACTAGGCACTGCTATCTGAACAAAGGTTTTCCAGGTGATTTCTTTCATCCCATCGCCATCCAGAGCGAAAGGAGAAGGACAGAAGCAGATAGAAGGAATAAGTCTTCTACATGTGTGAAAATGCCTCCTTTTCACCGCATGTAAAGCTTGGTTCCTGGCTTGCTTGCCCTCAAGGCCTTCACAGCATCACTCCATCACTAAACATATTTACCTTCTCTATAGTTTTCATCTCATCTTTGCTCAGACTCATTATGCCCTGATACAGGGGTAATTTCATTTTTATTAGCAGAGCACACATCTGGCAACATATTCTTTGCTCTCATGAGCAAAGCGCTCCTCTAAAGGTGCGGCGCACACATTTTCCACTCCACTACAGAGATTGTCTCCATGGTTTGGGAGATGAAGAAAAGGGCTGAGGAGCAACCACTCTGTAAAAGAGCTAGCAAACCTTCACAGGCTCATTGGAAAAGTGCTTAATGCTGGCAAATAAGAGGTGGAAGAGAGGGGTGTAAGGACGGGCATCATCAACACCAGACAGGTGAGGAAAAGAGATTAACACTGCTGAGGTATGACAGTGCGGTGACTGAATATTGCTTTTTAAATACACTGTGCTAACCTACCCTCACGCACAGCCCCTTGACCTTGGTCTAGGCAACCTCGGTCACCTAGACCTTGGTCTAGTGATTTCAACACATTTTGAAGACCAAGGTCTGTTATTTCAACACATCTTAAAAACTATGAATATCTTTGCTACTCGAAGTTTTCAGCTCCAGTCCCTTGAAAGGTTAATAAATTACACTCACAGAAGACTAAATGAATCTTATTAAGATATTCTTGCATTTTTTAAAGCCTTGCATTAAAAGCCCTGGCATTTTACTAGTAGATCCAATAAATTCTGGTACACTTATGCAGATAAGTAGCTAATTGTTTAAAAAAAAAAAAAAAAAGTCCTTCAGTGCACATTGTGATTATAAATAATCAAGAGAGCTTCATTCAATAATCACACAGAAGTCATATTCCATATATCTGAATAAATTCTACAGCAATTGATACCTCCTTCATAAACTGCACTAATGTGCAAAAACGCACACCGCAATTACAACAAGTTTAATGTTGTATTTTGATTTTCTGTTTGGTTTAAATAAATTCCTAGTCACTAATGAATACTTTTGGTGCTGCAGCAAAAATTCCAAAACACCTCTCTGTAGGTCGAGGACATTATCTTTTCATCAGTTGTTTCAGCAGATCCAAGTATTCTCTACTTCCTGCAAAGAAGAGACAATCCTTGCAATTATTTGGTTGCTTCTTCATATCAACACGGAACATCAAGCCACAATATGGGCAGACCCCATATACTCACCCTGCACTGGGTAAGTGGGCTCTTCTTCAGTGACATGTCACCTCTGAAATCAATTTTTAAAATATAAGAAGGAAAGCTCTGAACACTCCTGCGGTTTTAATACAACCTTCAGAAAGACTGATTACCACTCATCCCTCACACTAGCATACTAGTGACCTCAGAAAATATTTGATAATAAAGTTCTTTTTTATATGTTATATTTATGTATCTTATTTTTATAAACTGTCTTTGTGGCACAGTCTTTAGAGTGAAGAAGTCATCTAATACTAAACATGTCTATTAAAATAAGCACTTTAAAATACTTAGTGTTTAGTATTAGATGATATGGTCACTGCAAGGAACTGTATCTCAAAGGTACTTTCTAAAAAATAATACACCTAAAATTATATACAAAAATATACTATAAAATCTATTTATATTTATGATAGTATTTTGAATAAGATAAAATACAAAATTGTTAATTCATATTTTATAGCAAAATATAGTTCATATTCACTTTGAGTTCTAAATGTAATGTCCTTAGTTGGCCTTTCAGTTGAAAAAATAAACTGTGATGGATACTTTGACCGTGGCAGATGACAGCTTTCTTTGCTCAATATCCCATTAAGTACTTTCCTTCTTAATGCTTTTTTGAATGCTTATCAAAATATTACATTAAACTTAAAACTGCATCTGGAATCTAAGCACTGGAGAAAGAAAATAAAACACAAGGTATGTATTACAGCTACTTTTTTTTTTTTTTTTTTTAAGAGGAAAAAGAGGATTAAAATTTTCAAATATAATATGAATAACTCATTCTCCTCCATTAGAGGAGAATCCCAAGCACAGGAAATGTGTGATTCTTAATGCTTTTAAAATTCTGAACCTTGCTTAAGGAATTTAGTTGTCTAGATACTGATCTTACACCTTTCCACTTCCTTTAAAGGATCAATCATATATTACACAGTAATGGGAATTGAAAGTGGAAAAAAAGACTGCTTAGGAAAGGAAAAAGAGGTTAGAATGAAACAAAGTTTCTGACTGAAGCAAGCCACAACAGATAACTTAAGAAAACAAGTCTCTATATGCCCCTTTTATTTCATTTTTTTAGGAAACAAGCAAGCACTGTGCTCATGAAAGTAAGTAACAGTACAGTTTGGGCTAGGAATATAGATATGATATTTGTTTAGTGGCTTATGACTCAGCTAGCAAACCCTTTCAATTCAATAATGATGCATTTTCTTTGCAAAGATAGTAAAACTATTAGAAAGTCTGGTGATATGCAAAAAAAACCAAAGTGGATTTAGAGAAAGGTAATATTTTATTGTGATCATTTGTATTCAGGTCTCTAAAAGAAAATAAATCTATACAAATAATGATACTTATGTATTCAATAAGTATTTCCATTTGAGGTTTACTGAGGGCAGATGACTTCTGCTAAACTGGGTTTTAAAATTTGTTGCAGGGATAGTCAGTTTTATTTTTATTAAAATATTGATAAATACAAGTTTGAAACACTTAATACTATAGTTACAGTAATACATATGGCTTTTAATTACAGAAGCATAATATACATAGCTTACCTCTTTTTTGTAGCTTTAAGACATACCTTTCATTAAGTAAATGTGCTCTGTTAAGCAAAGACTAGTTCCATAATTGTTGGAGTGACCAAAAACCTTTTCTTTTGTGGGTTATACAGAACCTGTCAAAATGGAGCTCCTCCATGGTTTGCAGACTTGACATGCAAATAAGAAGTTGCTATTAAGCAATACGTAAAAAAATAAATAAATAAAGTGTTTAAAGAATCATCAGCCTCAGATATACGGCTGTACAATGAGGAAGCATTCTGTTATTTCAGAAGATATATTACTTGGAAATGCAGCAGTATGTCCAAGTTATACAGCTACATATAAATTGTGAAAGCAGCAAATTTAATCAAAACTTTACTAAAAGAAATAGATATGGCGTAATGTTTCTTACAGCAATAATAAAATGGAGATGACAGACACCTTCATCTATGCCCCAGAAAGTACAGTACGCATGATATAATCTATGCATATCCAAATGCAACAACACGTTTCAAAGACATGCATTTTATTTTAACATGGGATTGTAACAGGAAAAAATCAAATTTGCAAAGTGTGAGGGAGGGGGAGGGATTGTATATACACACATATGCACATGTGTACTTGTGTGTATATGTCTCAAAATTAACTAACCTAAATGGATCCTAAGTATCTGTACAGAAATTCTTCCAGCTCATTTCTTTAAAATGGCACATCCTCCACTACAAAACAAACTCCTAGTTTTTTAGTCGCCAGAAAAAAAGCAGTGAATATATTTTCGCAGTCTGAATAAACAGTCCAAACCTTAGTGGCTCTTCTCCTTAATTGGAGAAAGAGAATTACATCTGCAGAGGCCAACAACACTGAGGCAGGGCTCAATCAACAAAATAGCATAAGAGACACTAAAGCCTATGGAGAATAAATAAATAAATAAATAAATAAATGAAAGAACAATGGCTTGTGATCAGAGAATTTCTTTCCCAGTAGCCATGCTACAATGTCCTTTTCTAACCTGGGTTCATCTAATCTGTGTTCAATTCTAACATTTCTCTCTATCAGACTAGTTTGTCCAAATAAATATGTGCAATAAAAGTTTACCTAACTTCTGGAGTAAAAACACAGAAATGAAAAAGAATGCACAGAGTTACAGGGGAAGTCATTTTTCAGGCATTTTCCTTCAGGGTATTATTCCCTGCAGAGTCCATTACCCTCCAAAGTACAAAAGAGAGAAAGAAGAAATACAGGTACTACAACATTTTTGTGTTACATGGTATTTGCACTGGTTTTGCTCACCTCAGCAGCATTATGTAACAGCCCAGACTGTGTGACTAACTTGTCACCAAGAACCCAAGCCACGATCATTTGTGAAAGCAGTGTTTCAGGCACTTCTGGGGCAAGCAGGGAGAAGTCGTTTCCAAACCATTTTGTTGTTATCCAAGGACTGAAAAAAATTACTTCTGATTCATGCTCTAATTTCGAAGTAGTCTGGAAGAAGTTTCACAGTTTCTTTCAATAAATTCCCACATCGCAAATAACAGTCGAAACCACTCTTTATGAAAGTTGACCATATCCAACTGTTAAGATCACACATACTGAAAAACAATACAAGCACGGACAGGACTTGGCTGCTCATCATTTGTGAGGGTACAAATGGGAGCCTGGGGAACTATGAATCTCCTGGCTTCATCTCGACACAAGGGACTAAGGCCATGGCTACCCGCCACTGCCTCTTTACCAAAAACATACACACTAATGACAGGATGGATGAAAACACTACTGCTCCATCTCATTACTGTTTCCTCTGACTCCCAGCACCTTCTGCTGGAGAGCTCCTCTCTCACTTTGCCTGCTTTTATTTCTTCCTCACTTTCTTTTCTCTCAACTTCCCTCTTCCTGCTACTGCAGTCTTTGCTCTTCACGATTTTCCTTGATTTTAGCCTTCTCTCTCATTTTGTTTTTTCCAGCTGTTTTTTCTCAGCTCATGTGTTTTTAGTGTATGATTTATCTATAATAAGGATTGGCCCTGATTTCAGCCAACAGCATCCAGGAACATGTATAAATATTCTTTCTTGACTCTCAATAGCAAATAAGAAAAGCAGAGGTTAAGTTTAACAAGGTTTTAAGCTGAAATCTGCTTCAAACATGCACATTACAGCTCCCTGGTTCAATACTTTGGGTTTGTATAGACCCTGCTGTCATTCTCTGAACAGCTGTCAGTCCCTTGCTTCAGATTTCAATCACTCTCTTTTTTATGTTCATACAATATCTTACCTTTATTCTTTTCCTCAGGACTCATTTCCTACTTTGCTTTTCTTAGTAAAAGATTCTTCAGTGCTTCTCATCTAGATCTTGTCCCTTCCTTCTGGATCTCTCCACTTCTGTGAAGTTTCCTTTGCCATTCTCCCACCAGCTCCTTTTTTCTGTCATCTACTGCCCAGTTCTTGTTTCCTCTCACCAAAGGCAACAAGTGACATGGGCCTCACACCGTGCGCATACACGCACTCATGGCAGGGGGAACAGGTTATCACCCTACTCCTCCACTTCATCATCAGACTCTACTCACCAATACATGGAGCTGGGCAGACATATGCGGGCTCCACAGAAGCAGAGTCCTTTGGAGGGACAGGGCTCCTGAAGGTCACCTAGTTCCACCTCCTGCTCCAAGCAGCACCAGCAGGACCCATGGAGGACCAAAACGCCTCTCCTGTCTAGGCCTTATAGACCCAGCTAAACTGGCAGTCCTGTATCTACACATTAGAGGATGTCTAATTAAAAGTCATCTTTAAACAGGTTAACAAGTCCTTTTTATTTTAGTTGAAATGGTGCTTTTTACTGTATGCTTTAAGGTTATTCATATGTTGCTGTGTTTAGCACATACAGTAGTATGTGTATAGTGTATCAGAGCACAGGATGACAGAGAAAGAGGAACACCTTGTCAGCTTTTGATTGCAAAATATAGTGTATGGACACTCATTAATTCAATTCATACTAGCAAGACCAACATTAAATTACAAAATTTGTGAACAAGTTCCAGAACAAATAGCATAAAAGGATTCTTAACTGCAAAGTATACTTTGCTAATTTCTGTTGACAGCTGTAATGTAACTATAATTATTTATTATACTCTGTAAATTAGTCTTTTTTTATTTATTATTAAATATGAACCTTTGTCATAGCACTTACCATTGCATTTCTGTCAAACAATGCTGAAACATGTTTTTATTGGTTTTGGTGAATTCTTAAGTGGGAAAATTAGCAGAGATGTTCTGGCATATATAGCAAAGATACTCACGTAGCAAAAAAAGCAATTATTTGTACCGACTTCTCTCATGAGAAAAGAGAGGAAGTTTGCCTAGTAAAAATGCAAGACTCCTGGGAGGGTCGGGGGGAGGGGGGTTGATATACTGGGATTCCAAGAATATTGTTATTACCCTGATGGCATATAATTTAGAGAGCCTACTTATACCACGTGACCTTCCAACAGAGTCTGCAAACTCCAACAGGAAGAGAGGGCAGAGTTGTATTAGGAACAAGCAATATTTCACTAGTATTTCAATGAATAATTAATTAATCTAATGAAAATATATAATATATATAATCTTTTCTTTTTAATTTGATGGCAATACTTTAGTATCATTTGGATTAAGGGTAGAATATCTTGAATTTGTTCTGCACTTTTTATTAATATGACAGTAAATAAAATATACACCTGCATCTGGCTTGGACTAGGACAGCACAGTTGGAAGAAGGTTATAAAACCAGTGGCACTCCACCAGCCAAATCTATTTAGACTTGGAGAAAGGAAAACTGGTACCTTGTAATCCAGGCTGAAACAACCCAGTGCAACTGGTAACACTGAACCATATGTTTTAGGAAGGATAATGGCTGTATGTTTGTACGTATTTTGGGAGAAATGGCTATTTAAGGAATGACATGTTGTACACTGAACATGTTGTTGCTATGTTGTCATTTTATCTCAAACCATGATCACCAAAATATTTGCAGCATTAAAGAATGGAATTGAAAATCTTTATGAATTAAGCATTTAAAAAGAAAGACAATTTCTATGAGTTTAGTGTTTTTATGGCCTCATTTTAAAAAGCCAAAACTGACTCTGTTGGAGGTGACAGACACTCAAAAAATAGTGGTTTTTAGCCGATGTTAGAAAACAGGCCTATGTAAGTCTTTTCATGTTCAAATGCTAACGAAATCTACACTTTTTAATTGCATTTCTGTAGTACCTATTAGCCCTGACCACAACCAGGCTATTCTTATGGTGCACGTACATAAAGCAGCATTCTAGCACAGTAATCAAGTATAACACGAAGTTATATAAAACGCTGCAATTCATCATTTGTATTTGGCCATTCCAAAAGCATTATTCCATTAAAGCCAAAAGAGAAAGGAATGATCTACGTAGTTTCTGGTGAAATTCCAAATGGCCCAGATTACTACAATAATGCTTTCTTCTGCTTAAAAGCAAAAATGCAGGAAAATGAAGTTTCCTGTTCCTGAAACTTTCAGAATATTAAAAAATGAGCAAACACCTCCCTCCTCCCTACCCCTCTACTCCACTAACCCGTAATTATCTAGACAGAACTGTCAAGAGCTGGACAGTACCAGGGAAACGGGCTGGAACCTAAAAAGGTTGCACCTACTTCCTTAAGGCAGAATCAACTACATCTGTATCATTCTGACAACTGTTTGTCTAACCTAGTCTTAAAGGCCCTTAAAGATGAAATGTCACCTGAAAATACAGCAGAGTATGTTTACTCCATCGTTCAGACTGTGAACAGATATGCAGAACGTCAGACCTCTGTGAAACCTACTGTTTGAAAATGAACCATTGATAACTGGAGAGTTTTCCAGTTTTACTCTGCTTTAACATGCATCATTTAATCCAGGGTCCACTAACATATTCATTACATTGTGAGGTCAGAGTATATAGAGAGACATATTAAAAGTTAAAAGAGGAAACATCTACACCTCTAATTTTCTTCTGAAACACAGTGATAGATTGATTTGGTTTACAGGCTTAGTTCTTGATAAGCCATGCTGGCAGCTACACACGTCATTGTTTTTTTCCAGGAGCTTTCAAACAGTCTGATTAATTTTCTCTGGAATTTTTCTCATAACTGAAGTCAAGCCAACTAGTCTACTGCTTCTTCAGTTTTCATCTCCCCCTCAAAGGGAGGGGGAGCAACAACAACAACAAAAAATAGGAGGGGGAGAGAGAGCACCTTGTTCTTTCCTCTGTCCACTTTCCTTGACTGTTACCAACCTTCAGAAATTCCAGGAATTTTTATCATCTCCCAAACCAACTCTCCTTCCTACACAAACTGCTATCCCAGCATTAAGTTTGAGTATATATGCCACCACAGAAACCTCTGGCCTAAATTGTGAACCATGCCTTCAAATACAAAATTGTATGCAACCTACAACTCTTAAGGCTGGATGGTACCCTTTGCAAGTGAAACATGGCTGGCAGCGAATGGGAAAAAGTTTCTTGCATGGATGTTCCTTTCCAAATGTGCAGGTTTGCTTTATCTCACTTTCTCTAAACTACATTCCTTCACTTGCTTTTATGATCTACATTTTCATCTGCTTTTGTATTTTCCTTTCAGTTGTCATATATCTTGAAATGCTCCCTACCAGGGCATTTCATATGCAATGCATCTTTTGTCATATCCATTTTACTCTATTTCTGTGTACAGAAGCAGTGCTTCTACTGTTTGTCAAAGGGTACTAATTTTATATGCTTTAAGATGCTTTAAAAGAAAATCACAAGACTGTCAGAAGTAGTAATGACCGTTTTTCACTTCTACAGAGTACTCTATCATACTTAACACCCACTGGAGTATTCGCAAGTTTTGGAAGAACAGAGCCTAGACATTATTGTACTAATTTAAGATGTTTGTCATCGTGAAAGTCAGCAATTCTTTCTACATTATTAAAAAATACTTCAAATAGTACATAATCACAAGCTTTGATATACAGCATTTTCTAATAGCCTTAATATTCTACTGTCTGATCTAAGATGAGTAAGAAAAACCAACAACCCTGTCTCTTACAGGTACATTAAACTAGCTTTTTAGTCAGCATACGTAACTGCAAGTTATTGTGCTCCAAGGTTCACTGAGAGATTGTAGTACCATTTGCAGCACTATTCCTGCTTAACATTTAGAGAAGATAAATTGGTGTTGAGTAATTCCTGAAAAGACACAGAACCAGCCCCTTTCCTTCTTTTTGCCAATGAAAATACAGCAGTTGCAATATATTAATTTGCATACTGACAAAAGTATCAAACTTCGAGCCTTAAATTCCTGTTTGAGGGGATTTGTCTGGGCTTAGAGCAACAAAAACTTAAGAGTCATTTTGCACACGCTTTCTTCTCTAATTTTCTCGAATCCATGCTCCAGCTTCAGACTATTCAAAACAGCAGTGTGTTTCTGAACAAAGGCCCACATTTTTTCCCTTTTTATAGCTAAAAAGTAGATTAAAGATACTCAAGAGATTAGTGAATATGAACTAAGTGCAATTTAACGAATAATACCTTGCAAGAAGAAAACCTTACGCTGCTTAAGAACTTACAGCAGTAAACAGAGTGCTTGAGTGCCACTGTTGAGGGCTACAGAAAGAGCTTCAATATGAAATATATCGGGATGTAGAACCCATACGTATTCAGGAAGTAGCTACAAAAAATGAAGTATTTTAGAATTAACTGAACTAACAGAAGATCCAACTACACTGAAATATTTTCCACAGAAGTCAGTAGACTGGCACAAGTTTTTACACCTGCAGAATTTGTCCCCAAGCGATTATTTTCAATCAGCATCATTATCAGATGTTTCCTCCTGAGATTCTAGGATCAAAGACTCTTCTCTGCATGCCCACATAATAAGGAAATGTTCTTTTTGAGGCCTCTCCATCTCAGTCTGTCTCTCAAGTGCACAGACTTTGCTCAGTATATGCACTATTATGACAGTTTCCAAGATTTAAGTTTGTAAGAAATGTACCACTATATTCAGAGAAACTCAAGAACCTTTAGGCGAATGTTCTTCTTATGCTCAGGTGGGCTCAGGAATTAGAGTGAAGTAGAAACAATTTTCTTAGATGTTAAGTTTTAATCAAATACCTTCAAAAAACAAAAGAAAAACAAAATGCCAGGCAGATACATCAGCAATAAATACAATTAGTCATAATAATTTCACAGGTGTGCACATACATACGTCGTGTAACAGAATTATCTACAGAATTTGATAAAAAGAATAAAAAAAAAAACTGACGATGTCTTTTCTCCTCCAAACAAATATATTACTTCCCTTTTCAGAAGGATTGCAGTCCACTTTCTAAAAAAAAAAAAAAAGCCTCCTCACTGTAGAACAGATAGGTATTAATTAGGAAGACTGGCAATGTTCATGTATAAGATAATGAATAACACATCCGAGGAAAATACAGAAACAGCTATTACCTGGATCTGAAACCGAAGTCTTCTCTGACTCAAGAAGCTAATCCCACAGTTAGGATTTCAGAAAAAAGCCAAAAGCATGCAGCATTCGATTTTTTTCCCTGCCACTCTCAGTGAAGTTGCAGAGAGATTACGGTAACATTAGGCATGTATGTGAGATACACGGAAAGAAATTCTTAAACAGGGAATGAAGTGACACTATTACACACAACTTCTAATACTTTCAAATTATTTAAAAAAAAATCTCACCATTAGTTTAGATGAAATACGAGATTATCCTCTATTATTAATTTTCATTCAGTACATACATATCCAGTGACACTTGTGGGCACTGTTTAATGCTGTAAAACAATGCTAATAAAGGTTAAACAGATAATAAACCACTGTGTCCTCCTGCAATTAGAAGCAAGCAGTATCTCAGTCTAAGGACTTTCAAGGAAGAAACACTTTTAGATTGAGACTCCATGTTTAATGAAGTAAGACCACTAGACCTTTTTTTTGGAACTACATTTTTTAAAGATACTGAATTCTGTCACATAAGGGACTTCCTACATAGGCCCAACGCTTTTTTAAACCAAGCTGTTTTCTGCACAGCCTGTCAAAGCTTGCAAAATCCTATGTAAATCTGCACACAGCCTCTGAGGCCATAATTTTTCAAATGTTAAGAACATAAGTTTCCAGGACAGATCCATCAATTGCAAGACTTTTATTTTTTAATCCGTACATTTGCTATTAAAATAAATGCAAACTTATGGGTTCACAAGAAAACATTTGAATTCCTTTGAATTTTGAGAACGGGACTACAGGTCATGTTCTACTTTCTCAGGTGAGCAATGTTCATGCAAATGAATAGTCTTAAAGGACAGGTCCATCCTATGTTGCCAAGTAGCCAGTCTGTTCAAAGGGTTATTGGTTCAAACCCATGTTCCGTACAGTTTGCAAGTAAACAGCACACTAGAGCTTGTAGGTCCACAGTTATGTACAAGCCTTCTCACTTCTCTCTTCTGGAAGAAATAAGCTATCTAAAAGCCAACAGTTCTTCACTGCTCTGTGGTAGCAACATAATCAAGGAAGACCAAAGCTTGAAACTCATGCAAATCATAAAAGAAATCTCCAAGTTATTTAAACAGTCTTGCTATTACCGGACAAAGGTACTGAATGTCAGGTATTAAATGAGGGTGAATACCCCACATGGCAAGAATATCAAAAAGTCATTCACAAATGGTGTAAAACAAAAACAAAAAAGGCTGTCTCGGTTTTTTGTTTTCTGCCTTTTTTTCCCCCTCCATGTAACAGCTGATCAAAACAGCAAATCAAAACCAGAATGTTGTGTGTCAGGGCATGGTGGAACAGATACACAAAGGCTATTGAGGCTTCCACATATTAAGAGCATAGCAGTAATATTAAAACTATTAAAAAAAAATTTGCTCAAGTAGTGAAAATACTGTTTACACAAAGTCCTGCAACTTTTATTTGCAACCAATTAAAAAAAAAAGAAAAAAAAAAAAGCCCATGCTTCAGGGAAAAGGAACACAAAAAAAACCCATAGTAAATAGCCTGAGTTATTAACCATGACTAGCTCATATTATGGAAACAGGTTTTCTGTGTTAAAGTACACCTCCTTCACACGAAGCAGAATGCACGCTCTGTCAACCCATTCGGACAGCTCCCAACCAAACAGGAACCTGGCGCACCACCCTCCCCAGAAATATGCATCCTGTGCACATCTGCCAGAGACTGTCCGGAGGGCTTGCACTGTTTGAAGGTCAAGTTCTTTCCCACTACAAATGGTTAGTAAAACCTGTGCACCAATGCCAGCCGTAGTTCCCATCTGCTACTCCAGCTATCCTGTTATCCAACCTCCCAACAAATCTCAAGACAGAAACAATTACAGTTGTCAAGTGGACCTTAATAGTGATCTCATGAATTTCATCTTTTTGAGAAGTAAAAGACGTACTCAGCTATCCAACTCATTAAAGCAGGGTTCCACACAAGATATATTAAAAAAAGAAAGGGGGGTGAAAATAATTCATTTCTATCATGAATTAATTCTCATACCCGAGCACAGAAAATAAGATCACAATCAACTGCAAATTTTACAATACTTAAAGCTGAATCAAAAATAATTTTTAGAGCCTGTGACATAGGCTTGTAACTATGTATTTGAGCAGGAAAGCATGTCACAAAGAGCTGGATCTGGTGTTGTGGTGCTGCAGGGCATAGAGTGAAGCTATACAGAAAAACAGCAAAGGAGACTAGCTACCAGATGGCAACTATAATCTTAGGACACAGCCAGCTATCCCCTCCAGCTATCCCCCTAACATTTTACATACTGATAGGTATATCTACAGTTATCTACAAGATGAGTTGAGACACAAAATTTTATCATTGCACATATCCCTAATGTAGTTTAGCTAAGTTATTTTTCATGATTTGCTACTATTTTATTTTATTGCATAAGTTGACACAACTCATTTGAAATACCTGACAGATAAAAATCTTAAGAGTTCAAGCAGAAAGTGAAATAATTACAGAAAAAAACAGCTTAACATAAGAATGAATATATTAAAATACTCAACCCTGAAAGAAACAGTAGGTTACATGCCAACAAGTTGTATTACAACTTGAGAACTAACACTTAGCATTAAATTCATAATGCAATCAAAATTTATAAAAGCTTTGTGTTAATCAGGGATAGACCATATCTTTCTAGCAAGGT
Source organism: Apteryx mantelli (assembly GCF_036417845.1). Classification (NCBI taxonomy): domain Eukaryota; kingdom Metazoa; phylum Chordata; class Aves; order Apterygiformes; family Apterygidae; genus Apteryx; species Apteryx mantelli. Next base: position 83,868,049 of record NC_089978.1, on the reverse strand, counting down.
ATATTAGATACACAAAGACAAAAACATACTCTTCTTTAGTAAAAGTCTTTTGAAGTTGGCTGTACCTGAAAAATTTGAAATTCTTTAACTCACAAAGCAAACTACTTTTACAAGCCTTTCAGCACCATAAAAAAAAAAAAGTAAGTCTGTCCTATTTCCATAAAAAAGCAGGACTGCATGGTTAGTATTTAAATAAGCAATCAGACATTACAGGAAAAGACATTTGGGGTAACAATATCCATCGCAGATGAAGCTAGAAACCTTTGCAGGAGCTTGAAAGAAGATCTAATGCATCCCCACATGTTGAGAGTGGTAATGAAATAAACAGACTTGCTGGATTTCATGCAACTACAGCAAAATACACAGTATATAGTAATTCAGATTCTCAGTCAGCATAAACTATTATCACTCCATTTACTTCATTCAAGCTGTGATAATTTACATTAATTAAGGATCTGGTCTAGTACTTGTTTCAAGCCTTTTAGGTATCTGATCTGAAGCCCAAGCATTTTCTTAACTAAAGACTGCTTTAAGACAAAACCAAATTCCTGATGTTTTTCTGAACAGAATAAAAAGATAAAAAGATAAAAAAATAAAAAAAAAATCTATGAACAGAAGCATATACATTCCACTTTTTACCCTAAGAGGAAGTATGATAAAAAATGATGATTTACAGGTTTCTCCAGTGCAAAGAGTTATGCAGAAAGCCTTCACAGTTTTCTTATGAAACAAACTCTCACTAAGCAGTCAGTGGGGTTAAAGAAGTATACTCAGGTAACAGCACCCGAACTACATACTGTAGTATGAACACCCATACTGTAGCACTGCTAAGAAGCGCTAACGATATGTGAAAGCACTCTAAATATTGGCATGCAAATGGACACCCTGAGCAATCCACTCTGCCTCCAAATCTCTCACATTGATTACAGCCTGAAAAATATCTTTAGAAAGTAGGCCAGGTTTTCCACTCAGCTGAACTTGGCCACAAACGTATACACAATCTGTCAGGGATCATCAAAAGCCTCATAAAGGAACATGGGCTCTTTTATATAAAGACAGGTATTCACGAAGCCTGCAAAGAGAACCAGGTACGAGACTTTAAAAATAGCCAAAACAGCAAGCCATTCAACAATCAAATTTACTCGAGTATAATTACCCCAATGAATTGATGCCAAATTTGAAGTATGGACAAGAGAAGGAAAAAAATATCTCTTTAGCCTACACTTACTGTGACAGATACCTAGAGTAACTCAACCAAGAGAAGCATAGGAATGTGTGTGATACGGCTACAGAAGCGACACAGACTATAAACTATTATCTGTAAAGGTAAACGGTGCTCTGTTTCTGACGTAAGATTTGGACATGGAATTGGGGATGTATTCCTTTCTTTGGCTATACCTCCCCTCTCTTTCATATAGTCACCGCGTTGGCCAACTTGTTTCACCCCGCAAATCTGAGTGTTCCAGATGGAAAACAGACAGGACTTGCTCTCCTCCCCACAGAGATTTTACACTGAGTTAGGTTTATAACACTCTAAACATTTCATGGAAAAGTTTTACTATTACAGCTCCTTATAACAAAGCATTTGTTTTACTACAAGCATATGTTAAAATCAATTTAGATGGGACATTAAATATAGAAGTAAAATAAAAACTACATGACAGCATATAACAGGCTGGATTATCTGGTTTCTTATGAAACTTCAGGACGGTGGGGAGAAGAGCTCACGAATCACTGCCCTAAATGCTATATGAAACTTTTAGTCTCAAACTGTCTAGGTGCTGTGGTTCACCTGTTAGCACCCTGTCATATAGCATCTGTAAACTCATCATCTCAGACATCTCTGACAATATATATGCCAAAACTTCTTGAGCAACATTTCCAGTTATCTAAAGGAAAAAGATGGAACAGCATTTTGCTGCAATCAGTGTTTAAGCCATTTCCCTAGCACCATCTAATCTTCTGAATTTTAGAACATGGAAGTTGCATCATTTTTTTTCCCTGTCTCTGCATCTTTGAACGAATCACCAGATAATGACTCACAAGTCACCCTAGACACATACAATCCATTTCTCTAGCACTGTTTGCTGATGTCCCTTATGGTTTAAAAATGCATTAGCAGAAAAATGTTTATTTCCACCCTCAATCCAACTGACCTTTTGGATGACTAGGTTTCTTTAGACCTTAAGCTTCAGAACTCCTCTCCCACACTGTCAATCACATGTCAAAATTCAAAGCACTGTATTTCTCAAGAAGTCCCTTAGGGAGATCAAAGGCCAATCCTCTGTTTCTGCAGCAAAGATTAATTCAGATCTAAAACCTCATTTGGACTCTGAAGACATACTCACTTTGCCAAACGTGTTTATTCTCCAGTTGAGAATAGTCCTGACATATATGCTGGTTTCAGACTATCTAGTCTTTACTGCTGTTACTGCGAACTTATTAAAATTGGTGCCCCTTGTCTGACAAGGATCATTAGTGGTCACTGAAGGTAGCTTGTTAAAAACACCAAAAAAACTTGTTGAGATTGTAAAGGCAAAGTGTTTGAAGCTGAAAATCCACCCTACAAAGAAACTGTTTACGGATCTTGCTAAATTGCCTGTAATGCTGAAAATATGATATCACATCAGCACGTTCAGCTTTTAAAAATATTCTGTTCCCTCAGGAGCACAGCATCTGTCTCCTCTGCACTCCCCACTAGCTGAGTGACACGAGTGTTACAGAGACACCTTTCCTCCTTTAGCAAATGGTGATGGGTTGGAGGGACAGCAAAGGAACAGATTTAGCCCCAAATACAAGAAGGTTACTTTCTGTGAACTTTTCTCCACAGAAGAAGAAAAACAATGAAGAACAACAGCAAAGCAAGTCTTTTTCATGACTAATTCAGCAAAACTACTCTGCACAACAAATACATAACCCTAAAATAAAACTCATGGTAATATGTATATTCACAAACTTACAATAAAGCTTATTCTTAAGTGCTTTGTCAAGTGAGCTTCTAGATGAATATACAATTAAAACTTAGGGAAAAAAATGTACACCAAAATAGAAGCTTATGTTGCTAAGAAAATATAAATATTAAGTTAAAGATTCACTCATATTAAAGAGATAGCTACCAAACCTTTTGATTAAATTCTGACCTATTTTATTTAATCTGAAGTCAAAAAAAATTCCTACAAGAAAAAAGTTTTGGCCTCTGCCAAATCTTTCCCAACAGTATATTTCAAATTTTCCTTGTGTGTTTTCACTGATGATAACTTAAGAAAGTCTTTTAGCAGACAGAAGTATTAAGCAATTAGCCACGTTTATCTCATTCTTTTCACACAGTAAGGTGTGCAGCAGTTAAAAGAGTGGAAATACACACACACAATTAAGACACAGAACAAACAAGTCCAAACTGTAAAAAATGTATTAAAATAGCATACGTATACCATATACTGTGGCTGATCAGATCATCTAAAAAGTGAGAGGGTTTATTACTATTTTTATTATTTCTAACTATAAGTTAGAGTGCCCTCATTTAAGGATCCCTCCTCCTTTTCTAATATATGCCAAACAACAACATTTTAACCATAAAAATATACTCTAACAAAGTCTATTGAACACTTGCACAGGTTTTGCTCCATTCTACACATGCAAACAATTGTTCCTACCAGTAAAATACAAACCAGTTTAGTTGAAGTGCCTCAACCGGTGAAACTAATTTAGTTCAAGTGATCTGAACATATAAGAATAATAGAGTATACAGACTTCTATCCTGCAGCTTTTCCAAATATATGAACTCAGCTGTACAGGGCAGTAAAATGTAGATATTTTAGTTTTGTAATGTTTAATTACTCCACAGAATTTAGGACCTCTAATTTGCCACATTCCACTTCACTTAACCTGTATTTCAATACATAAAACACTCTGGACCATCAAGGTCTGAAAGGTATCAACTCACGAACAGCTTCAAACACCCCCATGTCTCCTGATGGTTAGTGCTTGTTTAAAAAGATAAAAAGATTCCGTCTCTCCCCCCAAAACATTAAGTCCTGCTTCTCCACACACACACAAAAAAACCCCTCACACAAACAATAACAGGCAAACTGGCGGTATATAAAAGGATAGGATGGTTAGATACAAAGTGCTGCAAAAGCAGAATATAAATGAATAAAGACAGAAGCATCTTCCTCCTCCAATTTTGTACTATTATAGTCATTTTAAATGTTTCTTGTTACAAGAGTACGCATGAAATTTGGAAGCAGATGCATACTAATTGTCAGTCGACACTATCTATTTAATTCTATATTATTGGGTTTGTTGTTTTTCTTCTTTCCTTTTTCCTAAGTGAGGTTGAATTTTTAGTTATACCTTTGATTAGCAGGGCATTTATGCACTCCTCTAAGTACTACTACTGCCCCTGTGTTAATGCACTGCCCTACATGCAAACATGGAAACATACAGTGAAAAGCAAAATGAGACTTTATTTCAAATAAAGTTACTTTTCATCATTCCTTACAAGTATATTACCACACACAATTTCCTGAAAGTAGTCAGCAGTGTTCTGCACTTGTACTGGGCATAAAATGCTCATTAACAGACCACAGCTGTCAGTGCGCTGGAGAGTAAAACCATGGTGAAGGACAGGAGAAACCAAGAATGTACACGGTAGCATGCATCTCACGAACGTGTGATTATTTTCAGTGGATGGAAAAAAAAGTTTTGAATAAAGGCAGGAGTTTCACAGGTTAAGCTGTACAAGCTGTAAGTTTACGAACATCTAAATTAATTCATGTTTTTTAAGGGTTTTTCTTCTTTCAGTTTTACGTAGTTTTTTTCTGTATACTTCTGTATACTAATTAGAGAAACAAAACAGCTTATAAACTCAAAAGAAAATGAAATGAAACAGTTTCATTGCTAAATGCCAACGAACCACAGGCAGACAATAACGTTAAATTTTCTAAAACTTCCCCCCCAAACACACACAGACAACACACTGACTTCAGTATGAGAGAAAAGAAAGAGTTCATATCAAAGCTGGGATGGATCATCTCATAGCTGGCAGTCAGGAGTGCTTCAGACTTATGGGGTAAAACATAATATAATTAATTATCTTGATAAAAATATTGTGGTGGTCTATACAGATAGATCAGGTTATCCAATAAACATGCATCTATTCCTAAATGGAACTTCATGGAAGTTTCAACCACACAGATTTTTTTCAAGTTGGGGCAGGGGGTGGGGGGGAGAACAAAACATAAAGAAAGCATCAATTCTGTTTAACTGTCATCTCCAAAAGACCTGATAAATGCTTATAAATTATCTACTGTAATTCATATATGAGCTACACTGCCTGTCCTTTTTATTATTCTTTTCATCGCCCATCAGAAAGTCAGCTAAACAGCAGAATAGCTGTTGAAAGAGCAATTCTTCTAGGAGATAGGGCAGCAGTATCATCACAACAGGAGGAGGAGGAGACCATCCCTGTGCAAGTAGCTTCTGCTTCAATTGGACTCAAGGGTGAATATTTCACAAATCATCAGAAACCAAAGCACGAGGAAAACCTCGCTGACACTACCATCACCTTGTCTCCTCTCTCTCTTCTGAGCAACTGTTTACTAAACTCCCACAACCACCGCACTTCAAAAGCTTCTTGCTTTATGGTGTAGACAGCCTGTACAATACAAGTCAATGTAATGGGCACTGGAAAGAGAAAATCCAATACAGACTTGAACGATATTTCTCTGTAGAGAGCTAAAGCCTTTTTTTCCCTCTGCTAAAGAATAGTAATAATAAAAAAAACGATCTAGGGCAAGAGAAAGCTTATTGTTTGAGTTGATTTCAGAAACAGTGTGTGGAGAACTTTAAGCTCAGCAAAGGATTTTTCTATCACTCTGGATCTTCATGCAAAGCAAGGGACCCAGTAATTTAAAAAAGGAGAATAGGATTTGTGGTCTGCACAGCAAAATTATAAAGGGCATAACTTTAAAGCAAACAGCAAGGAAAATAGTTGTATTTCATCTAATAGCACAAATCAAGATTCAGTTTCTCAGAAGCTGTGATGTTCCTTATCATGCCAGCTGCAATTTAGTGCTCAGCTTAAAGCTGCCAGGCAGTTATGGTTCAACAGCACAAATTGTATTTTCAGAAGGAGATCACTCAAAGGACACCGTTCAGTTTCTTTTTACTAAGTAAAAGACAACGATAAAAAACACATTATAGTTAAAAACTCCATTTTGTCTTAAGCTGAGATATTTTTCTTTTTCAATATTTTTGAACAGATTTGAGAAAGACAGCTTCAAATAGACCCATATGTCTATTTTCCAAACAAAATTTAATGAATCTGTAAAAGCTTACCACATGCTCCTGAAATTCAGTTCAAGAACAAACTTTCTCTTGACCTACAATCTTGAAAGCAAAAAGAAAAAAAAAAAACTCTTGCTCTTACCACAGAAATATAATTTGAGTTCCTATTTGATTTTCTCTTTACAATGCCTGCTCTTATCCACTCTTCTGGTATCATATCGGCTTCTTTCTGTTAAACAAACCTGCATTTCAATCAGTGATCTAGGATCTTCTTCTGAAAGCGAAGAAACGAAGAGAAAGGGTGGCTTCCAGTATTATAGCTCTATGGTACAATAATTAAAGAGTATCCTGAAACACAAATGCACTTTTACTATTAAGCTATTCCTTTGGGAAAAACAATTTTATTAATAAGCTTAGGACTCTAGCAGTTACTATCTATTAATAAGCCAATAAGCCAAAAATGCACATCCACTGTTATTGTTTCAAAGATACGTTTAGAGGCATGTTCAGAAGGATTAACTGGCTCTCCTGTCTTGCACTGCTGCACCACATCTCAGTGCCCAAGATTCCTAAGAACCTCCCCAAGCGCTTTCTTTCCATGCACCTAAATGAGTGGAGCTGTGTGCGCTACTCTTCAAATGCTGCCTTCAGAACAGCTAAAATCTTGTTTTAGCATACACACTGTGTAGTTACTAAGATTAGTCTGTGGAAATATAAATAACTAAAAGGTAGTGGCAAATCATTTCAAGCAAGCCTGATGTCTCTAACTAAACATAGCCATCTAGCATACAAAGAAAAGCAAAAATGACTCAGGGCATTTTATTTCGCTATCACCTTAACTTTTTAATCAGAAGCTCATATTTTACAATACATCAACAGTTTTTAAGCAGTTACTTTTACAGATGCTACATTCTTCAAAAATCTTGGTAATAAAATGAGCATTTTAGTTTCCCATATCTCTCCTACAGAGCCACAGGAAAATGAAGAAGGTGGTGTATGTACGTATACAGCAGAAATAGAGAGCATCCTCTGCATAATGTCAAACACAAGGAGACGCATGTGGAATTAAATCTGGCAAAAAATGTCAAGGACAACAAGAAGGGCTTCTTCAAAGACATCAGTAGCAAAAGGAAGACTAGGGAAAATGTGGGCCCTTTGCTGAATGGGGTGGGTGCCCTGGTGATGAAGGATGCAGAGAAGGCAGAGTTACTGAATGCCTTCTTGGCTTCAGTCTTGACTGCTCAGGCCAGCCCTCAGGAACCCCAGACCCTGGAGGCAAGAGAGAAAGTCTGGAGAATGGGAGACTTTCCCTTGGTCGAGGAGGATCGGGTTAGAGATCATTTAGGCAAACTTGACACCCACAAATCCATGGGCCCCGATGGGATGCACCCACGAGTGCTGAGGGAGCTGGCGGATGTTACTGCTGGGCCACTCTCCATCATCTTTGAAAGGTCATGGAGAACAGGAGAGGTGCCCGAGGACTGGAAGAAAGCCAATGTCACCCCAGTCTTCAAAAAGGGCAAGGAGGAGGACCCAGGGAACTACAGGCCAGTCAGCCTCACCTCCATCCCTGGAAAGGTGATGGAGCAGCTCATCCTGGAGGCCATTTCCAAGCATGTGGAGGAAAAGAAGGTGATCAGGAGTAGTCAGCATGGCTTCACCAAGGGGAAATCATGCCTAACCAATCTGATAGCCTTCTATGATGGAATGCCTGGCTGGGTAGATGAGGGGAGAGCAGTGGATGTTGTCTACCTTGACTTCAGCAAGGCTTTTGACACCGTCTCCCAGAACATCCTCACAGACAAGCTCAGGAAGCGCAGGATAGATGAGTGGACAGTGAGGTGGATTGAGAACTGCCTGAATGGCAGAGCTCAGAGGGTTGTGATCAGTGGTGCAGAGTCTAGTTGGAGGCCTGTAGCTAGCGGTGTCCCCCAGGGGTCAGTACTGGGTCCAGTCTTGTTCAACTTCTTCATCAATGACCTGGATGAAGGCACAGAGTGCACCCTCAGCAAGTTTGCTGACGATACAAAACTGGGAGGAGTGGCTGATACACCAGAGGGCTGTGCTGCCATTCAGAGAGACCTGGACAGGCTGGAGAGGTGGGCAGAGAGGAACCTCATGAAGTTCAACAAAGGCAAGTGCAGGGTCCTGCACCTAGGGAAGAATAACCCCATGCACCAGTACAGGCTGGGGGTTGACCTGCTGGAAAGCAGCTCTGCGGAGAAGGACCTGGGAGTGCTGGTGGACACCAAGTTAAGCATGAGGCAGCAATGTGCCCTTGTGGCCAAGAAGGCCAATGGTATCCTGGGGTGCATCAGGAAGAGTGCTGCCAGCAGGTCGAGGGAGGTGATTCTCCCCCTCTACTCAGCCCTGCTGAGGCCCCATCTGGAGTACTGTGTCCAGTTCTGGGCTCCCCAGTACAAGAGGGATGTGGCACTGCTGGAGCAAGTCCAGCGAAGGGCTACAAAGATGATTAGGGGACTGGGGCATCTCTCTTATGAGGAAAGGCTGAGAGAGCTGGGCCTGTTCAGCCTGGAGAAGAGCAGACTGAGAGGGCATCTTATCAATGTATACAAATATCTTGAGGGAGGGAGTAAAGAGGATGAGGCCAGACTCTTTTCAGTGGTGCCCAGCAACAGGACAAGATGCAACAGGCACAAACTGAAACACGGGAAGCTCCATCTGAACATGAGAAAAGGCTTCTTCACTGTGAGGGTGACAGAGCACTGGCACAGGTTGCCCAGAGAGGTTGTGGCGTTTCCTTCTCTGGAGATATTCAAAACCTGCCTGGATGTGATCCTGTGCAATGTGCTCTATCTAGGTGACCCTGCTTGAGCAGGGGGCTGAACTTAGACAATCTCCAGAGGTCCCTTCCACCCTCAACTGTTCTGTGATCCTGCGAGGCTGTATTAACCACTTATTATTGAAATCAAGTGAAAATTTCACTTCATGACTAGTAAAATAAGCAGAACTTTAGAAAACTGAACTAAGTCTAGTCTAAACAAATCCAAATCTAAATCCAACAAGAAAGTTATTTTAGTAGGGAACAGTGGGCCCTCGGTACCCCCTATCAGGAATACTCAGTTCTTCCCATCATAATGGCGCACTGCAATTCTTAGCTCTACCAATTTTACACAGCTGAGACCAGCATTTGCTATAAAAAACAAGTCCTTCCCTCAGTCTGAGTTTTCCAGAGAACTTGATCTAAAATAACATGGGTCATTTTCAAAAACCAAGGCTGGGGAAAACATATTTGACTCATTTAAAAAAATAAAAAATACTGACAGGTAGATTTTTCAAAAGGCTATGCTTTCAGGCAGGAGTCCAGATTGCTTAACCTCTTCAGAACCTTTCTAGCCATTTTTTCCATATGCTAAATGCAGTTTTAATTAGCTATACAACATTAAAAGTTGCCAAGAAACTCCCACTTCATTTATAAGATCAAGAAATTGAGTATTTGTGCTATAAGCATCTCGTAAACTTTTCTTTGTTGTTTGCTTTTTATTCTACTCAAAAAATATCCATTCCAGAAAACATCTCTGAGTATTTGTTATCGAAGGACTATTGGTATATTTTTCTCCTAAATGAACTGATACCCAACTATTAATGCCTGCTGTAGCCCTGTTTTTTTGTAGTCCCCCTCTCCCAGGCCACTTTACCCATCTAAACAGATGTGCATCTCAAACCCTGCATATTACCTGGAACTACTCTGGGCACTTTTCAAATCTGAGGGAACAATACCAAAGTAGAAACCAAAATACAGGGCATCTATTTTCATAGACCTGTCAACCTAGGGACTAGCCACCCGCTCCCAATCTCAGCAAATACCTCTGTGAAACAAAGTATAAACATTTCTGTGCAAGAATCTGTCAAGGGATTCAGCACATCCCAACCACAGTTTAGGCCTGTAACATCACCGCCAGTTCTGGTATTGATTGACCTGATTTCACTTCAGAGCATGCTCTGTATCCATTCAGGCTCTCATCAGCTAGCAGATACTATTTGCCAATTGTCAGGTTTCTCACACCCCAGAGTCCTTGTCCAAATAGTCCCCACTTCCTTCACCTTGTTCCTTCTATCAGCCAAAGAGCTGCATTTGTCTCCTCCTCTCCTAACTCCCCCTTTAAATCTTCTCTAACCAGGACCTAAACTTTATTTCTGCTACTTCTACCATACTCTAATTTCCTCCTCCTTTGCTTGCCCAAATCAGGGCCTTCCCCTCATCTCCATCCTGTTATTCCATGTGTTGTGCCACCTTCTTTCCCACAGCTGCTCCACTTCTGTATTCAAGCTACCCTCCTCTAAGACCCCGAAGGAGCTAGTCTTTGGCCTCCCATACGGTTCCCTATGACCCAAGCAAAGTATGTCACAGAAGGGTGGCTGAGGCTTAAAACCAGGATCTGTCAGAAAAAGTACAGCTGTGATCTTCAAATAACTGAAGATCACAGCTTCCCTCCTGCTCCATAAACCCACATGCCAGACTAGCGCAAGTCATTGACTGGGATCCCTCGGCACTGGGCAGGTGCGAGCGGGAGAAAGGCAAGCACAAGGGCACCGCAGGCAGAGAGCTGAGGAATTGCTCCCATGGGCACCTGAGCTCAGAGGCCTTGCTGAAAGGCAAATGGCTGAAGTCGCAATCTGTTGCCATGTATAGGTGCAATTTCTCTTAGTGTGCTGTGGAAATCCATTTTCACCACCCTTCCCCGTCCACACTCCAAGAGGGAAAGTTCTTCTCAGTCACAAGACACCCTACAAGTGGGGGTGCATCTCTGAAATATTTAGCTGCTAAAGTCAGATTTTTTTACTGGCCATAGTCAGTCGGATGTTCACAGGTAAGACAAAATACACATCCATTGCACAAAGGCATTTTTACACATTTGAAGACTTATGTTCCTTCTCAGTCTTCTCCTCTTCAGGCTTAATAACAGTAATCTCCTATTATGATCTCCAATTATAGGTAATGTCTCCTGGATCCCAGCTTGTTTTTCTTGTTTCCTTCTGGATTAAAATTGGTCCACGCCTTTCTAAAAATAAGGTCTTACCAAAGCCAAATAGAACAAAATAATTACTTTGCATGTCTTACCTAAAGCCTTGCTTAAACCTCGAGTACCATGTTTACAGTTCATAATTACATGACATCATCACAGAGTACCTTAATCCAAAGCAGGAATCAAATTTCCATACCTGTTTTTTTCTTTGGCAAGCTACTTTGAATACGGACTTCAGCAGAGCCATGAGTCCCCTTTCCCCACCTCCTCCTGATTTGTACTAATCAGCTCCAGAAAAAGTAACCTGTCAAGCTGACACTACAGAACTTGAGAGCTCTTAGTGTGACTTTTCTGTCACGCCAGCTTCATTATATATCTGCTCCCTGATACAAATACAGAGTACTTAACACTCCACTTCATTTGAGGTCTTTGGCATGGACTTAATATTTTTATTGCGTTCACAAAGATCCATTTCCCCTGTATCAAACAATTCAGTTTGTTCCAAAAGCCCATAAATCATTTATCTGAAGATGCAATTAATATGCAAATACCTTATTATCACCACAGCAGGCAGTTTGTCCCCAACAGTTCAGAGAGACTGAACGTGATAAAAAGACATAATAAATAAGAAATGGGGAAACGGGGTGTCTGACTGAAGAGCACTCCCACACTATGCACAAGCAGTCTTTGGGGACTCCATTACAATGCTCATCCTGACCTCCTCAGTCTTCTCCCTCATTCCCCACTGTCACACCAAAAAGACAGCACTAATAACAACTGTGATACCTGTTACTTTCCTAGCTGTGACATCACTGCCAAACCATGTAGATCAGTGAAGTGAATAACTCCTTTTAAACAGCAGAAGTCATTATTTAAACACAACAAAGTGATTTACAGCTCAGTATATTACTTGCAGTGTCAATCACTTCTAGTGGCAATCACCTCATTCAGTCCTTCAAAACAGACTAAGTAAAGCTGTAACAGTAACAGTCACTACCATCACTCCCTCACTTTTATACCTGCCTCTGCTTAAAAGGTTCTTCAGAAAAAAACCCAAAATTGGAATAGATTTGCACATCTTTTTTAATTAAAAGTTTTTCTGCTTCACTTTGGGTTTCAGATACATTATCAACTACAAAAGAATCATGAATACATCTATCCACATCTATCATAGCTTCAAGCTGTGGTAAGATGGTTGCAGATAATCTGAATGAGCAGGATTTTTAAAATGCATCAGCTTAACAGTCATCCCTCTGTTTATGTCATCATAAGAAGCCTTTATTTTATTTATTTTTAGGACTTCATATGCAAGAAGGCTCCCTACTGCTTTGAGGGTCTCTGCTGGATTCACACTGCTTGGCTACAAATTCAGTTTTTGCTAAATACATCAGAACTGTAATAATTGACAGCTTAATACTCAAAAGTCAGACAACACATGAGAGCATTTATTTCCTCCGTGTAGTTATTGCTATGAAAGTGCTCTCCATGAAGTTAGGTAGTGCCAAGTGCCAAGCAGAAAACCTGTGTGCTGTTTTCTGTCTTGCCGAACAGCCTCCAATGTGCCCTTCAGCAAATCCCCTCCTGTTTCAGACTCTGTGAAACAGAGGTAACATGCTTCCTTCCTTTATGTGCTAAATAAGGCCAAGTGACAATGATGCACACTGCTCAAAGGTGACACAGTCACTGGGAAAACTCACTCTTATCTCAGCAAGACAGAATTTTACCCTCAGAGGATTCAGAAAATATTTATTCATAATTACTGAAGTTGCCAAAAAACAGATTTTATACCTGTTGATGAATGGACTGAAGACGGTCTTTTAATATGGTCAAACGACACAAGAACGGCAACTGATTTCAGCCATTACATACATTCAGTACATTTTCCCTGAATATCTTTAATGTAAAATGAAATTAAAGCCAAAAGGTTGGGATGTCAAAATAGACAGAACTTTCAATAGATGCTTTATATTCTATTTTCCTTCTTGTAACTAGATAACAAACGATACTTGTTATATTAAGGAAAGATAAAATTTGCCCCTACCTAGAGGATGGGATTGCCTGTCTCCACACAACGCATAGCAGGGTCCTTTAAGCTTTCTGGTGAAGATGTCTGGGCACTTCAGGTGACTATTCCGCATGGAGGTAAGAGGCAGCAGATGCAATCAAGCAGATGCTAGAAGAGTCAGACAAGGACAGTCTGACCACAGCTCCAGATGGAGGGTCTCTGGGCTATGAGGAGACAACGAGCTCACTGGAGCATGACCCAAAAGGCCCTCGGTGTCTGAAAGCTAATCCAGCACTGGGACCTTACACCATCAGTCAAAGAGTTCACTCTCTGCAATCATTTACCAGGTATATGGAGGGCCTGTGCTACATGACTACGACAACCAGATACCAGCTTCAACAGCAGGTTTTTCCATTTTGCTGAGCAAGAAGTTTTTGTGGAAATTAGGCGTGTGATAAGTACTTTCAAAGAAGCAAACTGAGAGGTTCTCTTTCACGTTTCCGATTCTCTTATTTTTAAACATTATTTAGGTCAAAAAAGTCACCTACACAGTATTTTTCATTTATAGCATTCCATTCATTCAGAAATAGCTATATAAATATTGCCAAACTTTTTAAAAACTAAATTGTATCTCACATCAAGGTTAAATCATGAAAAAGAACTCCATACATACAACTAAAAGTACTTCAGGCTCTTATCACAAAAATAAAATAACCAGAGAGATGCTATTAAAGAAGTAGCATGACATGCAAGAAGGCATATTATGTTTATCAAGAACAAAATATTAGAAGAACTGACTATTTTACAAGGAACAAGTAGAGCTCAGGGCATGTTTTCTTCTTGAAGCTAAGACCCTGGAAGTAGCAATAAGTCAGGTCGCTTCATACTCTCTGAAATCTATTTCACACTGTAAGCCAAGGAAGGCAGTCAAAAGACAGAGGCTACTGCAAGAAATCTAACAGAGTGCTCTCTTAATGTGGAGCTTTGTTACACTTACTAAGAAAAAAAAAAAAAAGAGAAAACACCACTGAAAATGTATTCATGGGACTCATGAAGAAATTATTTTATCACCTAAAAGCCTACAGTGAAAGGTTGCATAGTGCACAAGTAGAACCGGAATTGCTCATTTTTTAGTATAATTTTTTCTAAGGAAGATTCATGATTAGAAAGTGAAAGTCAGTGCCTAATTAGAAGGATCAACTGAGCAGAAGAGGCAGAGAACTTTGTCAAAATGCCACTCCCCCCTTCCCAGTAATTAACAACACCGAAACAAATTATCTTCAATGCTTACAAAGTAAATGTTCAATGAATGCTATCTCACGTTTACTGCAAACAGCAAAAACTACACTGACCAACAGGGTGTTTGAATCATCACTCCTTTTTATTAATGCAGTGGGAGACAAAAGTTACAAACACCCTTAGGGTATGGAGAGTGGAAGGAATTAAGGAGAGTGCCTTGTACCCTAATACCAGTAAGGCCTTTAAAAAAAAAAAAAAAAAAAAAAAAAAAAAGCTGAAATTATCAACTGTAGTATTAAAAAAATCTAACTCAAAAAGTATTAAACCAAAAGGGATTTGTACTAGGCACCAACTTGAAAAAAAAGGTTTTCCTGGTGCTTTTCCCAATTTTGCTAAAAACTTAAATAATTATGTGCTCAGTTGAGCATGACATTTATAAGTAGTTTTCTTATCAACATGCTTTTTTGTTATATATAAAAATTGTAAGCTCAGAAGTATTTATAGGGAAAAGCAAGAGGCCAAAATAGAAACCTTTTGTATGGCTAAGAACATTATGAGGTTTTGTAAAAAAGGCAAAACACAAAAAGAAATCACCCAAATGGTGATAACAATAATAAGTGACAGAGTTACAATAACAACACAGAAAATACAAATGTACAGTTAGTACCTTTCTACATTTAGTTGATGTATTTTTCACTCCAGCACTAGCTGTGAAGACATTAAATCTCAGTTTATTAAAATTAGTAATTCAAAACAATCAGCACCAAAGAGTTTTAAAAAGCAAGCCAAGAAGAATATTATTAATAAAATATAGATTTATAAAAATATTTGATTTCAACCTAATTCCAAATAATTTTTGGCAAGATCAAAAAATTTGATTGATGATAGCTCTCCAGTGGTGATTACCAACACGTCACCTTCAGGTGACTGTGTTCCTAGGGACATCCCATACTCTCCAATGTTTTCACCATATTACTTGAAAAACACTACACTAAGCCATGTAATGATACAGAAACACATAAGACATAATGAGGCCAGCAAATTCAGTGATATGGATCACTGCAGTCAATAATTTGAACTTCAGTAAACAACATGGCCAAAGTAAAGAGCCATAGATTCACACACACACACACACACAAAAAAAAAAAAAAAGCCACACACAGATTGATGAACTTCAATGTGAGAAACTCTGAATAAGACTCAGGGATCATGAGAGCTAATAAACTAAATAAACTCCCTATGAAAAGCTTCAGGGAAACAAATAAAATAAATCTCCAATCTATACACTGGAACATTACAGAGACTGTATTACCTCTGTTGTTGGCACAGAACCCCCAAGACAGTGTCAGAGAGGAATACCCAATTTGGGTGCCCACAAATTGAAGGGGGTTCGAAAAAGAGCCATGAGAATGACTGAAAAGCATGTTTTTCAATGAGCACATCAAAGAATATAAGTTAGTTAGCTTGTCAGAAAGAAGGCTGGGAAGTGTCTTAATACAAATTGAGATTAAAGGGCTCTTTAAATCAAGAGTTGCAGCCTCACTGACTCAGACTGAAAAAGGTCACTATATATTTAAAAAAAAAAGTGAAACACTACCTATTGGAAGGGCTCAGAAGAGGAAAAACAAAGGCAAAAAGGCAGCTTCATTTTTCAAGAGAAATATTTAGAACATGAAATAGCAAAAGGAATTGAAAAAGCACTAACATGGACTTCTTTCTCTTTCTCTCTGACCTGTGCTAAAACTGACCAAAAGAGCTAAGACAACAGCTATATCAAACAAAAGAAAAGCTTTGTTACATGAATATGCGTTAGTTAACCCAGTGAAGTTATCAAAAGAAAAACCTAAGCTGTCAGCAATCATACAGTATTAATAAAGATGATATGCAAATATACTGATGACAGCAACAGTTGGAACAGTATTTACACAATTGGTTGCATATTAAGGCAATTTTTTGGGGAAGTCAGCTAAAAGAAGAATGTACAGAAATCAATGGCAATACAGTTTTGTTCCTGAAGGCATTAGGCCAGCTGTGATTCTCTACACAACCCTTTGAGATGCTTATTTAAATGAATATTTATATTTTTTCCCCTGGAAATTATATTTAGCAAGAAATGGCAGATGTTATCATTTTTCCAGATGCAGATTTTTGTCACAAATTAGAATTCAACACTAAACATGCCCAGCCTCACTCTGCTCCTTGTCAGTTGCATGCTTAACCAAGGCCTGTGAGAGGAGATGGCTGCTGGCACTCATTTCAGTCCTTACAGATAAAGTATCGGACCAGACTCTTAAAAATAGGAGACATAAGCATGTGCACACCTAAGCCACCGAGATCTATGCCACATGGCATGAGCCTGTGCACACAAAACAGTTGTGTAAATCAGTCAGTTAAATTTACATGAAAGCAACTAGATGTTTTAAGCAGAACGTGTCCTACCAGGAGATAGGGGAATCCCCATACTTAGAAGCTAAGTGCCTTCTATTCGTATTTATTTTAGTGCTGAGAAAGGGCTACCAACACCCAACCAAGCAAGCAAGCCTGGTCTCTTAAATCAGTGCTGTCATTTATATTAACACAGACGGGGGGATTAAAGCTGATGGTCCACCTGAGTGGGCATCTATTTTGCTGCCTGTAGAAAGCTTTTGGCTTGGGTTGCCTACAAAAGCTGTCTGCCCCAGAGCAAGGACCCTTATAGTTTTTGAGGAAGAAGCCTTGAGTTACAGGCCATCAGCTCAAGGATAAATGGGATGTATGGCGTCAGCCAAGCCAGGTACAGCAAAACTGGCCACCATATTTGGGTAAAATGTGTTTTAATAATAAGCCAATAATAATCCTGGGAAGGGGCAAAAGTCCGAGTTTTCTCTCTGCCTCAGAATCGAGGCTGGCCTCCAAACAACATGGAGACACAACCAGTCTGAATTTAAGCAGGGGACAAGGCCAGAGTGCAGAATGCAGTTTGGCGCAGACTACGTGTCCTTTCATGCTTCAGCATGGAGATCACTCACCTGCCATTACAGCAAACATGCAGAACACCCATCAGGAAAGAAAACTTACCATAATTGCACCAAAGGAGAAAAAAAAGACTTTCTGCGTAAAACCAACAAAAACACCCAAAGCTACAGATGGCCCACTGTTAGTAATGACCTGCACGCACTACTATCAGTGCACCACTGAAACATGCAGTACCAAGTTGGGAGGTACCATCAAACAAAGGAGGACAAGAAAATCATACAGGAAGAACTGGATGACCTTGAGAACTTGAATACGCGAAATGTGGTGAAATTCAATTACACGAAGTGGAAACTTACACAACACCAGATACATAAAACATATTAAAACGTAACTTGGAGAATATAATCTTAAAATTCTGTTACATGCTCATCAGTAATTAAAAAAAAAAAAAAAGAGAAGAATCTCTGCTTACTAGTTAATCACGGGACTGAGTTATGAGCCATCAGTGTTATATGGCCATGAAAACAGATTCAATCCTATGATGTAGCAGAAGCGTATAGTAGAGATAAGAAGCATTCGTGCCACTTCACAACCCTAGATAAAACCTCATCAAAAATATTTTGTACTTCCTGGTCACCCTTTAGAAAAATAATGGAAAAGGTGCAGAAATCCTAATGAAACTGCCACTGAGACAAGTCCAGTTATCATGAAACAGCTGTGATTTGTCACTCTAGGTCTCTGCTTCTGTCCTTCAAAATCTTGAATTGCCTTCTGACAGTGCCCTACGCTTTTCTGCTACAAAACTCATCTCATAATTTTTATGCACGTGAGGTCTATGTTCACAAAACCAAGGTTAGTCAAGCTTTTTACTTCAGTGTTCTCCAAATATTGACCTTTATTTTGTGAGACAGCTCTGAAACATGATCTCAAGGAGGATCTTACAATTAACAGTGTTAACTGTCTCCTAGTTCTACACAATTAGAGTCACAGGAGTTGCATACACTCTTCTGCTATCACTAAGGAGTGGTTGCTATTGCCAGCATTTATGGGTGCACTACAACATTCCTCAAGACCACTCTTAAAAAAAAAAAACAAAAAAAACCCAAACAAACAAAAAAAACCACACACACCATGAGGACAGCCAAGCACTGCAACAAGTTGCCCAGAGTCCTAAACTGGAACAGAGCCCAGAGCAACTCAAATTCAGTACTGCCCCTGCATTGAGCAGGAGGTTGGACTAGAGATCTCCCAAGGTCCCGTCCAACCTCAGTATTTCTATGACTGCTCATTTCAATCAATTTACTCCCTTCTCATGACAGCCATACATAATCTTTATATATAAACTGACTGCAGTAGAAGGCACAAGTGCCTTTGCAAGTTTCTCTTCCTCAAATAACAATTTTCGATGCTCATGCTAAAAGCACTCTGTCACTTCCAGCAACACATTACGTATTTATTCTCTTCTGGAACTTTTGCTAGAGAGCAGTTTCACAGAGAACATCACTGAAGTGAAAAGCAACACATACACCTTTCTATTTCTGTACAAAACTGCTACCCAGCCTTGTGCTCCACAGACTGTCAAGCAGCCGCTGCATCAGCTCCTGTGGTCTTATGTGGCAAAAAGCCTGGGCCAGCAGGTAACTGTAATTGTTTTCTTAAGGACCATGCTGTTTTACCAAGTTTCCTCTCACCTCTTCTCCTCTCACGCGTTCCCCACATTTCTCCACCTTTTCCACAGATCTAGTTCTTGTCATTTCCTATTTCACTGGCTCATCAGAAAATCTCAGGCGAACAGCAATATTGCTATTTTCCCTTCAACAGTACCCAATACTGAAATCCAACACTGAATAACTGCCGTGTTTCAGACTGAAGGGTTTATTATAAACAGAAGGCTGTAAAAAAACAGCAAGCAACAACAAAAACTCAAGCCCCAGCTACATGACTTGATTTTAATATTAAAAAAAATCCACAAATAATAAACAGTTTCAGGAACTGTTTGGTTAGTCAAAACGCTAGTAAAGAATGAGGAGAGGGAAAATTGGTGTACTCAGTTCACTTTAAGTATATTGTATGCCTTACGCTCTTTGAGGTAGAGGTCATCTTTCTGCAAACCACTGGAAGCAGAGGGTGTGTGGGTGTGTGAAATTACGAAGTGAGACTCATCCTGTCTTACGCGCATTCCTATTTTATGATTTTGTCTGAATCTGTATCTCTCTGACATCACTGAAAGTAAAGACTGACTGTTTTGGGAACATATCACATGTGCCTGAAGAAGCACAGTATGAACAAAGAGACTGGGATTCATTTTGCCTAACTGAATTGCCTGGACTCCCTTTGTAATACAGGGAGGGATAGAAATGGGCATTGGACATGCAGAAAGCAACAAATCATCCTTTGCTAGCACCTCACTCAACTGATTACTGAGCAAGTCTAGCCAAATAAGCTCAGATTAGATGCTTAATTTTTGTCCGTTCTCAGTGTGCTTCTGACACACTTGAGCTCCAGGAAAGGATGTGCTTTGGTAACGAGAGTGTCTGAGCAGGTGGACAAGGGTAAGGAAAATTGTCTTGGCTGCCCATATTATGAGGTCCTGTATCTGTGCAGGGATAACAGTGACCCAGAGACCTCTGCAGCAGGGGTGCTGGAGCCCACGCAAAGCCAAGGGAATACAACAACCTTGGTGTTCAGGTCTCAGCAGTCTGGACCGCAGTTTAAGCTCTGACAAGAGCCACTACATCAGTCCTGGACATGAGTTGCAGCATTATTAGCACCTAACAATTCTGCTGGTGTACACTATGCTTCAGAGTCTATTCACCTCATAATTAAGTTCTGATAAGTACTCTCAAGTTAATTTGGAAGAGCACATGCACATGATGAGAAAAAGAGGCAGAATGATTTAGAAGGGTAAATACAGGAGTATCATTTAAAAGTCAAAGCACTCCACAATCACAATAGTAGTAATCTTAAAATAGCATCAGGTATTTTCTTAATATTTAACTCAGCAGCCTGGGACTTTGTGATACATCAAAATACAGTGCAGTGAATAACAATCCATTATAATCTATGTGTTTTATAGCATCTAGAGTGAACTTGCCACAACAGGGACACCTAAAACTGGGAGGGGGGGTGGTGGAAATCAATATATTCAAAGTGAATGCAAAACTACTTTTAATATTCAAGCAGGGACAAATTCAGCAAATGAAGCTCAATACAAATGACAGTAAGACTGAATTAACACAGAGTTCCTCATCATTTCAAAGAACAAAGTAATTTACATATTTACATATGACAGGTTTTGGTTTCAAACACTTCACCTTTTCGAGGAAGTAACCCACATTGCTAATAAAAAGTCAAGCTTTGCAAGGTGACTTCCCTTGACATCATTAACTTCACAAAAGAAATATACGCAGCAGGAAAAAAAGGGTAGGGGGGAAAACAAGATTAAATTTCGATTCAATGCATCATCTTATTTCAGATTATTTTGCTGCTTACCTGAAGTTGTAGGACTGTTACTACTTTGGTCACACAGAATGGTCATTGCATATCTTTCCAGAATTTTGGAAGCAAAAATAAAGGTCATGTACTTCAGGGTCTGGAAATTTTTCCATTTCTAACAAGCTTGTTTTCTTCCCACTTTTATAACTACAATATTAGTCATACAGCATGAAACACTACAATAACTGGAAAAGAAACAATATATGCATATGTTAAGTCATCAGATGCAGATTTTTCTTAAAGTTAGGAAAAAGAATTCTGAATATGCATCAAATCTTTCAATGTTGAAATTCAATTCTCAAATGCTGTATTAAAAATTCTCTGTCTGAGCATAAACAATCACCAACACCTATATGGGGCCTTCAGTCATTCCCATTACTTCAGAAATTCAAGTAGAATTTGCTCAGTAAAACAAACAAACAAACAAAAAAAGCCCAACAAGTTATGATTCTGCAAAAAACCCATCTTATAAATTCTACACAGAGAAAAAACAATTAGCTTTGAACGTTGTCAAGACTAAAATGGATGTGCTTCCATGTCCCAAGAGTTGGTTCTAAGGGCTGAGTTGCACATCTACGTGGAATTCAAAGTAAAATCTAAATCAGCAGGACATAAAAAGGATCAAAATTACATAAAAATTCTACTACTGCCAAAAAAAATTCCAAGATCTTTTAAATATGAAAGTGTTACAGTGATTTTATTTCTTCTTAGAAGAATCTGTCCTTCTAAAGTCCATTCATTATACTTCACCATTGGTTCTGAAGCAAATGGTGCATCAGAGTTGAGATTTAATTCATAACTCACCAGTTCCACCGTGCACGGAGCTTTTCCAGTCTAACTACCCAGTAGATCCATCCTGCCCAGACTCTGGAACGCAGTGCATTCCCAACCTGAGGCAGCTAGCTGCAAATGCAGCATTCTCAGTCTTCTGGGGAGACTAAAAGTGGATAGAGCTAATGCAAGACAAAAAGTAATTTTCAAGAACTCAAAGAGAATTTCTACATAGACTAGGTACTTAACCTGCTCTGGCTTGGGGATCCTTCCCATCATTCCCAGAAAAAGAAGGAGCTAAGAAAACTTGCTGAAAGTCACCTAGAAAAATTATCTGGCCTTTGTTGCAGAATTACAGCAGAAGCAGCAGTAGGGGAACGTTGCCCCCACCCCTAAATGCCATCCACAGTTTGAAGACAGAATTTGATGTCATTTCTATTTCTTCAGGGATGATTCTTCAATAGATTGTTTTTAAATCACGACATTTCATGTATACAAAAAGCTGTCACTAGTGCAGGACTTAATCTAACCCATCCTGTAACTTCTAGCTCTCTCACAGTCCCAATTCTTTACTTATTAGTCTAATTTCTCACTAGAGAAAATCTTCTGAGAGAAGAGGAACAGCAGAATACTAAGAATTTTGTCTTTTGGATTACTGAAAATTTGTAGATAAAGCAGAATCTCTCTAGTCTACCCAGACACAATAAGCACAAGGCTGAGAACAGTTTTTAAAAGGACTTCAGAATAGAAATAAAACTAATAAATCCAAAATGTATGAGTCTTGCACTTCAGTTATATGTTTGAATTTCTTTTTTATTGGCATCTTTATGTACACCTCAAAGAAAATTAAACAAAATTTCCAATGGACTATAAAACCACAAAGAAAATGGGGGTGGGGAGAATCCCCCAAAAACCACAATATGGTCTTACGACATCAGACCAACTTCCAACAAACCAGTCATATTAATGTATGTGTAACCACACGCTTAGGGTCACATGCATGTGGTTTGCTTCAGAAGTAAATTACTCAACTTCTTGAACTCACCTGATATCTAGAAACTGCTTTTTGCAATTTTCCTGTCTGAAAAGCAGCTCCTCTGCACAAGACTTATTCAAAAACTAGTGATTACCCTACAAGAATTAAGACTCATAACCAAATGGAAAAGAATGAAGTTTACTTCACCACCATATGGAATCTAGTAAGTCTTACAAGTAAATGAGCTTGCGCAAAAAAAGAGAACTATAGTTTGTGTTCATTTAGATCCTTCTCTACACAGTAAAAAGTCTATTTGCTAAAGCCATGAAACAGAATAAAGAAAAAAGCAGAGAGAAACAATCAGTAATAAACTAGTATATATCACTGTATTTATACTACAGCACAGTAACTGTTAAAAGGATGTTTTCTGCAAGATGAAAATATGCAGAAAAAGTGAAAGTAGTGAAAGTTTCCTTCTTTTTCTTACATATGTCTACTTCTTAGAATTACTTTGATTTGAATGCCAAATTATCTTGTGGTAGATAATTGCTTTTAATAATAAACAAAAATGCTCTTTTGACTACCATGATTATATATTTTTAAAATGTCTTAATTGTGTTTCTTGTTTCCTGAGCAGATGTCATATATGCTGCTTTTAATCTCTAGGCATTTTTTCCTGCAATATATTTAAAATATAATTATTTCTTACTCAGCAGGTGCCATGAAGCATTATTCATTGTTTAGCCAGTCTATTTGATGTATCCAGCTCACATAGGAAAGCTTCTTTTTATTCATAAAGGATGGCTTCCAAAAGAAAAAAAGAACTGGAGAGAAGGTTAAAGAGCTTAATTGACATTGCAACACTAATTTTCACAGAGGAATTTCAGAGATAATTTTGCTTAATCCCATCTACTGTTAAAATAGTATGACCCGAGGACTTTCAGTTTATTCACAAAACAGTTGGATGCAATTTATTAAAGCAAACAGGAAGTTCTGTAGCTTCTTTAGCCTTATTCTGAATTCTAAGGGTACGAAGGTCCCAAGAGGACACTGAAATCAATGGGACTGTTCTAATGTTTCTTTAGACAGGTTTAAAGTTAGGCACATTGCACATGCCATTACCCCTTTTTACCTCCGTTTCAAGTTCCTAAAATATCCAAGAACAACAGTTCAGCTAACATTTAACATTTTAATTTGATACCCAAAAGCTCTCTTTTGGATGATACAGACACTACAGTAACTTCAAGTTTGCAATGCTCTATGCAGCTCATGGAGGCGTACCTGCAGAGGTGCAACAATCTTACATTTCTTAAATTTCTCTGCCTGAAAGGACTGAAATAAAACACAAATCTATGAAACAAACTGTGACTGATGTGACTGAAATAGAGCAGAATAACACACTTTATCTAACCTATTTTTAGAGAAATATTTTCAATCCCTCAATCCTTCTTAACAATGATTTTCTTCTACATTTCCCTTTTCTGTCAACAATCACAGGTTGTTATCCTTGTTCTTCCAAGTAATTTACATCCAAGTGAATTAAAGAAATTACATGTTCTTTTTCACAAGCATTCTAATACTAGAAGAAAAACAAGCAAGACAGAGAACTACTTCATTATGAAACCAGTCCACCTCATTCTTAAAACCTGTGCCAGGAAACAAGGTTTATATAAACATTTTGTCTTCTGAACTACAAATACTTCCAGCATGACAAATAATGTACTACACAGTCATAACAAAAAAAGGTTTTATAAAAGAAGGCTGTCCATGTAAGAGGCATATCATTTTTCATACCTGAAGCAAATGAAAATTAAGGACAGCCAACACCTCACAAGGTAACCAGCACAGTCTCCTAAGTCTCGTTTGCCTTACTTCTCTAACGAGTCTAACTAATTTCAAAAACCAAAAGGATCTTTTCCTGTCCTACACCATAGCAAGCACAGCCTGGCATTAGGAAATCAGGCTGGATTTTCCCAATACGGTTTCTCCAACCTCCCCCCCCAAAAGACACCATGCAGGCCAGGTCAGTGGCTAGCTACACCCACTGTCCTTGCACTCCTGTCTCCAAAGTGCCCACACAACTGTTGTGCGATCCATGAGGTCACAGACGTGCAACCAAAGGGTTTTCAACAAGCTGGGCCGTGTGAGGCATGAGCAAGTCCAGTTACCCTCTCATCGCTAACACTAAACAGAGTATCAACAAAAAAACCTCAACCTCAAAAAACGCAACCTCCACAACATCAGCTTGTTTTGGGTGCTCAAGCGAGCAAAACCATCTGAGGCTAATTGCTTTCACTTGTCCAACTAAGGCTGGACTCAAACTATACAAGCATCTAGACTGTTTCTAAATGGCAACTACATTGGTTTATTATTTCCATAAAACATGCATTTTGAGGAAAACTGGACTAGATATCCTGATCAAATGTAGAAAAAAAATCTAGGTATATCTGCTTACTTGCTCTTTTCTACTTTAGTTCATGTTGATTCTCCTCTAAATTTTTACCTCTGATTTCTGTTCACAAAAAAAAAAGGGGGGTGGGGGGGATGTCTCATTTTGGGGAAAGACCTGTTCTTAAACTACACAGTTATTGATACATATATTCTTAATTTCATCTAGTTTAATGAAGAAGAGTTTCTCCTTGACACTTGGACACAGAAGCCATGTCCAAAACTGAAAATCCAAATTTTTCAAGATGCACTCCTTATAAGTAAATATATTGTCACTATTTTCATCTTTTTGTAGAAATTTTGTAGCCGTCACCACATACATGCTGTTACTCAGTGTGTCAGATATAAGTTTTGAAAAATTCATCAACATATAGTTTTAACACAATGCCTATTACAGAAATGGACCCTGATTTTCATTAAATGGCAAATCTGTAACCTCTATTAAAAACAGAAATTTCTTAAAATATACATTCTTAAAATCTTAAAATACAGATCCTGCAAACTCTCTGAATGAAGTGTTAAAATTCTCACCTGCCAGAGTCTCATGCATTTTCTAATACAAGGAAAATATGAAATATAAAGAGCAGAATGAATCCAATTAAATAAATAAGCAGAAGGCATCTATATTAGCTTGTCTTTCATCCTGAAATATGAACATTCATAACCTTTATGCATTTTTTCCTAGCTCTTAAGTTTTTAAAAGAAAATCCAGGGGAAGTTGCACAATTTGAAAACTTCCATTCAACAAAAATCTCGAAAATAATTTTGAAAAAGCAAATTTACAATTTATTCACAGTAATAGCCACATCAGATATGTTAGACACATCAGAGTTCTTTTGTCCAACATGCAGCTGCAAGATCAAGTGAGCTCTAATAACCCTGTACTACACATTAAGAACAAAACAGCATTCCAGTACTGTTAAATTAGTAGCATACTACAACATATATTTATATTTGCTAACATTTGCTAATTTACAACAGAGAACATATTATTGTTACCTGACCAACTTTTTTTAAACAAAGGAGCAGCTTTCAATTTTTCCCATTACTGTTCTCATTAAACAATGGCGGTCAGAGAGACTCCCCCAAGCCTAACTAATCAAGTTAAGGAAGAACTCTTTCCTAAACTGGCATTCGGGGTGGGGGGAAACCCCAAACAACAAAATAGGGGTTTTTTTGTTGTTTTTTTTTTCCATAAATGTAAACTTTTATGCAAGTCACCATGCTGCTGAATGGAAGAAGACAGGAGAAAGGAACCATTTTCTCCAAAAGATTACGATCGGTCTTTCCGCACAACCAACCATCCTTAGGAGACTCCTTTTGAAAGATTTGTTTCAGATAGCATTAAGCATGAATGGACTTCCAAAACAAGTGTTATATCAGAGCTTAAAAATAACTTTTGCACTACTAATTATTTAGACAGTACCATTCAATAGCTTCTGAATCTCAGTCTGACAGTCAACAGATAGCTATAAATATTACCTAGAGTAGAAAAAAAAAAAAGATAAACATTCTACAAGCACAAAGAGAATGTGGCTATCACAAAATTGGAACTCAGTGCTGCAGCATAAACATCCCACAGAAAGAGCAGGTATATCAGAAAAACGAAGAGTTGCAGCATAAGCAATAGTAACGTAACAGCTAAACACCTCAAAGTTTTTCTCTGACATCCTCAGGCAAAGTAAACATATCCAGAAGGAAATGGAGGGCAAAAAGAATACTGCTAATGGAATTTAAGTGTTCTTTATTTCTAGTTTTCAAAATATACAAGTGCAGAAGGGAGAGATTTCCAAAACACAGCCAGCAGCTAGAGGACAACCAGAAAACAGTGATATGATTGATCAGCACCTCCTCAGAAAAAACTTACTAAGGCAACAGGAACAGCATTCAGTGCCCTACAGTACTATTCAGCGAAGATGAGAAAAGGAGAAAGGTTTCCTAAAACTTTTTAAATGATTTTGATCACTTCATGAGAAGTGCTCAGCTAGAAACAAGCAAATAAGATAGGACGTCTAAAACAAAATCAAAAAAAAAAAAAGAAAAAAAAAAGACTCTCTCTGGCAAAACTGGAATACAACAAGCATCCTTGTTACTCTTAAACTGCATTTCGGGTAATAACTGAGTGCATCAGTAGGGCATAAGGGAGGGATTAAGCAAGTTGGCCACTCTTCTGCAGATAAGAAAAAGACAACCTTCAGCAGGCACAAAATCCTACCATCAAATACCACCTACCTTCTCCCCCAATCAACAAAGCTAGGCTGTATGTAGAATAGTGGCTATCAATAACAGTGTACAGACCCTACAGTATCTGAACAGAGGGCAGATCTCAACACTGAAAAAACAAAAAAACTGGGGGGGGAGGCAAAAATGATGCCCCTGTGGGCATTAAATAGAGAAAGAACAAAAACTAAACTCTCTTCTCCGCCATAAAAATGCCTACATGTCTGACAGGAACGAGTTTTGCAAGCAAGTCTGTCTCAAATTAACAATCCCCATGTCCTTGACAATAGAGGATCATACTACATTTTTAATGCATTTCAAGGATGTAAGTTTTTAAACTGTTGTTCATTTACAACCCAGATTTCATAATCTGGACGATCTCTTTCTGTGACGTGAAACAGTGACAAGTCACTGCATGATCAGCCACCTGGTTAAAGGTGGGGAGAGTGCCAGCAGGCATTAAAGACAAGTGGACCTCCACATTTAAATCTTTCTCATAATTATTTATGCTACAGGAAACATAATGCATGCTCCACAAGGAAAGATTCTACCTACCGCACCTACAACACAAACTGAAGTTTTGCACATTTAGTAGCATACAGATTTTCCTACTCTAGCGTTTAGAACACAGTGCAGCAGAAAAACACTGAAGCTGCAAAAAGATCCAAAGATAACATCTAAGTGTGCAAAGGGGGGGAGGGCAGGGCGAAGAGAAGGGGGGAAGAAAAAGAAGAAAAAAAAAAGAGGAGTATGGCACTACCACATATAGAACATGCCTACCTTAAAAAAGACTCCAAATATTTCTTCCCTAAACAACAGAATCTTAAGCCTTGGCTACACCATGACTTTCTGCTACATAAGAAGGTGCGACTTCCAGTTCCATCACTGCACACGGGTTAATGACATTCGTTAAATGTGTCTTCATGTATGAACACACACACACCACTAACATGAGACAAAAAACACCACATATTCCATGTCTCACTGGTTGTAGACACGAACATCTTTGTCTTTTTTTAAAGAGGCAATGTCAGTACTTTTTCAATTAATTTTAGAAGACTGGGGTTCTGTAGGGAAAGCGTGACAAAGCAGCGAGGTAACGCGGCGAAACGTTGCAAATGCCCACGCTCGCTGTTTGAATTCAGGAGCAAAAGGGGCACTGCCACCTTCTCTTGCCAAGCACTGAGAGATACACATTCAGATTTCTGCAGGAGATCTGCAAGAGTTTAACAAAAATAATGATAGCCTGTTCATCAAATGGCTGCCAAAGACAAAGGCTTTTTATACCTCCTACTCCTACTATCTGAAGGATGTCTTTTAGAAGACAAATTTATTTTTGCATTGTATGGTCTTTACAATCCCCAGGCTTTTCTTTTTCTTCCCCTGTTCTTTTCTTCCCCTCCCATCCCTTAAAAAGAGGGGGATTAAATTAAGAAAGGAGTCTCAAGTCTGGAGTCACTGGTCAGATCTCCCTCTGCATTGGTAGAAATCTACCACAGTATTAACTTCCTTTCATCAGCATCATATATAACTTGATATTACTTCAAACTTCTGGATATATTTTAATATTTTCAGTCTGTGACATGAAGTGACAGTAATTGTTCTGCAAAAACATCTGAATATATCCTTTATTAAAAAAAGTAATGAAAATATCAGAGCAGTTCTCTTTAGGGTTTTTTTTGCCCTCACATTTTTCAGCAGATAGCTTTCAAAAGTGTAAAAAAAACTATGCAAGGTAAAGCTTAAACTTGCTTACATAAGCCCACATTAGAATAAAACATAAGTAAGGATTTGGTTTTGTTCTAACTTATTATCTGAAAAATAGTTATCTGCGTAAGAGATTTCATTACATCAAAAAATGTTTTCCAGAACACATTTTCTATATGTAAGCAAAAAATGCAATCTCTCTTTGAACATGATCTCTCTCAACTATTTACAACTCTTAAGGCTATTCTCTTTCAGACTGTATTAAAATCAGATTAACAGCCTAGACATTTCAACAAACTTCTTCCAATTACACCATTGCTTGCCGAAGCTGATAAGTACCTTCAAAAATGACAAATTAAAGTTGAAGAAAATATGAAGAGGAGGAACAAATTCAAACTCCTGGGAAAAAAAAACAATAATTAAAAGGTGACTGGATTCAGTTACTGGATCATAAAGTAGACAACATATAATTATCACCACAGCAGCCTCTGCACACATATTTCCAGAAAAACTATCATCTGCATTGCAGTGCTGTTGAAAGTTATTTTTCTTTTGTTGCACATCTGACTTCACAATTTTGTTTCACAGGTTCAATTCTGTTACATTAGCATGCTGCATAGTTAAAAGACTGGCCACATGAATTTCCCCCACAATTTGTAACCTCAAGACAAAGACTTTTTTTGACAGTCACATTTAGTTTTATATGTTTTCAGCTGAATCTTGTTATGGAGACATAATTATGTTTTATTACTTTGAAGTTCTGTTACACAGATCAATTCTTTGAGAAGCAACATACCATGGATAACAAACTTACAAACACACTTTGATCTCTTACAGAGGTGGTCACAAGCTATTCAAAGCTATCCCAAACCTACAGACACAACTGGGAGCTCCCACATTGGGAAGCAAGGAAGAACTGCTGCGAGTGATAGCGTTTCGTTCCCCAAGAGCTCAACTGCACCTTAGCCCCTCAGCTGTGGGAGACTCTGGGAGTCATTGCCCTTTGCAAGAGTCTGAATTCCTGAGCTTTGGGGGAATAGAAGAGGCATTTTGTGGCTCCCAGTGTGTCCTTTTTTACACTCAAAGGAAGGTTGATCATACCTGAACAACTACATTTGATACTTCAATGATGCCATTTTTCCTTCTCCCAATAAGATGAAGTTTACAGATCAAATTTGCTGATAATAAAAAAAAAACAAAACACAAAAAAGTCTGCATTTGGGAAACAAAGGAGAGTACACCTAATACAGCTTCCCTCAACACAAGATGTGGCAGATGCTATGTTGTACAGCCACAAATCTGCATTTAGAAAGTTAAAACCAGATTGCATCCTTATTATCTTCACTGACTTCCTGATTTGTGAGACTAGCTTTAACTAAGGACAAAGAAATAAAAATAATCTGGATGGAATTTCGGATGCCCTTGGACTGCACAGACATAGAATAATCCCTGACAGAACAGAAATTGGTACTTTATTCTTTGATGTTTCTTACACTTATATGTACACTTCTATTTTTGAGACTTAAGTATTTCACAAGGACCCAGCCCAGCTTGCAGACTTAGACTTGCCAGGAAATACAGGAGACAGCAAAGACTCAGAAAACAACCTCAGTGATGGAGTCAAGCAAGCCAACAACATCCAAATTATACCACAGGGTTTGGAGACCACTCTGTGCTTTTGTAGCGAAGTAGGATTAGCACCTAGGAAATTTTCCATCACAAAGGAAATTGGTATTGTAAACAATGCAATTTATATCTCCTGACATCTCACCCTTTGTTTTATAAAGTTTATAAAACTTGTGGAAAACAGCTTGGATTAAATTTTTTCATATTAGATGTAAAAATACATTCTAATCACCTGTGGAAGTTATGTTTCCATCTTAAAGACAGTGCCAGTGCACTTACATTATACTCTTCCCAGTTTTAGCCACTCTTTATAGTGCAATGTAACACAGACTTTCTCACCTCATCCAAAAGTTTTCTTCCTTCCTGTCCTGTCTTGTTACCTTTCATGGAGCAGTATCAACTTCAACTGTGATACAAGAAATTCAGGGGGGAAAAAAAAACAAAAAAACCCTGAAAATAAGCTTAGCCTGCTATTATTACAACATACTCTTCATTCTGTTCTGTTATTACCATCTCTCTCATCTTTCCATGTGTCCTGACTGGTTACCTGAAGCTGTCTTTGGCAGTTCCCAAACGTTTTTCTTTTGGAATATCATAAACCAAAGATCATCAGCACATAAGATAAAGTATTTATACAGAAGTACTTAACTGAAAGTATCTAACAGTTTAATTTCTCACACATAGGGAGAAATAACAGAATGCAGGAGATACAGTTGCAAATTAGGAAGAATCTTCTGCTTTTACCTTCATTTTTTGCTGTGGTTTGAAGGTATAAACCAAATTACTCTTACCAAATATATAAAACAATCATCTCATTATGCCTCCTTGTCTCCAGGACATTTGCTTTTTACTCACTAAGCATAAAGAATATTCTGATTTGTCATTGTACTATGGAATCCTGCCTTTAACAAGGGAGCATTGTCCCCTCCTCTGTCCATGCCAACCCACCATACATGAGATAAGCAGACTGCACAAGAGGCAATCAGAGGAAGCAGAAGAGCGCAATCTTAGGCGTTGGAGGCTGGGATGGGTGAGAGAAGTGGTTATAAGGTCTGACACAGACTAGCTGGCAGTATTAAAAAAATACAGTCAAGGAACAAGAACAGAAAATTAAATCACTACCTGGTAAGCACTGCAGTTAATTACATTATCTGTACTTACCTGCAGACTGGGAGAAGAACAGATACACAAGATGATGAATCTGTGCAAGCAGATAGGAAGCCAGACTGAAAAATAGAATTTCCAAATATTCTCTGCATTCGGAAACACCACCAGCTTTCTCTTCAGTCCTTGTACTACAAGTGACTGGTGCTCCATCACTTGGGATTTTCATCCAGCTCCCCCAAATCTATCAAAGTTCTGCCATCAGTTTCAGTAGGGACCAAAATTTCAACCTAATACTTTGACTACTTCAGTGTCACAGAAGCAGGTGTCACACAGGATCCTGTCTCACATAAATGGTCTAGTAATAAGTTATTTGGTACACATATTTAAAGAAGCTTCTGCTTGATTTTAAGTTTTCCATTTTACATGGAAAAAAAAGGATTTTTATTTAACTTGTTTTTCCCTCTAAATACCACCGTCTGATTTTTGCTCATTTTGTGAATGCTTTTATACCCTCACATTCCATGGTTGCACACTACTTAAAATGCTTTCTTTGGCTTCCCTCCAGCTTTAATCATATTCCTGTTGTCACACTTACTTCTCTTGAAATTTCCGCGTAGTTCACAGGCTTTATAATATAGGTTTATAGGTTTTAAACGGATTCCCCTGTGAAAATCATCTTTTCTATCCTCCTAACAACCCTTCTCGCAAGACACCAAAAGACAGCAATGCACGCAACTCTGTGCACTAAATCTGAAAAAAGGAACAAGAAAACTAAACGTGCTACGTGTCTGCACAACACATGAAAAAGCACCAATTTGATTTCTACTTAATGACAATCTTGCTACACCTATATAAATGGTCTAAATATGAAAAAACAATGAGTGTCATTCCAAAGAGGATGAGTGTAACGTGAAATAAAATGACTTTATATAACTGTGACATACAATTAGAACAGTCATCTAAAGGGTAACAAATTCTAGAGGAAATGCTGACAGTATCAGTATTTCTGTCATGGCAAACTGGATTATAAAGATCTATTTGCACAATTAGCAAAGCAAGGAATAAATACATTTCTATTCTTAAGTTTCTATATAAAAAGTAGCCATCAACAACATATTAAAATGCATTTCTGTAGAGGAGTCAACCTACTCTATAAGGGAAAACTGTTGATCACAAAGAATAAATTGGAGAAATAAAAGTACATTTTCTAGCATGTCTGCTTATGGCAGGGAAAAAAAAGTCCCCCAAAAAATAAACTTCATACCCGCAAAGGAATTGTGAAGGGAATTTTTACATACTTAATGACTGTCTTTGAGTCATTCTAGACATACAACAGTTGTCTTAAAACCTGAATTTAGGATTGTGTACATGCACGCACACTCCCTAAACAAAACATAACAACCCTCCCCACAGACACTTTACAAGAAGGTGTCCAGAAAAAAAAAAAAAAAACTTTGAATATTTGACAAAACCCCACTATGCCTACCTATCTGCACCAAAAACTAGTAAACTGAAAGAAACAAACACCCAAACCTATGGTAGATACTTATTTGTATTTTTAAATAGGGACTACCAACAACTCTGACCATGGGACAGTTAGAGTGAAACCTGCTATACAGAAGCAGTGGCCTACAACAACAGCAGAAGCCTAAATTTGGCATTTCTATCAACATTCTTTAAGGGAGCCAACTGGCACTGCATTCCAGCAACCGCTGAAGTCAATTATTTGATTTTTTTTCTTGCCAAAAAAAGAGCTCTTTGGTTGGTCAGTTCTTCTGGGAAAAAACACCTGCTGGCTGTCATTTGCATGAAGTAAGCATCCATCAAAAGAATATCAGGAAAATCACTGAAACAAAAATATTGATTAAATGAACAGCCATAAATAGCATGAAACAATTACTTAGTTCCCCAGGTATATCAGTATGCATTTTATTCTTTGTGTTCTTTTTCTAAGCTCTGCATGACATCTGGCAAGCCTTAGACGCAGGAGTAAATTTGATGTATGACTTTTTTTTTCCTACTAGAAAGAAAAATAACCTGCATTTTTAAATCTCAGCTTCAATATTTTTCTATGATTCTGTAGTTGAGTTCACTTACTAATGAACCAAAGGAATACTTCAGGGATGCACCAAATGAAAAGTGGAAAATAAAAGCCAATCACTTTGCACTGCAAAAAATGTGGGACAGAACAGCAGAAATTAAGAATCAAAAGATATTTCAAATTCAGAGTTCTTGTGGCATTATTATACATGTAATGATAATACAGCATTTTTCTTAAAAATTTAAGATTCTGGATTCAAAAAAGGACCACTTGGCTTCTTAAATATATTTTAAAAGAACTTCTCAATACTCATAATTGGGAAAAAGTGTGAAACAAATCATAAAAATCTGAAAAATCTGGAAGAACATACTACCTCTAAAATGTCACTGTATTGTACTGTTATGAAGACTGGTATCATGATTTTTCTTTCTTTTTAATGCCTGAGATTGGAGCACACTCCTAAAAGCGCAGCATTTCCCATGCCTGGTATATGTAAGGGTCCAGTTTGATTGCATAGATCACAGGATAAAATTTTTGTTTCCTTATGGGAAAACAAACTCTGCTATCAAGACGACTGTAGTTTTTAATTTCTTGAGAAGAAGTAACAAATCAGAGATGGGGAAATTTTAAGAAATACTGAAACATTTTTCTTCCCAGCCTATACAGACCTTACCCAAATCACTGTTTGTAGATTAACAGGTCTACTGTTCAGTTTATTACTTCTATCTTAAGCTACATGTCAGCCTTTTTCATTATTCACTTAGGTTAATTTTAGTCATGATTGTGATCAAATCCTTTGCAGACAAACTTAGACGGACAAGTCTACTGCCAGGAGGTTTCACAACTATAAATTAAGAGAGTTTCTGCATGTTCAGTGACATATGATTCTTCTGATTCACCAAACGAAGACTATGAATACAGAGAAGTAGCAATTATTGCTGTTTCTTAAGGAGTACATCATACAGTGGCCATCAAAACAAACAAAAAAACAGAATTATTACTGTCAGAGCTACCCCGACAGCTGTCCAGATACAGGACTCCTGCACAACTCCTTGACTACAACTATGTCAAGTTCACGTATGCTACTTCCTGCACAAATATCCGTGTCACGGTTCTTCACTTTCCAATGTTACAGATAGGATTAGGAGTTCTCTTGGTCTTACTAGTAACTAACTTTTTTTTTTTTTTAAAAAGGACAATAAAGAAATAGCAATACTCTCGACTTGAAGGCTGAAACATCTAAGATCAAACAGCAGATGACAAACCTGAAGAAATCCACCCCCTCCCCCCCCCCCAAAAAAAAATCAATCAACATGCAAAAACAGTAGAGAAGACATTCTAATTACACATATTATACATCCATCTCATGCAGGATTTGAATTACAAATGACAGTAAACTAAATACAAGGCTGTCCTGAAAGCAGAAAGATTTGTGCCTGCAGGTCTACAAATAACCTTCTTAATGGCAGTGGAACAGTGCCAGCCCACATGACCAAGCCCCAAGCAGCACAAATAATGGAATTGGAACTCACCAAGCCAACAAATGAGAAATAACGAGACTGTCTGTACAAGTGAAGCTAGGACAAGGGAGACAAGAAGGTATAAAAAGTTAAGGAATGACTTTGTAAGCCAATGCTTAATGCTTTTCCCTCTTCAACATATTTAGAATATTCTAAATACTACTCCCAGTTCAAGACTTATCAGACTAAAAATCAGAGCATTCTTAAAGGGAACGCCCACACTGTGTCAGGCAGAAGATCAAGCTCTGCATTTACTAGAAACAAACCAAAGACTTTGATTCTCACACTATGAAAAAGCAAGAGAACCCTAACAGAAATTTTAGATACAAATTCCTAAGTTTACAAACCTCAGGAGGAACTCTGAGTTCTAACCATACCCACCTTCAATAATCATCCAGAAAAAAAAAAAAACCCACAGGCTGCAATGTGCATTTCTGCGTGCATAAATATATATCTGCAGTAGAGCAAAGCAAAATCACCACAAGGGGCGTTACTATTTTGAACACAAAGCATGGGCATCAGCTGATGTCACCTACAGCTTCACTGCCTTGACTCTGAACTCCCTCATCTTCATTTTGTCACTGTCGCATTCTCTCTAGATTGCTTCTGCTATAAGTGGACCAGGGATAACTACGTATTCCCAGGTACATTTTGTTCACACACTGTTAATGCATTCTGTACATGAGTCCAGACCTTCAGAAGGGAATATTATAAACAAATCAATGTAACATGCAAAACAACCAGCTTTCTCATCTCCCTCTTATTTTCCTTTCAAGACCAGCACACTCCAAACAGCTTGCATCTCTGTGGCTGGGCCAGACACCTAGCTGTAGAGAAAGTTCAACAGAAGTGAAGGTTCAACAAGGTAAAGGCAAAAATCCACTGCGGCGGGCCCGCTTCTTCCCAAGGCCATTGTTCATTCCAAAGACTTGGAGCTGGCCACGCTTCAAGCCATGTTCTCGCTCCACGTGATCAAGACCCCGGCACAGGCCACCCGGCTGAGCAAGCAGAGCCAGCCCTGCCAGTGCCAAAGCTGCACGCCCGCCCCAGCTCAGCCATTCCAATCTTCCCTCTCACCAGGAACCTACTCACTTTTGCAGTTTCTGAGATCAGTTTGTCCTACAGAGCACAACTGTTTCAGGTCTGGAAGATACTCTTGGCTTTTTTGCCAAGATTTAGCCACATTTTAAGTCCCTGTAAAGAAAGCAATGAGAACACCAGGTACCACCAAGCACTCTGTGGCTCAGAAGGATCTCTTTGATTAGGCATCACAACAGCAATTTGCAGTAATGCTCCAGGACTTACTTTTGGGGCTAGCAATAGTAATCTCCTAAAGATTTTTAAATCTATACTGGATGGCTATGTCTGTTCACATTAAAAATCTAATACTTCCTTGACTGACTACATCTCTAAGGTGTTTAAGCTATTATGAAAAGAGTGCACTGCAGGTCACTTATGGTTTTTCCAAATTCAGTGTCAAGACCTTCCCCTTCCCCCTCAACCTGGAAGCTCAGTCCTTCCATAGTCCATTAACAAACAAGCCAAAAAATGGCATTTACTAGTGACTTCAGATGTCAGGAGGGGTTTTTGTTCTCTCTACATGATGGCAGACGAGCATTCATTCACATCTCAAAACAACAAATGTTTTTAAAAAACACTCTTTTGCTTCTTGTAAAAGAGACAAAAAACTCCTGTTTTTTTTTTTGTTTTTTTAATTTCTCAATACTTAGCAACTAATTGAGTCATGGCTACAATCCAAGAGGCTGCTTTCTACTTACACAGTTATTTCACAGAAAAACCTTATCTGCAGGGATTATATATGGCCTGCAATTCACCATATAGCATCATCATTGAGAATAAGGCTGAGAGGGCAAGGACACTCAGAAAACATGTTAAAATTCAGGTCAACTGTGCAATAAACATATGCTTCTGTTCCATCAGTACTCTTTCTCCTTACTTTGCCCCTCTCTGCCCAGCTATAGGCAACAATTTCTGTATTAAATACCAGCAGAGGCACAAGAGGAAGAGATAAGCTAAGAGGTAATTTTATTTGTACAGCACACTTCAGATTAATTCATTCTGATAGGAGCATAAAAGAACTACTTCTGTTTCCTCTTGCTCATACGCCAAAGTCTGAAGACAGAAATGAAATGGCAAGGTTCTCATGTTGAGATCTACCTTGCGTTTGAGTCATTAAAAACACCAGTTCACAGTGCCCTTTGATTAAAAACAAAACAAAAACCAAACAAACAAAAAAAAACCCACACATACTCCCACAATTCTCCTACTTCCAGATAAAGGCCATTCTCCCTATGCAGATCCTTATAGAAACAGGTACACAGAAGCTCATACATTTAATCAATAAACATGCATTCCTCATATATTGCAAAAAATTAGAAACCAAACTAAATAGTTTATTTTATAAGCAAGAGTTGCATATTCACTTTCCTCCACTTCAAGGAAGTTTTGTTTCATTTTTGTTGTTGTTGTTGTTGCGGGGGGAGGGGGTTGGTAGCTTTACCTGTGTAAATTATGGATTGAATTATTGGGAATAAAATGCACACATTCTACAGTTCTTAGAAATAGACATCAGGTTTTTGTGATTCCTTATCGCATCCTGTTAGAAACATAGGCACTGGCAGCTTCTGGCATAGAGATTTCCAACAGGGCCTACGTTAGGTAGAAAGTGAAGTAATTAGTTAATTTTAAGAAATGTTAGTTATGCTTATCAATCTTCTTTTCCAGTTAGTGTCCTCCATGTCACATAATTTCTACATATCATGAAAACAGAAGAACTCAGTTCTCATCAGTGGATAAAAATCAGTACAGTTTATCCATTGCTGTCATTAACAATGATCAACACAGATATATTGTTGTCAGTCTCAACATCTGTATCTAACTGTGCATCCCCTCTCACCCACATCTGTTTATTCAGGCTAGCAGACACCCAGAAGAGAAGCAGTCCTTGTGTCATTTCTAACTCATGGATTTTCAGGTTATTTCATTAAAGCAACCAAGGGCACTTGTAATGGTGCTGAATTCAAGTTTAAAAAAAAATAATAATAAAAGCTGAATTTTAGAATTACTAGTACCTATGTCAAAATCATGTTTTTAGTGTTTTCCATACTACTGCATTATTTTGTAGAAAACATTTTTAATGCAGAATTCTGCATAAATATGAATCTCATATCCACAAGGGAGGGCTAAGAATTTTTCTGATTTTTTTAATAAATGGAATATACAAAGAAATTCACAATGTGAAAGCAACTGGGGTTTTAGAGTGCAGCCAGAAAATGTCCATTCAACAGCTTAGCATTTCACAATCATCATTTTACTGTTCAGTTGCAAGCAGTAACAAGAGTAGCTCTTACCCAACTTCAAAATCAAAATAAACACTAAGTCCACTGGCTGCTCTCTGACTGCTCAAAAAATGTACTCTGCTCTCTGAACATCTCCTGCTACGGATGAAATGAAGTGGATGTGGCTTTACTGGAGACACTGCATGTGCCCAGTGACTGTGCTGGTACTAACTAGCAAGTCTCACTCCACAGCCTGCCAGAAGCCAGTGGCCACTGGGAGCCCTTAGCAAGCAAACACTGTGTCAGAAGCCTTTACTGCAATGGTAACACAGCTCCCCAGCATACCGCTAGTTATCATGAATAGTTTAACAGTGTTTCATAGTAGGCTGTCTCTTTCCTAACAACCCTGTTGTATTACCACGACTATGTAAGTCTCTAACGTTTCCGCTCCTTTCAGTTCAATAGGTGCGCAGCGTACACATGCTGCATGGACAGTTTACATAGTACTGCTTTTATTACATACATAATAAAGCATAAACAAAAATATGAATGGAAATTCATGTGTCTTTATAATTAATACATATGAGTTTTAAAAGGATTGCTTGTATTTTAAATAGAGATACAACATCAAGTCATTCTGGAACTCTCAACCCAGTAAAGAAGTATCAACTACCTTGGGAACATACTTATTTTTAATAATTAAACACATCATTTTACTGTTTAACAAATACAGCTGAAGAAATATGCAGTTTCAGTCAACCCCAAAACACCTGCCTCAATCCAGCTCTAGTTCTCAAAATATTTTCATCTTAATTTATTTTCATCCCCCCAAAATTTGATGACCAAAAAAGAGGAAGAAAACCACACACACACAAAAAAACATGCACAACACTGGATGACTATTTATCAAACCTTTGTTCCAAACATGATAGAGAACAGATATGAACTTATAGTTCCCAAATGAGTGCTCTATACACTGCACCATATTGTATCTAGAGGTATGACTCTGTTAAAGCTGTTTCAGCTGCAGGAAATGACAGAAATACTCACAAAGGGGAGGGTGGGGGGGGAGGAAGAGGAGGGCAAAGGGGGAAAGGATTCAGTACTGGGTTTAATGTGCACAGAATCAGATTTTTTCAGTTCAGCTCCAAAAACAAAAGACTTATTGCATAGATCTTACTACATAAAGGAAAACAGACTGAATTACCAGTGTTTGCTAATCCAGTTCAGTTTTTTATTTCCTTCAGCTTTAATAGTGGATAGTATTTTTTGTTTACAACGTATCTTTGATCTGGTTTCTTGTTAAGTCTTTTTCCATAAATTGCTTCACATAATTTAACTACACTGTAATATTCTCCTCTGGTCATTAGAGAGGTGTTCCTGCTACTGATGAGAGGCCAGCTACAGATGTACAACTGATCCACAAAGAGTAAGATGAAGTAACACATTGGACTATGAGACAGGATAAAAAGAGGAAGAAAAATAACACTAGAGTGAATATTCACTAGAGTGAATCACAGGCGACTGACTGCTCACTATGAAAAAGCAAATAACCTGAATTTTCTTTAAATGTTTGGTATTGCAGAGAGCTGGAGGAGTTGCATCTCTAATCAACTCTGCAGAATGATCAATCCACTTCAAGCCTGAGTATGAAATGGAAGCCTCTGTTTAAACGAGCTATCTACATAGATTACATTACTTTCGGTAAGCTTGAACTGATCTTTCTGCAGTGCTTATATTCAGTGAAATAATGAACAGAAGATTATGGCCAATCAGCGAACTACGCACAAAATCCCATCATAATATCTTGGTTTCATGCTCACAAGATTCTCTGTCCTGCAATTACTTTGTAGTACCTGGTCGAGCTTTGTGCATCAGCAGCCAGTTTGCAGTTTCGTCCCTGAAGAACATTATTCTCACCTTGCCACAAACTACTGACTACCCTAAAGAGGTTCAAACCACCACTAGGACCACAAAGAAAAGACAACTCATTTCTTTACTCAAAGCAAAATTTTAAGTAATTGTGCTTCACTGTGTGAACCCTTTCTTACTGAAGTAACTAGGTAACCGTGCCGAGTGATTTATAAATTCAGGCAGGTCACCTTAAAGTATATCTAAAGACTTTGTTAAAAGGCACAACCATTTTACCTCATAAAAATGTAGATCATTTGGTGTAATATCATGTCAAGTAATACTGAGTAATATGAATTGAAAAATATGCTAATAGAGAATTATTACAATACTACATGACTACGCAATTGCAAATAAGAAACGACAAGCTGAATGCAGTAAGATTTATTTCTGACAATTATTCATACACTGAATACCTCAAGCAGTTTTACAGCAGTCTTTCTGCAGGATATGCAATAGGTAAGAGACTCTTAGTGGCTTTGCAAATGAGTAACTATTTGCAAAATCAAATACTCACTGCCAAATGCTTGCTCATCATAGGAAAAAACAAACAAACAAACAAACAAGCCTTCTGTGCCTCTTGTTTTCCAGACAAACACCAGAAGAAACTAACAATGCTTTGACAGGTACCAAGAGTATAAAGGCTTAGCCAGGAGTCAGTTAGCAAATTTGGCTCTCAGTACAAAATTTAAAGTATAAACCACTCCATGCCTACCAGATGCAACTCAAGCTTCATGAAAAAAAAAGCCAGAAAGAAATGCTATTTTGATCAAGCAACTGGCTTTGCAAAATTAATACAGAACATTGGGACAAGTACACACAAGCATAGCAAAGCATACACGCGACTTTATCCACAGCCAGCTACAAGCAGGCTTTCATCCCATGCCTTTGGATGTTTTCTCTTCCCCTTACAAACATCCAAAGAACAGCAAAGGTTAATGGAGAAATCAGAGAGAGAAAAAAAAAAAAAACTATCATACAAAATCAAGATATCAAGTATAGCTTGACAACATGTAATGATCCTCCAATGGAAATTAAGTTGCAAGTCACAAGAATGACATTCCTCAATTTAATAGGCTAATAGAACACTTAAATCTCAGGCATCATTTATACTCACCTACTCCGGGGAAAAAAAGGTCATTTCTTACAAAGAAGCATTTGATTACTCATCCCTTTGATTGTTTTGGCTGAACTTTTCAGGATATTTGAGAAGGTTAAAGTATAAATCATGTATAAAAGACAGCTTTCGCATAAAAGCTGCTTCACTACAGACAACATTAATCTACCAGATATTTAGTTCTGCAACTTTAAATAGACAGGAGAGCACACAAATTCTGCACTGGACACTTTATTTTTCTAAACTAAAACAAATACACAGCCCTTGGAAGTCATTAGGCTTCTGTCATTCCCAGGATAATCTTAAGCGAAGGCCTCCCAGCGCTGACAGAGGGGGAGAACAGCTCTTTGCTCCCTCTGACGGTGAAAGGGAGTAAGGATTCCCACGAGGTTCAATTTCTGCACCCTGTGCAGAATTTCACACCCGGGCAACTGTGCACATTTTTGTGCATTACACTAGGAGATGGTCAGGCTCTGTGTTGATAATACACAGCACAGGTAAACGGAGCTACCCAGGAGGCAGGTTGTGGTGAAGGCGGACCCCTGGAGCAGGCAGGTCGCGCAGGGCTTTCCAATACCCAGTGCTGCTGCCGCTTCAGAAATAGGAGCAAGGGCCGTTTCCCACGCTGCTCTTCACTTCCTTCCCCAAGCCCCTGCCACTGCGTGGGGCTCTGGCTGTGTGCATCGGACCTCCTATCAGAGAGAGCTGACGCGATGAAGGCAGAGCAAGCCGGGGCCGGGCCAGCAGGACTAACCTGTGCTGGCAGGATAAGGCCGAATGCCTCCCACCGCAGAGTGAGGGTGAGCCGAGAGCACGGCCCCTGCCACCAGCCAGCTCCTTCCTGCGCCGCCAGCACCCACGCAAGTCTGCCGTAAAGAGACACAGAGAGGCGAAGAGCAGACTGTAGGGCTGGCCTGTATCCCTCATCCAATATTTAATATTTTGTTAAGTGAATGCTGTTAAGCTGACCAAAGGTCCATATTGTTTCTTCCAGTTAAGGACCATCAATGATCTCTTATTCACCAGGACTTCCAAGAGCTCTCAAATGGAAAAAGTCAGAATCACTCAAACGTTTATATTATGTAAGGGCTAAGTGTTCAGTGTTTCAGGAGGAACTTCTGAACTTAACTTTATGCTTTAACAGAACCCCTAG
Source organism: Apteryx mantelli (assembly GCF_036417845.1). Classification (NCBI taxonomy): domain Eukaryota; kingdom Metazoa; phylum Chordata; class Aves; order Apterygiformes; family Apterygidae; genus Apteryx; species Apteryx mantelli. The sequence goes on along the minus strand of NC_089978.1, from coordinate 83,825,183 downwards.
GTGCCACCTCAGTCTGGCTCTTGCTGCACCATTTAATGGCTCCCGGCAAAAGGCTCACACACCACCGCAGCAAGCACTTGTGACCCAAAGCACCAATAGATTTAAACAAATTATGATTTGTTCTTATGCCACAGGCACTACACAAAGCTTGGCAGAAAAGAGCGGAGTGGTTTTGTTCTTTGACTTCCAACTAACTTGCAGAGCAGACGGCACTTTCACACGTACAACTCCACATCTACACCAGGAACACCACTGAAAATAGTAGCAGTGTTCATCCTCAACACCTCTCAGTACTTACCTTGTGATGACTGTGTGCACATTTCCTTCACAATCCATTACCTCTGGAGCAGGCAGTACAAAACATCTGGTTTACCCTCTTAAGGACTGAGTAAGTTCGGAAGTAATAAAACTTGCCATAAAAATGGCATTTTATGAACAACAAGAGTCAATGGACAAGAGTTTCAAAAAAATGTTCTAATTTATGAGCAGTCAACTTGCACTTTACACATGTTCAGTTCTCAGAAAATAAAGAACACCTATTCCTCCTCAAAAATCCCATCTTCACTCAAGTTGGGCACTCAAAATTCATTAGTCAGTTTGGGAACCTTAGTTTAGAAGTAGAAAAAGAAAAAAAGATTTCAGTAGATGGGGATTGCCCCAAACAAGGCCAAAAGCAAGCAAAGTTATCTTCTAATCTGACACAAAGCAAGGTGCACAGTTTTACCCAGCATAACCTGCCTCAAGCCCAGTAACACAGCACAAGTTAATTCAAATATCTGCTAAAGATAATTGCATCTCTATGTTCACACAGTCTGATTGCTCTGCAGGTACAGAAAGTGCATTTTTTCTAATTCCCTGTACCATCTGCCAACTTCATGACCTGGTCATCTTCTGGCAAATCATACCTAGTTCTATCTAATCTTGAAAAAGGCTTAATAATTGCACTATTCAAAATAATCAAAATATTGCATAATATTAGCACAGCAAATTTTTCATACTTTGATTTCTTTGAAATTGTATAGATATATATAAAAACATCTTTCCTGTTCAATATCTGATATACATTCAGACTTCCACAAGCATTTAAGGCAGCATCTGTAAATATTACTTTGAAAAACCAAACACAATAAAAACATACCTAAAAATGTTTTCTCCTGTTTATATATTATGCAAGCTTATATAGAGGAAAACAAAATCATATTCCACATAGGAAGATAACAATTTGTCTTTAGGAAGATATAGGAAGTAAACAATATGAAAATTGTCACTTGAGAGCCGAATGTTATTTTTAATAAAATCATCAGTGATCTGCCATTCAGTTCTTGCTTTGAATGTATTCATCCTCTTTGTAGGAGACATCTCTTCTTACCCGTCCAACTTTGAATCTAACAAGAAATACCTCACATGAAAAACCATAAATTATTTTTATACTTCATGCACACACACACCATAAAAGGGTCATTTGTACTGATTTCTTTAAGTTTCTAAAAAACATTCCTTGGAAGTTTAGCATAGTAGGAACAGACCTGGACTCTGTATTAACCAGTGTTTCCTATCCCTATGGTTATAGCTGGGAGGTTAACTAATGTAAGGAATAGTCATTGCTATTGTTCTCATATATAATTAACAATAATGCCTCTAACTTCATTCATGCTCACAAAAAACAAAGTTGAACTTGCACTGTCATCTTGCCGTAAGCAGCATTCACAAAGCTTTATATTGACTTATTTGCAGAAATGTAGAAGTGGTTTTATAACCACTGTCCACTTAGAAAATAACAGCAAATGAGCACACACAACCCCCACTACGTAAGAGAATTTCTGGAATTGCGTTCATAGCATTACAGAAACAAAGTTACTCAGAAGTATCACATGTACATATTAAGTACATTGACATCAATCTGAACAGGTAGAAAAATAAATTAGATACAAATATCTGTTATGAAACAGAGGTCAAGACAGAAAGCTACCTATAAACAAGAAAAAAGATCCTCCACTCCCACACCAAAATATAAAAGTAGGAGGAACAGAAAGTCCACATTCAGAGGCCAGACATTTCAAGATTTGTCATACTAGCTCAATATATAAATAACTATGCTAAATTTCTTCTGAGATTAATTAGTCACTAGGTCTTACAGTTCCTTAATATATTGGTCAAAAGGAGAGCAATACCATCTGTGTAGAGGTGCATCAATGAGCAAATTAGATTGGCTGTTTATTTCTAAAGCATCTGATGCTATCCATATAAAAAAGAACGAATATGATCTGCAGTGAGGGAACTCATTTCTTTAGACAAACAAGCCACATAGCATTCCATAATTTAACAGGTAACCAGTTGGCATGAGAACATTACCAAAGCCAAAGAGTTCACAACTTTACACAGATGCATATACAGCAAATACCTACTCATCTTGACCAAGGATAGATAGCGCATTTGAAATTCTAGACATACCAAAGACCAGACCAAATTTGCCAGGGCTCAGCTAATGAGCAATGAGATGGTGGAGTTCAGTATCCTGCGAGGAGGCAGCAGGGCACCAAGTAGGATTGCAACCCTGGACTTCAGGAGAGCAAACTTTGGCCTCTTCAGGGACCTACTTGGAGGAATCCCATGGATTACGGCCCTAGAAGGAAGGGGCGTTCAAGAGAGCTGGTTACTATTCAAACATCACTTCCTCCAGGCTCAAGAGCGGTGCATCCCTATGAGTAAGAAGTCAAGCAAAGGAGGTAGGAGACCTGCATGGATGAGCAAGGAGCTCCTGGCAAAACTCAAAGAGAAGAAGGAAATATACAGAAAGTGGAAAGGGGGACAGGCCACTTGGGAGGAATATAGGAACATTGTCAGAGTATGCAGGGATGAGACGAGGAAGGCTAAGGCCCGTTTGGAATTAAATCTGGCGAGAGATGTCAAGGACAGCAAGAAGGGCTTCTTCAAATACATCAGCAGCAAGAGGAAGACTAGGGAAAATGTGGGCCCTTTGCTGAATGGGGTGGGTGCCCTGGTGACGAAGGATGCGGAGAAGGCAGAGTTACTGAATGCCTTCTTTGCTTCAGTCTTTACTGCTCAGGCCAGCCCTCAGGAACCCCAGATCCTGGAGGCAAGAGAGAAAGTCTGGAGGAAGGAAGACTTTCCCTTGGGCGAGGAGGAGTGGGTTAGACATCATTTAAGCAAACTTGACACCCACAAATCCATGGGCCCTGATGGGATGCACCCACGAGTGCTGAGAGACTTGGTGGACATTATTGCTAAGCCACTCTCCATCATCTTTGAAAGGTCATGGAGGACAGGAGAGGTGCCTGAGGACTGGAAGAAAGCCAATGTCACCCCAGTCTTCAAAAAGGGCAAGAAGGAGGACCCAGGGAACTACAGGCCAGTCAGCCTCACCTCCATCCCTGGAAAGGTAATGGAGCAGCTCATCCTGGAGGCCATTTCCAAGCATGTGGAGGACAAGAAGGTGATCAGGAGTAGTCAGCATGGCTTTACCAAGGGGAAATCATGCCTAACCAACCTGATAGCCTTCTATGATGGAATGACTGGCTGGGTAGATGAGGGGAGAGCAGTGGATGTTGTCTACCCAGACTTCAGCAAGGCTTTTGACACTGTCTCCCATAACATCCTCATAGACAAGCTCAGGAAGTGTGGGCTAGATGAGTGGACAGTGAGGTGGATTGAGAAATGCCTGAATGGCAGAGCTCAGAGGGTTGTGATCAGTGGTGCAGAGTCTAGTTGGAGGCCTGCAGCTAGCGGTGTCCCCCAGGGGTCAGTACTGGGTCCAGTCTTGTTCAACTTCTTCGTCAATGACCTGGATGAAGGCACAGAGTGCACCCTCAGCAAGTTTGCTGAGGATACAAAACTGGGAGGAGTGGCTGATACACCAGAGGGCTGTGCTGCCATTCAGAGAGACCTGGACAGGCTGGAGAGGTGGGCAGAGAGGAACCTCATGAAGTTCAACAAAGGCAAGTGCAGGGTCCTGCACCTGGGGAAGAATAACCCCATGCACCAGTACAGGCTGGGGGTTGACCTGCTGGAGAGCAGCTCTGCGGAGAAGGGCCTGGGAGTGCTGGTGGACACCAAGTTAAGCATGAGGCAGCAATGTGCCCTTGTGGCCAAGAAGGCCAATGGTATCCTGGGGTGCATCAGGAAGAGTGTTGCCAGCAGGTCGAGGGAGGTGATCCTCCCCCTCTGCTCAGCCCTGGTGAGGCCCCATCTGGAGTACTGCGTCCAGTTCTGGGCTCCCCAGTACAAGAGGGATGTGGCACTACTGGAGCAAGTCCAGCGAAGGGCTACAAAGATGATTAGGGGACTGGAGCATCTCTCTTAGGAGGAAAGGCTGAGAGAGCTGGGCCTGTTTAGCTTGGAGAAGAGAAGGCTGAGAGGAGATCTTATCAATGTGTGCAAGTATCTGAAGGGAGGGTGTCGAGAGGATGGGACCAGACTCTTTTCAATGGTGCTGAGCGACAGGACGCGAGGCAACGGGCACAAACTGAAACACAGACACTTCCATCTGAACATGAGGAAAAACTTTTTCACTGTGAGGGTGACAGAGCACTGGAACAGGTTGCCCCGAGAGGTGGTGGAGTCTCCTTCTCTGGAGATATTCAAAAGCCGCCTGGATGCAATCCTGTTCAATGTGCTCTAGGTGACCCTGCTTGAGCAGGGGGGTTGGGCTAGATGATCTCCAGAGGTCCCTTCCAACCTCAGCGATTCTGTGATTCTGTGATTCTGTAATAGCTTGTGAAGGCACTGTTTAATATATGATGTAATTAAATTTACTGCACACAGAGCTAGAATGTGCACAAATTTCTCCTTTCTCCTACTTGCTCCCTTAAAATATATGACAAAAAGGGTATAAACCATATAAGTAGAACAGCATTCACTCTCAACTGTGATTTATGTACATGTATTTTTTAATAGGAGTTTCATCATCCTGAAGGAATAAAAGGAACAAAACCTGAGTGATTATAATTCAGTAAAAGAGGAGGTGAAAAGAAGCAGTAATAGAGGAAGCACACCATGCAAATCACTATATTATATAGCATCAAAACAAATATCACCTTAATATATATTTACTATTTACAGCATACATGATATAAATCTTATTTAAAAACCTACATGAATCCTGAGATAAACTATAACTGCTTATCCGATTTGTCAGTTAAAAGAAATAAGTATGTCATATAAAATCTGTTTTATTGGATGACTTCCTGCCTAGAAAGTCTAGTTCCTTATTCCTCTCTTGGATAACAATGAACTTTAAGACAATGTTTTGCAAAAACAAGTTAACATCTTCTCCAAGTAATGTTTCAGTTATAATAGTAATTTTATTTTTAAAACAGTTTTTTTTATCTACTTCTTCTTTCCAATTCCCAAAGTACATTTCTTTCCATTGCTTTTATCACTCTCCATTTTGTTTGCAAGAAGGAGGGGGAGAGGAGAAAGCAAAGAATTTATATAAAGAGAAACCTGCATAACATTTAAGTTCTACATCTGTCTTCAGGGAGATTTAAATTATGGGTCAGCAATTTAAAACATCAATTCAAAACAGGATATTGGGATAGACTGTTTCCAATTCCCACTACGTGCCATTCAGAGGAAGGAACTGGGAACCAGAGCTTGAGAGAAATCTGCTACCAATTTCCTACAATTTTAGGAGACTACCGACAAGCTAACTGATGACATTTTGCTTCTCAGAAAGGCAATATTGCTGTCCTCTAACACAGGTCATCATCCTCTAGGGTCACACAAACTCCTACTACAGAAAGAGCCAGTTTATCACAGCGCTTAGGTTGCTGACCTCCGATTTAAGTTAACATACCTTCAGCACTGTAGTAAGTAAGTATGGACACACTCCTATTCTTTCTAGCTGATGGGTCGTATCCTCTTAAAATGGCATTAACCCAAGAGAATGTTTGAATATCTGTTGTAGTTAATTTTTAACTGACCTTACAAAAATGAAAACCAAGGCAAAGAAAGAGGTCAAACAGTGGATTTCAAACACTTTCTTTGCATTAATAAAATAGAATCAGCTTCTGATCAGCAGATGATTGGTATGCTGCATCTCCATCACACTTCCATAAAGCTGTTCTTGGCTCTCCTTTCTAAGCAGGACAGCAAAACATGTCAACACCTAGATTACTGAAACCATATGTGAGATGCAGCTTCTTTCTAATAAATGACTTTAAAAAATTTGATGGTGTTTGAGGTTGTTCTGCCTCACTGACCCAAAGTTTACAGAGATTTGCTGCAAATAAAAACATTTTCTTTCCTCTAAAAATCTTTCCCTCACACAAACATGTAAGTAATCCAAAAGTCAACCTGGGATCTACGCTTCTTACATATCACCACTCAAACACAGTAAGCCAAAACATGGCCTCACTTACATCTGTACAACCCTGTTAGCTGTTAGGGCACTGCAGCAGTGCAACCCATTTCATCAGCAGGACTCAGGATGAATTTGCAAATTAAAAATACACACACACACACACACTTCTGACTTCTGGAAAAGACGTTCCCAGTTTGCACACATACGGAATCCTGCAGAGTAGAAGTAACCAAATCTGTATCTATGTCTTAAAACTATCGTAGAGGAACATTCTGTGCTTTATTTTTTGCTGCTACATAGCAATTATAAAATATTATATTCCCTAATTCCTTGTTATTGGATGGGATTTTTAGAAGTATTCCCATTTAACTTCCATTGAACATAACTGAAACATATACAGTTAGCAAGAAATAAGTTTGTCAGATTTTTAAGAGCACACAAAAGTTATCCACCAGCTCAAAATCAGCACTTTCCCACATGGCTTCTATTAACAAACTTTGAAGCACTATGGTATCTCAGTGTATACTTCTTGTCCTTCCAAAAACATTCTTCACAGACTCAACCCACCACCACTACAATGAAAACTTTTCCTCAGTCACCACTGAAATCATTTACATAAGCTTCACTATGTTTACTTTGCACTTTTATCCCCTTCTGGACCTACAAAAACATATATATTCTAATTTAATACTGTGAGCATATTATGCACAGACATAACCCAAGCTTTGGAAACATTCTCAGTATTATGAGTATGTACATTTTAAATTTGATAGTGTTCCTTTAAAACACAATTCTAATGTGAGTATCGGTAAATGACTGCCTAACACAGAGTTTCCTGCTAAAGTTTATGAACAACATCTTATTGCAGGTACCAGACTTTCTGCTCCCAGCTGGAGGAGAAAATTTTTTTCAACCTCCAAATGTTAGCGATACTGAGAATGCAAGAGGTTAAAAAAAATCCTAAAAGATAATAAATCAAAGAAAATCTCAAAGTCTCATTCTGAAGAACAAACCAAGAAACTACCTCTGAAAAAGGAAAAGAAAAAAGAAAACAGAGCAAATACGACTATGACAGAAAACCTATTAGCAAAGGTGGTGTTTCTTTGCATCTTCCATGCATGGAAGGGCATTATGTATCCCAGTTATTTTTTTAATGTACATAGACTTGCATGGAGTGCCTTTTTATGGCATAACCACTATTTACTAGTATGATTGATTAAACCACTGTCCTTAAATGATATTATCTGCATACACAGAAGGGCAGGGTGACATAAATATCTGTATCAGAGCTATGCCAAGGTTTGTAGGCCTAAGCAATGTGTGCAAAATTCTAATTAAGAAAAAAAAAGAATATGCCGCACCTTGGTACACCTTGGCATACCTTTTTATTATCTGATGCAAAAAATGGGACTATAAAACATAATTTTGCTAGATAGGAGAAAGCTAGATCTGTCTTTTAAAAAACAATAATAAAAAAAGTGTTTAGTGGCATAGTTCATTGGCAGGGGGTGGGGGGGAAACGGGCCCCTTCCATAAAAGTTCTTCTGAGTCAATAGCGAAGCTTTCTTACTTCCTTGACTTTTCGAACATACTGAGGAATGACATAAATATATGTATTTGGAGCCCGCATATCCTGCTGCAAGCTACAGCTGAATCCTGAGGCAAACAGTCTTTCATACAACTCAAGTGCTAAATTCAGTAACACATTTCAATACATATAATAGTAGGGCCAACTGAAAAAGGATAAAGAAAATGAATAGTAGCGAGCCAAATGTTTCTTGTGGTTTTCATTTCTACACTGGTTTTCCCTCATGCCTCTAAATGCTCAGTATTCATGTGCTGATGTGTGTTGATAATGCATCACTTTACGTCCAAATGTTAGGGAAGAGCGCAAAATACAGGAGCGTACAAACTGAACTGCAGGTGCAAATGGGACTGACGACATCCCAAAGACAGGTACACTCAAACTTATAACACCAAAGAAAAAAAAAGAAAGAAAAGAAAAAGAGATTTGGGGCTAACTGGAAAAGATACATTTCCCCATTCCTCCTCTTTCCTGTGGGAGAGAAATTCAGGGAGAGTGGCATGACTTTAACATTGACCTTCTGTACTTAACAATAAGCCTGTCACAGTACTCACTATCAACCCAAATGCAAGCACATAAGTGACTCCCACTACTAAAGCAATTAGCAGTGGAGCAGTTAATGTCAACAAGTAACTGTAAAACATGTAAAAAAATTTAAATCTGAGAAACAACAGATGAGTGGGGAGGCCTCAAAAATTTAAATCTATTGCTTTAAGGCTGTTATATAAATGTAGGATGATAATATTTTTCAATACAACACAGAAGAACAGGGAAATTGATGGCAGTGACTTATAAACTAGCAGTAAAAACTGATTACAAAAAGATAAGAAGTCTACCAATAACAAATCTGTGGAAATGAGTATAAGTAGCAAAATAATATTTAAAAGTTATTTTTTAAAAATGCATAGGAACAAAAAGTATTCTAGCTTTAGTAATGCATCTTAATAGCGATGATTATCCACAACAATATGGGCATTTCTACTCACATGTGGGCAAAAACAAGCAGATGACCTTCAAATAATGCGGTAAAATGGGAAAACATTTTTATGAAGAAACGTCGAAGAGCAACTATTATAGTAAAGCAGAACTATAACACAACAAAAACCCTTAAGTGATTTAATAAGCCAAAGATCTAAACCACACTTGGGTGTTAAATAAACATATTGTAGGTTCACTGGATAAACTATTACCATATTCTGCATGCAGAAAATTTGTTTGCTCTCCTTTTGACTCCAGGACTTGCATTTTTGGTTGCCATTTTCCAGCTGCAGAAGAAGGAACAGAAGGCAGCCTCCCTTCCTGCCTCCCTCCTCCATCTGCCTATAAACAACAGAACAGTCTCCCCCGTCAGCAGGAAACGTGTGTTTGAATCTGCTTGTGCTGAAGGAAGAGTTGACCTCTAGTGTCTCAGTTGGTAGGCTATCAAGCAAAACATGGGAAACCATCCTTATGCATTTTAAAAGGACCAAACATTACCCGGTGTACTTTCCCTCAATGAAAGGGCTTCAAAAGTTGGTCATCGAGATGTCCACCCTCACCCTCTAAACCTGCTTAAAGCCCCATTCTTTCTTCTGCAAGCTCCCCACCACCATCACCCTTCCTCCAGGGACAGGCAGTTCCAGGGGCTCCCCTGTAGCTCACAGCAACACCAGGCTGCCCTCTGCAAGGCTTTTACCCCAGTGACAGGATAGGAAGACAAGGCCTTGCCCTGAACCAACTTGCCAAGCCCAACTTTTCGGGGACTGTAAGGCTCCATTAGGCACCAACAGTAAGTTACGGACCACAATGAGAATGCCATTATATTGATAATTACAAACACGATCCAGTTTGCTCTTGTCTGCACTTACACGTTTACTCTGCAACCAAGTGAGGAATGGCAATGTAGTTTTCAGCACAGAGGGAGAGGCAACCATATTTTCCAAGCCTCACAATTTCTGAAGTCACATACAAAAGCTTAACCAGTAGAATATTTCTTCAGACCATATTCGTTAGTTGACCAGCATAAAAGGCAGAGGCCGATTATTTCCTAGAATTATATTAGAACAAACAGTTTATTAAGTTAAATGATTAACTATAGAAACAGTGCTGGATATATACACTATTTAGAGTCTCCAGATACGTAGAGTGAAACCTGGACCTCACTGAAGTCAACTGAAGTTTTGCTCTGAGCATCAGTGGAATGAGGATTTCACCATTAAGCTTAATTTTGAGAGACATAAGTTTTAGATGTTAAATTCCTAAGTTCTGTAAAAATTTATTTACATCAGTAAAACAGAATATATGATTACCACCATTAAAATAATTGTACTTATACAGGAAATACACAGCTAGAGAAGAAGAAGATAAATGTAATATAAAAAAAGTGAAAAAAGTGTTGATGCAATATACCTGTAATTTTCAAAGGCAAATGATTTGACCACTCATCAGCTTCAGAAAGTCAATAATTTAAAAATAATAACATTTATTTTAAGAACATCATTATTTTTAAAGATAAAATCCTAACTAACTGGGACCCACAGGGATCAGTTCTTGACCCTTTGTTATTTAACAGTTTACTAATGACCTAGAAGAAAAACAATTGCTACTGATAAAATCCACAGCTGACAAATGGCTTGGGGGAAATGGTAAACAGGAAGAGGATAAGCCCCTGATGGACACGTCTGGACCATGCACTTGAAGAAAATCAACACAAATGATGAAGGTAATGAAAAGCTACCTATTTAGGAACAAATACAAGGAAATTGTGTATAAGTGTTGAAACTATGGTGGAATTATAGTGAATAATTAGATAGGCATGAAGCCATAAACACTAACACAACTTATTAGATGTCTAGACAGAAGGAGGGTGAAAAAACAGAGAGATCACAGTATCCCCGTATTTGGCATTGGTATGAGAGATCACATGTCCCTACCAACATCCACAATTCAAAACGTCAAAAAGCCAACAATGACTATGAGAAGAACTTCAAGAATTACTAAAAGACTTAGAACAACACCTCCTACTACCATGTCAGAACCCTATCTTTATTTATTATATCAACGAGGAAGTTATTGAGCAGCTCAGTTCCTGTCTGTAAGTATGTACCTATGGGAACAAAACCTTCAAAACAAACTTTTGAATAGAGCAGCCAAAGGTCAAGCAAGACCTAATAGCTAGAAGCTGGACAAATTCAGAACAGAAATGAGTGGGGTTTTTTTTTTTCCCCTCTCTCTCTTCTTCTAAGCAGGGGTAGTTATTAGCCAGTGGAATGATCACAGACCAATTTTTAAGTGCAAGCAACTTCAGGCAGTTTTCTTAAACATGAGTTCTATTACACACGATAACGCAGGGAAGCACTCTCAGTTGTTTTACACAGGTCCTATTGGAATATTATAAAGTTCCTCTTGCCTTATGACAAGGAATATAGTATTAATGCAGCCTCCAGTTCACCAAACCAAGCAATAAATCTGTACTTAGAAATATCTAAGCTACAATAAAAGATAACATATACTAAGGCCACCATCTTCCCCAAGTATTGAGGCATCTAATTGTCACAGAAATCAATGTAAATTGCATCTAAGTATGATGTAGGTGACTAGATATATTTGAAAATCTGAATGCATGTTCCCAAAACAAATTAAATGGAGATGATCAATAGCTCTTTACTGAGACATTTTACTGTAGCAACAGCCATCAGATGATGCAACTCTGTAATATGATTATATCTCCACCACCCTTGCTGAAGTTATCAATAACTCTGAACCTAAACACATACAGATCACCATGCTTGTTACCAACAGGGATGTGCTGCATTTAACTGAGTAAAATCAGAAAACTGGATAACATACATACATAAAATTTGGAAATAAAAATTGTTGGTTAGAGGGAACTTATGTCTGGAAGATGCCTTCCAGAGAGTTTCAACAATCAGCAGCTAAATCATCATCAAGAAAATTCATTAAAACAGAAGATGATTACTTTTTTCATATGAATATTGCTGCATCCCAAATCCCAGATATCTACAGTTAAACATGAACTAATCACAGAACTGGAAGGTCATTGCCTGTGACCAGCAATCATGGTACAGCTAATATGAGAAAACACAGGAGACACCCAACCAGTAGCAATTAACAAACATTTTACCTTTTTTTCTGTAAGCATAACAAAACTAAACATACCCTTGCGCATTAGGCCTATCAGATTCCCTGATATTATATTCCACCAGCTCAGGAAAGTCTGGATGTACTATGGAAAACAAGTTTTCTCTAACAATCATCCGTTACTTTTCTGAGGGAGGTTTCAGTTTTACAATTGCAGGGGATTAAAAAGCACTCTGCAGTCCATACTAGCATATAAACTCATAAAAATAGCTGCCATTGCAAAGGTACATTCCTAGTTCAGGAGGAGCTCCAATCTTATTTGGCATTTTCATCACTGATCTGTCAATAAATACAGAAAAAAGATCAGGAAAATTTGTATGACAAAGGCTAGCACTCAGAGGAATCTTTTAATGACTTGGGTTTATTTGGACAAAATTTATTTCTTGCAGCAAATATTAAGTCCATACCTGAAGAAAAAAATGCTAACCTATTCTGTAGAACTCAGTGCATGGTCTTAAAAGCAACATGTCTGAAAATTTTCTAGTGAGCAAGTTGGTGACCTGAGCTCCTAGGATGATGATAGAGAATTGAAGAGGCAGAGACCAAACCTTGGATAAATCAGTTGAAAACCAGTGATTTGAATATTGATTTCAGTATGTTATACAGCACCGGGGAGACTGATGTTAACATACTATGCGCATTTCTCCTATAAACCTTTCAAAAAAAATGCAACCAAAAAATTCATATAGATACGCAATAATAGGGGGCTAGAGAAAATTCCTTACAGCAAGAATTAAAGAGCTGTCTGATTAGTTTACAGCAAGAGAATTGAAAGGTGACTTCATTAGAGAGTATAAACATCTCCCTAATGGAGCTCTAGAGCAGAAGCCAGAGGCAATGCCTGGAAACTGAAGCCAGACAAATTCATATTGGAAATGGAGCATAATTATATTTTTCAGCAATGAGGGTCATTAACTACTGATGAAGTTAGAGTGAAACGTGGCTTCTTTGTCTTTCCACGTCTGCAAATGAAGACCAAACATTTTTCTTCTAGAAGATGCACTTCATGTTAACTACAAGCTCAAAACAGGGGTAGCTGAATAAAGTCTAAGAGCCCACATCATACAGAGCGTAACCTAGATGATGTAATGGTCCTGCAAGGCCTTAAAATTGCTAGAGTATATGAATCAGTTGGTGCCAAGATAAATAGATTAGCAGTAATAAATCAAATAGGATCATGTACATCCATTAAAAACAAATATCCCAGTTACTTTAAGTCACCCAGTCTTTCTACAGAGGACCAAGGGATCTCCATCTTGTAACAACAACATATTTCTCTGACATTATCTTCAGATAACTGGTTAGTTCCCCCAAAGACTTTTCTGTCAAGATTTCACCTTTATATGCATATCTTAAAATTCATATTTAACTTTTTTAGTACTTCTAGCACTTAGTCACTGTGATAATATTTATCTAGATATTAATAGTTATTGGAAATAAACACTATCAAAACTAATAAAACTCAATGAATGCTTAGTATCATAATAGTTAGAAATGCTAACTGTGGCTGGCAAAGGTCATTAAGGTTAGAAATAATTGTTTAGATAAAAGGACAAACACCAATTTCATGATTTGCACTCACTTTGTCACTACTTTTATCTTTTTCTCCTTCACTGCATAGTTATTTGACACTGCTGACTCACAGGCAGTGAGCATATTCTCAGACTGAATGTAAATGCATCTTATGTCCCTAAATTGGCATTTGCAGACATTCATCTCATTCTTAATACCACCTGTATTGCGAGAATGTACCTGCAAAGAGATTAAGTGAAGAAGCAGAAATGACCTCCGAAATGGAATTGTTTCTTGATTGCTTTGTAGGAAACCGTTCCATTAGGTAAACTCCTCTAGCATACAGAAAGAGAAACAGTACAAAAATGATCCCAATTTGAAGAGTATAAATACCAAAAAACAAAGAAACATGGGACAGTGAGGCCTATTAGCCTGCAAAATTCTATCCCAAATAAAGAACTGATAACTTCAGAGCAGCATATATTCATAGTACATTTGGACTTACAAGGGCGATGGTCAGGAACGCAATTCATAATTAAAAGAGAGAGAAAAAAAGAAAGAAAAAAAAACACAAAAGAGGACGTGAAGCGGTCAAGTGGCTCAAGCCCTGCTCCAAGAGCTTCCTGTGTCAGTCCAGACAGATTTGTCCAGTCTGTTCTTCAGAATCTCCAGGCAATCTATTGCCATGTGAAAGCTGCCTTTTTTTTATTTTTTTTTTATATCTAACCCACATTCTTCTAACTGGAATTTAAGCTTCTTGTTTATCCACTATGAAGAGAAAGCAGATTATTGCCTCTCTCCTTGCATCAGCCTTTCATGTATTTGAAAATTTGTCTCTCCCATCAGTAAATAATCACAATTCATTCAGACTTCTCCATAGCTCTCATCGCCTAGATCCATTTCCTTCCCCTAAACCAACTTGCTTGAATCCCTATGCCTCTCCAATGGCAGTGTATGGGGCAAAAGGATTACCATGTTTTCATGCACTTAGTTGGACTACATTCTCATATAACCTGCACAAAATCAGAGGTCAAGAAACTAGTGAAAGAAAAGGAGCAGGCAACGAGAGATCAGAGACAGGAAGATACTAGAAAGTAAGGAGTATTGTTCCACTTTTTTATATCAATTTTCCAATCTCCTGAGCTATTTTTGCCTTTTCTCATTATATACATGAATTTATTTGTACAGCATGATGCAAAAGGGATTGTGATTCCACCTGAGGCTTCTAGTATAAGTTTGGAACGAACTGTACCAGTGATAAAAATTCTATAAATACTTTATAAATAAGAAGAAAAAAAGGGGAAGCCATATGTGTGTATATATATATATATATATATATATATACATACATACACACACACACACAGTGTAAATATTTTGGCTAATTTCAATAGTCCTTAGAACATACATTTTTCCGGTATTTTAACAAAGAACAAAGGAACCTGCTTCCAAACAGCTTGAATCAAAGTCTCAACTAACAGCCAAATTTCACAGTGAAAAGATTCAGTATAAATTAATGTATCATTGCTCTAAGGGATGCCTGTCACCTGTTCATGGCTTACTATCTCTGGTTCCTGACCTAGACAGCTATATTCTAGCAACACTGGCTTCAAAATTATCTATGCAAATACCTTTTACAGACTGAAGATAATATTGTTCCCCCCCCACACACACACACTGGCACATGTATGGGGATGCGCAGGCAGAGAGTACAACTTACAGCAGCAAAACAGTTTTGAGACTATTATTGATATAACTGTGGAAAGAAGTTTGTTACCTTTTGAATTGTTAACTTGTGATTTTGCATCAGGACTTGAGATCTGAAAGTGCAATTTGAATAAACTGTTTTGTCATTAAGTCTTTACACTGACTTAATCTTAATTCACCAAAGCCCTAGTGATGGTGCAGAATCATTCAATTCTATGGTGCAGAATCAGATCTCAAACCAGTGATAAAGTTAGTTATTTCAGTGTTTTAAGACTTTTTCTGTACCATAAGCAATGTCCTTACTGTTCTCAGTCCCTCAGTCCTACTTACACATGCAAGAAAACTGAATAAATTGGATTTAGTCTCCATCAGTTCGTCAGTGCTTTACGTAGTTGGATCTCAAAGCCTCAGATTAACAAACCAAGAGAGCTCACACATGGAAAAGCCACTACACCACCCTTGCAACATGCTGAAATACATTTAAACACTCAGGTAAATATATATTCTAATATACAGCAGTTAAGTATTTATAAGGTCTTAGTGTATATTTAATGAATATACCATAAAATGCAATTCATAAATCAGAAGTGAACCATACAGATGGTTCACTTTTTTTTCTACAAAACCTTTAATACATCAGTCAGGATGTGGATTACAGAAAAAAGGATAGATTGGCACAGAAGAGAAAAGGCAATTTGGCAATTTATCAGCAAACACAGATTAAAGCACACAAGCTCTACTGCCTACAAGAAACAGGATAAACAACCTCAAAAAGGTCAAAGAACATCCTTTAAGATCCGTGGATACTTATGTAATAAAAGATACAACCTGCTTCTGTAAATAAAACTGAGCTTCCAATTTCAAAAAGATTTTAAACATGTATAACAATATAAAATCATTTTATGTGCTGCACTATTTTTCTTATAACAGGAATGTTTTTCTAAGCCTGTGAGAGGAAGTACAGCAACTGCCACAATGAAGTACAGCTACCAACCAAACTCAGTCAAATGCCTTCACTAAAGTTTTGTTCTATACAGGATGTTATCAGTAACTTTTGTATTTGATTTATGTTTTCATGTAATTCAGAACAGTGTATTATTAAATCATATTATTTTACATTGCAAAAGATTACGGATAATACATCACTGCAGTCCTACAGCTAATAATATGATACTAAAGCTATAAAGGCAGACTCCCTACAAAGAAGGAATCAGCTACAGAGCTGAACAGGAATTTTCTGGCATAGTTATTCTTGCATTGGGAAATGCTAATTCTCTATTTTCCTCCTTCTTGAATCTGAGATATCCATGGAAACAGAAGACAAGGGGTAGACTGGAAGCGCAACGAAATAATCTTATTTCTTTCATCAGCCATATCGCTGGTTGGGCCGGTAACTGCCACCCCCAGCTATATTCAAATATTTGCTTCTACGAAAGGAACAAAACACAAGCAGAGAGGGTCAAGTGCAGCTTCTCTCAGGTTTAACAGAGACTATATTTTACTGCAGATTGCCAATCATACACACACTGGAATAAAACAGGACTAGTGCTTCTGTTCATCCTCATCATACCCCTTCTTCCAGTTCTGCCAGAAGGCAGGGTTGATTTTTGGACAGCAAGAAATATTTCTGTGCTTTTCCATACTCCTACCCTCCTCTTCCTTTCCTTCAGTAAGTACTTCTGCATTTCACCCCACACAGATTAGTTTAGAAACTTTTAATTCTAAGAAAAATAAATTTTTGTTAACTTGGCTCAATTTGAATGAGCACAGCTGCTGTCCTGCTGAAAACGTGATTAAGTCAGAAGGGTTTTTTTGGGGGGGGTTGTTGTTTTTTTTAAGTTGGCAGGAAACAGTCGCACTTATAGGTGTCCTTTCAAAGACTCCAGCAGCACTATTCTCTCTTGACCATGTACAAGGGGAACTCTCATATCTTTACCTGCTGGCCATGCATCTGTTGAAGAAAACATGCCCTACCCCCTAAGAGCAACAGAGTGTGTTCTACTTCCAATCTGACACACTTGCACAGGACTTCACTTAAAACTGCTCGGCCTTCTTGACAGGGAGCTGCTGGGGTGAGCGGTGCAAGAGCTGAGCACTGAGCACGCTGTGCTACAACAGTGGCCTGCTGGCACGCATGAGATGGTAGAAGCAGCCAACACACATGGAGGGCGTGAAAAAAGCAGTGTGGAAGTGTCAGGGAAACAGATACCTGCTAAGAACAGAGGAAGGATAGGACAGAAAAATTTTGAGACCCATATGAAATTTCCTAGTAGTAGTTGGGAAAAAGCAAAACAAAAGCTCAGGATCCTTGAGTCACAAAAATGCAACTGTAAAGAGCTGTTTGGTCCACCGGATAGCCTACATATACTTCCCTCAATCACCGATACAGAAGGTAACATCCAACTGTTGCAATGACCAATTACTTTCTTTCATTTGAGTTTTCATCTATCATATACTGAATACATACACTGAAACACATGCATGTATGTAGTATACATACTACATACAATACATGGAAAGATTACTGAGATTCCATTTAATGGATAATACATTTAACCAAATCAACCAACCAACCAACCCACCCACCAGAATGAGGAACGGACACACAAGAACAACATGGACACAAAAATAGGAAATGCCAGCATTATCTCTGTAACCAGATCTGGAAACCTCATGCTGTTGCATTCTGACATGCTCTTCCAGGCGGGTGGTTTTATACCCTTTTCTCCACAGAACTCCAGGGCTGCACATACTAGAGAGGCCCCAAAAAAGTGAGCTGGGTCCACCGAATAAGCAGGACTGCTGTATAGGCTCTCCCAAATCTCTTAAGCCAAATTGTCCACAAACAACTAATGTGTTTGCCCTTTGCAGGTCCCCAGCTGAGATTTTTCTTCCCCAGAAGCGCTAAGCAGTCACAACTACTACGAAGGTTAACAGCATGTTGATCATACAAAGGAAATATGGCACAAAGCCATGTCTAGCTGACAGGATTTGGGCATTTCTCAAAGACAATGGGATATAATGCTTTTCAAAATAAATTTGAGACCAGACTTGAGAAAGATAGGTTTGTCCTCATTATTGGAAAGGGCTACAAAAATGTCCAGCACCATGAAAATGCAGGTCTAGAGGGCCTGGTTTGCACACCAAGACCTAGATTTTCAACTGTTTTAGCCTTAATCATTTTGTACCTAAATTTCTCTTCTATAAACAGATGATAAAAATGCCGTCTACTCTTACAGCAGCAGTATAAAATAAATTCATGGTATTTTTAAGCATGCAGATACTGTGATAAAAGTGCCACAGACCAACTGTGAGGAAACAAGTAATTCTGTATTCACTGTAGAATATGGACAGCATGCAGGTAATCAGAAACAGAGATGCACAATGAATGGCAAGGGCAAAATGAAATATTGAGCAGCTGCTCTTTGTCAGAGCACTATCCCATCTGTACACAGAGAAAAGCAGCAGCACCACAAAAAGACGACCGTGCAGGTAAATTCAAAGTTTTTGCCACAACATTTTGCTCTGCATTGTGATTTGTCAGTTCTGACATATAGCATATAGACACTGCTCAGTACTCATTCAGAATAATTTAGTTTTAACTAATATTACTGTAGAAAAATATTTTTTCTATAATTAGAACAAAAATGGGCATTTCTGTCATACTGCATTTCCAGGTTTCCCCACCAAGCAATGGTAACACGTCAAATCTGAAGAATCTAAAATTGAGGATGTGGTGACATGTTATGAAATTAATTTATGAAAAGAAACACTAGAAATTCTATGCTCTCTTCGTTCACTTTCTTTTAAGACTTGTGCTAAATGCTTTCTGTCTTTGGATAGAAAAAGAGACTAATATTTCATTACAAATCAGTATGAGATCTTCCATTTTGTACCAGTTTGGGTTTCTTGCATTAGATACAAGTATTGCTAATTATTATTAGACAAATATTGTTTTGCTAGAAATGATCTGTCATATTACATTATTACTACATGTGTTCATTTCTACAAAGACTTGGTTAATGAAGCCAAGTTTACACTCTGCTAATGATTCTCAACAAGGTTATTAGACTTCATATCACTTCAACAAGTTTTCTGTTAAGTCTGTGGTGTCCTATGTGACACCACAATTTTAATTGTGAAACAAACCCTAATACTTTAAGATGCTAATATAACTTACAAGAACCTCAAATATAACAAAACATTCATATCTCATTGACCAATTTTATTGTGAGCCAGAGAACAAATCTTACAATTGATTAACTCATCAAAATGACAGTCACTTAAGTATTATATGATGGATTTGAAAATAATGTAGGCCTTCTCCTGAAATTCTTAATTATTTCTCAAACTGCCAAGATAAGATTAAGAAAAACATAAAGGCAAGTGAAAGGCAAGTGAAATCCATTTTTATCAAAAAACATGTGCTGTCAAAACACCTCAATAAACTACTTTTCTTAAATTTCCATAGAAGTCTGTTGGATTTCAAAAAATCCTATTTTGAAAACTAGTATCATTCAGAATTTAGTGGGCCAACATTCTACAAGTTTAGCAGTTTCTACAGAATTTATACTGACAATTTCAAAAAAGTAAAATATTTGCACCTCTATCTTCCAAAACTAATCTTTGCTAATTTTATTAAAAGCAGTATTTCTTTTCCTCACTGAAATCATCAACATCTGTAAAGAAAGCATTTACCAACTATCAAATATGCAAAGCCTTCATTAAACCAGGAAGGGAGTGACAGAATAGTATCTTTTTCTTCCAGATTTAAAACCACATGTTCTGGACATATTCCTTAGCTAATTCCCAATCTGAGCAAACCTGAGTGATAAATTCTGTAAGTCCCTCAACTATTTTGCTGGGGCGGGGGGGGGGGGGGGGGGGAAGGGAGTTGCTGAGACAGGTGGAAGAAAAGTAACAGAATTCTTTGACCGATAAATCAAAACAACAACAAAAATAGATTAAATCCCACTGAAGATGGGGATAAGAGAAAAAGCTCACTGGCTGATGAATAAAAATTCAATTTAAAAGATACATACATACATATATATATATATATATATATACACACACACACATATATACATACATATATACGTATATATAGACACACACACACGTCTGTACCAAATATGCTACAAGTTAATGGACTGGTGGGGCCAAGAGAGAGACTCCCAGGATGTGTCCTAGGATGCAAGCCTTGATACTGTAATAAATCACAAACATTCATTATTCTGAATAAACATTTTCAGTGCTTTTCCAAATACGTTGAGATAAATAACAATTTACTCCCAAGCCTGTCAACACTACTCAGAGTAAGTTCACAGGCCATTAGATTTTTAAATGGCAAAGTCACGCAACCCCTCCACGATACTGTTACCTGTGCTCATCTATAATATCAATGCTTCACCTCCCCCAAATGCTCTGCATTTCTCAATTTCACAACCTCCAGTATCCTCTTCTGAAGAGCAGATACAAGCACTGGAGTTGTCCTGTATGGCCAAGCTGAAACCACATGTCACTGCTTCCTCTCGGCTACCCAACACATGGATTGCCCTCCTGCTGTCTTGCCAAGGCAAACACTGCAGGCTCATAGAGCACGACCCTATCTTGTGTCAGGACAACTCTAAAGCGTAATCTCCCAAGAATCATTGGAATGCCTTATGAAATACTTCAATTTACAGAAATGTCTACATTCAAGCTAAATTAGGAAGACTGTTGCCAGGCGGTTAAGGGTGGTGATCCTTCTCCTCTACTCAGCCCTAGTGAGGCCACACCTGGAGTGCTGTGAACAGTGCTGGGCTCCCCAGTAGGAGAGAGACAGGGACATACCTAAAGCGGGTCCAGCAAAGGGCCACAAAGATGAAGGGATTGGAGTATCTCTTATACTGATGGACTGAGAGAGCTGGGACTGTTCAGCCTGGAGAAGAGAAGGCTCAGGGTGATCTAATCAATGTCTACAGATACCTGATGGGGGCAGGGATGGGAGTATAGAAGCCAGAGCCAGACTCTTCTCAGTGGTCCCCAGTGACAGGACGAGAGGCACCGGGCACAAACTGACACACAGGAAATTCTGTCTGAACATAAGAAGAAACTATTTTACTGAGGGTGGTCAAACACTGGAACAGGCTGCCGAGAGAGGCTTTGGAGTCTCTGTCCTTAGAAATATTCAAAAAAATCTGACTGGACATATCAAGTTTCTTTCTCAGGCTTCAATTACAGTTTCCCTGCAACCTGCTCTTGCTGACCTTTCTCCAAGCAGGGAGGTTGGACTAGATTGACTCTAGAGGCCCCCTTCAACTATTCTGTGATTCCGTAAAGATTAAACCACCACCCTGTTTGATGCCAAATAAGAATGGAAGTACAGTGTATACACAAATGTCAACAAACACATATGAGCACAAAGAAGGTTAATTAAAGCCCCCAACTTAAAAGACACATTGAGTAGGCAGAACTACCACAGCTGCACTTTCAACTTGTTGACCTTGACCCCCCCCTCTCTTCAGGGTCCCTTTGGTCTCTGATGAGGGGATACTTTGTAAGGCCAATTCCTGGATTCAACAGGACAGTTTAATCAAAAGTCAAAGGAAGCCAGCTTGGCCTCAAAACTGGGGATTCTTATCTCATTCTCTTTAAACACTCATTCCATCCCCCTATTTCTCTCCCCAACACAGATTTATTTCTCTCATTTCTGCTTCATGCTGTTTAATCTTTTGCATCCATCTGGAATAACCGTCCCCGGTCATCATTGTATCCTGAATCACTAGCAGTAACATCCTTGAAGTAGCAATTTAAGAGCTATTGCCACAGTGTAGTCCCTGCTTCCTGCTTAACAGTTTCACATTAATTTCTATTTTTTGCTCCAAAAACAAAAGGTAGTGTCATCCACAACTGTAATAAGATCTCCACTGCAAAGGCATAATTACTTTTCTTTCAGGGGTTGCCAACATTTCTTTTTAAAGTGGTAGCAAAAATGTGTACAAACAAGCACATCTCACCAGTACTCTGCTAAGGAACGTTTCTGAGGCAAGATCTCCCAAGAAAGGTTAGTAAAAGCTGAAGCAATTTAGCATAACCTATTGTATTTTACATGATTTATAGCAGTTATTTTTAAAAAGACTGCTACCAGTAAATAAAAGCAGGACAAGAACAGGTGTACTCTTTCGAAGGATAAGTGATTTCATTTTTCTTCCCACAGGTCATTTTCCTCTATCTCCTCATTGTTTCCAGTTGCTTTGCTATTTCCTCCTCAGCTATCTTACTAGTTCAGTCTTAAGCTCCAATTTCTACCTGCCTACAACTGCTGCTGCTGCTATATATATTCAGCATCAAAAAAAGACACTTCCAGTTGTGCTTTGAATACTAATCCATATAAACCAGAGGATTTTCTGCATGTATTAGATTAATATCCTTTCTGTTGTCTTCAGTGCTCTTTCCCCATTCTTCTTTCATCAAGATCTTCAGTGGACTTCTGGCCTTTTTCAGAATGTAAAGCTATTTTTCCAAGCAGGCTCTGAATCATTTTTAATTAAGTGACATTAATTCTGCAAAATAAGACTGAGAAGCAAAAGAAAGGATGTTTAAGGCACAGATTCTAGTTCCAGCTCAGAGCCAGCGAGAATGCAGAATTTAAATCATCAGCACATAAGCTTGACTGTTTTTATGCCAAGATGAGAACTAAAGCAAACAAAATTCTTCAAACTCTCAGGCAAACCCCTTTTGTTAGAAGAACAGTGATGCCCTATTGGTCTACAGCAGGACTGCAGATACTCATTCTTCCAGCTTCAAGCATTGCTAAGCTGACAGCAAAAATCAAGCTCATTCCTTTCTAAGAGATCCCACCAACTCTGTCTCTGCAAAAGAGATCCACAAGCAACCTACAACATCTCACATGTTCCTACATCCTTGCTCTCTGCAAGATCTCTCCAGTCTGCTGCTTCAGTCTAGTAATTAAGTAAAAAGACTTACCTTTCAAATGGTGTAAAACAACCCAGATCATTTTGACCTAGAAAGGACAAAGGGAAAGAGCACACAAACAGCTCTAGCACTAAACATAAGAACCCAACAATCCCCAGCAATGCGGGGCCCTACGGGTATCAGTACCTTCTTCAGCTGCAACTGGAAGACAATGTCCAGCTACCACTTACAACGGTGTGTCAACTTGCTACTGGTAGATATCACTCTGTTACAATTGTGGATCAAACAAACAGTGGTATGGTATAAAAAACAGCCACACTAGAATAGCTGAACTTACCTACATGCTGGTCTTTGGAAAATCCAAAAACTTGTAACATGCCACATTTAAAACAGGGAGAAAATCAGTAGGAGCCACAGAAACAAACAGATGGAAGGTTGCTGGCAGACTAGTTAAATAAATTAAGAGAGTAAAGAGTACGAACACACTGCCCAGACATTACAGCATGCCACACCTTTATCCTTGTTTAGGTAATATTAGTAATATGTTCTCAGTTTACAATCTATTCAACTGGCATGACCCCTTCAAATCAATGTATTTAAAAAGACACAACATAGTTCACAGAACTTGCTTATATACCCAGAGCTGCAAGAATAGCTGCCTTACCCACAAAACCCGCTCTTCAGAGAATGTCCACTTAGATACCTTAAAAACAGTAAGACTGCTCTCTTCTCTCAGAGCAGGCTGGAGAGAACAGGGAAAAAGAGTGTGCGATGAAGAACAGATCCCTCTATTACACATCATTCCAGTCTTTTGGCTTGAGAAACTCAGGGATTCTTCTCCAAGATCCCTCAAAAAGCACTTCAAGTTGCAAATGTATTAAGACTTGATGGGAACCCAAGCTCATTCTTAAGCCTGCAGGTCATCAATTATGCTTTCTATTCTGAACAACCTTGCTAGCTAAAAATTCTCATAGAACAAAATGTTTCATTACCTAGCTACAGTTACTGATGAGTTAATACTTCTAGGACATCATCATGTTACGCAAACCTGAAAGCTAACTTCTGGATGTTCTGAGACAAAGGGTGAGCATAGCCAGTATGGTGATAATCAAGTGTTTATTATACTGCATTTAATTACTAAAGGATATGAAATTAACCTGTGCCACCACCATTTGCCATCATTAGTACAGCACTGCTTTCCTCTCTAAATGATCAAATGTGTCCTGACATGTGGGCCTCACAATGTTTATTGAACTGTGGCCCTGGGGTACGGGCATGCTGAGGGAGGAGTGGCCCATCATACTTCCTTGAACCACTGATACATCACTTGCTAGCTAACTGCAAATCTTCCAAAACGTCAGTCCCCTTCAATGGAAGGAGGTGGGGGAAGAAACACTGTTTCACATTTGTGCTTCAACCACCTCCTCCTTCATCTCACAAGCAACACAAGCAGACAGGAATAGGGGAGGATCACACTGTTGGAGAGCAGCTATTACAGAGCACAGCACATGTAAAGACTCTGCAGTCCTGGAAAATTCTTGGACTGATAATAAGAAAGCTATATGAAAAGATGAAAATTACTCTATCACTCCTAATTTAACGGTGTCTTTCTGTTATATAATGCAATGTCAGCATGGATTGCAGTTCCAGAGGCTCATCTTTCCTCACTTGAACACAAAAGTGTACCTTTTCCAAATTCAGTATTATACGGTTTAAGAAAAATACATGTCTCAGGAAAAGGAACATGCTTAAGTCATCCTCAGCCTAGCTTCAGACTAGCATAAATCCTAAATGGAAACACATCCATATGGAGTCTAACTTCCGGTGGAATTGTGAAAGGCAATCTTTCTGTAACATCCCTTCTACTAATAGGGACCACTAACAGCAGAACACATCAATACATTTTCTCTAAAAATTAAAAATTGAACAAAAATAGTCTTGGAGCTTTCTAAACTGATTTCAAAGAGCCTTCAACTGAGTAGCTTCAAAATGACAGTTCTGCTTTAGTCTCCTGCAGTAGCTTGTTAAGCCTATGAGCATAACATTGGAAACAGCACATCTAAGGTAATAAAGCAAATAGCTGCAGACATAAAATTTGGAGTTCTACCCAACAATAAACAGAAAAACAAAACAAAAACCCAAATAAGGAATGCCAGAAACTAATAAGATTGTGGCTTTGCTTTTTTAATTATTCTTTTCAAAATATCATTCAGATATATCACACGCCTTGAAAAAGCTAACGAAGCCAAAATTAACATCTCAGAAAACCCTAAGGAGAAGACTATACTCCTGAAACTTCTATTAATTTGAGTGGGAAGCAGTTTGTGTATCTGTCAACAGGCCTTTCCAACCAAAATATCAACTGCCTACATCAAAGAGGACAATTTGCAAAGTTAAATCAACAAAGCAGTGTCCTTGCATATTGATCATGCATCAGTTTCAATACTATCTGTGCTCATTGCACAACTTTTGCATAGCATCATAATAAGAAAATATGTAGTTTGTAAAAGCACAAATAAATATATATATTTGGAAAGTAATAACCCTACAAATCAGCATTCTCATAAAAAAAAAGTCTTAATGAAAATTCTATAAGACCTACAATAAGACCCATCAGCTATATTGGATAAACTGCATTTGAATAAGCTGCAGCAAGTATAAAGCTCTCAAGTGTCCAACATACTTGGTCTGCACAATGACACACACAAATCATTCCTGATCCATGAGAAACACTGCTGATCTTACAAACCAAGTACACTGGTTTACTACGGCTCAGTTATTTTAAGATATATTCATTTGGTTTTGTTTTAAAAGCCTTTGTGCCAAGCACACTGTTTTCACTAGTCTTTTCAATTCTTCCATAGGGACATGGTTTATTTGCTTCCTCACTCCTCTAGCCAACACAAGGTTCATTATTTCCTACGCTTTAGGCATTTGCTTTAACAAAATAAGGCATTCTAACTTAACACATTTGACCTCAGTATTCCATGGCTCCAAATCAGTCTTACAGGCACAAACGTCATACTTTAAGAAATAGGTCTTCATTTGCGCTCCCTCTACTGGTTTACCAAAGATATAGCATAACCATATTACAAAAAACAGAGACTACCCCAAAAGAGTAGCAAGCATTGCTTTAGCAGTGATAACATACTTAAAACCTATGAGCCACTTCTCATTGTAGTGGAACACACTATAAAAATAAACCAGAACAGTAATCATGAGAGTGATTTATCTAATTTCACTACTCAACACAAAAGACCAAGTACTCAACTTCCAAGGACAGCCCAAAAATAGCTTCAAGCTTAGTTCTTAAGCCCATCCTAACGTTAATTTTAGCTCTTGGAAATAATCACGTGTAACAGAACAAACAGCACCACACCTTCAGTCAAGGAAAAAGGCAGTAACATAAAAGGTTCATATTTGACTATCTGTCTGGCATAAGAGCCTAATTTTCAAGCTTAGAATGTGTTTTAATCATTTTTATATTTATTTTCATAATAAAAACAAGAACTCAGATTATTTATCTGTATTGACTTTGGCATCAAAGAGCAAAAGGAAATGGGGGGAAAAAATGCACAGTAGCTTACTTTTCCAGTGTAATGTTGTACTGCAGTGGAGGTCTATTTCAAGAAAGTCACAGTTGCCAGTAGTGTAGCCTTCTTAAGTCATTTTGGTAGAAACTGTCAAATATTTTGACAGCTATGTTATTTGGAGTCTTGTTGGATTTGGAACATTTTATTTGGCTTTGTTTTACAACAGAACGGAAATTGTTGACTGTCCTCTAATAAAAGTATCTTGGGAAATGTTAACTCTGGGTGGGAAAAGGGAGCAAGTAAAATAACCTATAGTTATCTCTGGAACATATGGGGGATATGCTACAAAGTGGGAATGAATAAATCAGGGGCAAAGGATGAAGAAGGGAGGGAGGAACAGAATTTCGGCATCTTTATCCAAGAGGAGGACATGGGAAGTGCTACTGGAATTGGGTACTGTTGCAGAGACTCACTAGCTATTGGAGTACCGGGAGTGAGGAGTCCTAAGCCTGCTCTCTGCTCCCAGGACTGCCTGTATGATTTGTGTTACAACATAAAAGAAAGAAAAGCTATGGCTTAACTCAGGAAAAGGGACTAGAACTCAAGGATTCACCCTCCTAGTTAAGTGGTCCTAACTAGTTAGGACCACTTAACAGTCAGACACTATATTCTTTACCGTTCCACTTTCATTCTCATATTTACACTCAAATTCTTCCTCCCTGGACTATCCTAAAGTCTGATACTCAGGAGTGACAGATTTTGGCTGAGACCTCCAGCCTTTGAGGGGATATGGAATGCATGAGCTCCAAAGAAGGGCAGAAATTCTGCAACACCATTATACTTTTTTCTACCAGCTACCTCCAAATGGTTTCCAAGATCTGCTCATCAGGGACATCTCCTATTCTCATTAGCCAACATGAACTGGTCTTGAACATTTAGCTGATGTCAGGAACACAGTGTAAATACCCATACTTAAAGATGCTTTTTTGTGATAACAAAGTTGCTTGACTCTTCTAGAGTTTAAGCGGTGATCAAAATGTTAGAAGATAGCATATGCCGTAGCAAATGGGCTCCAGAGTTGATCTACATACTTGCCTTATCACCTATCAAATCTTATTTTGCATATAGCTTAGTTCTTCAGCCCTATATTTCTGGAGAGATTTGTTCAAAACCTAGTGATTCTGCATGGCCTATAGATAGCTCCAGAAACATGAGCACTCATATGCTCACAAAGATGACAAGTTAGCAGCTCACTTATGTACCTAGCAGCACATGTAGGGGCATTCCAAAGGAGGTGGCTTAGCTCTTGCTCTCTCTGTGTTTTGATTTATCCCACAGTTCCCATAGATAAATGTAAATCTAAACAGGAAAAAACCCTGGAGAAACCTACACATAAGTCACAAGTCAGTCAACTGACAGCATGTCCTTCAGATTCTCAACACTTTACTTAACTGTACTATCCTCTCTGAGTGGAAACAAGTGTGATAAAATCCAATTTGGGTTTTCACCAATACATGCAGACTGCTATAGCTTGTAAACTTTTGTAAGCTACAGTCTCTATTAAAAAATAAGTTTAATACACTGCAGTCTGTGTAAAATGGAAGAGAAGATACTTTTCCCAAGTAAGCACATAAAAGCTGTAAGGTTTATGTCCCCTGTAGTATGTTAGATCACTGAATAGAAAGTTACCAAAAATACAAGTGTATCAAAAAAATTTCCTTTTGACCCAAATCTCTCCTTCTCACTCCTTTCATACACACACTCATGCTATAGCCAACCACAGTTTAATTCTATAGTGTACTGACCTTTCAACCTTTTTGGATAATTTTATCAGCTGGAAGTTGGATTTTGTACAGCAAAAATGTATATTCTAATACGTTTTTATGCTAGATCAGCCTCTTTTTAAGTTCCAGTAAGATCTAACTCTTGATGGTGTCTAAGGCTGGGATTTTTCAGCCTGAAGAAGGGAAGGTGCAAGAGGGATCTGATCAATGTGTAGAAAAATCTGACGGAAGGGTGTAAAGAGGATGGGGCCAGACTCTTCTCAGTGGTGCCCAGTGGCAGGACAAGAGGCAATCAGCACATATTGAAAACACAAGAAATTTCATCTGAAACAGGTTTCCCAGGGAGGTTGTGGAGTCTGTCCTTGGGAATATTCAAAACTCAGCTGGATACAGTCTTGGGCAACATGCTCTAAGAGAACCTGCTTGAGCAGGGGGGCTTACGCAGACAACCACCAGAAGTGCCTGCCAACCCAACCATTCTGTCATTCTGAAGGCTTGTGAAGAGGGCAACTAGTGAATCGTAGTTTATTTTTGTTGGGTACTTCATTGTAAAAAAACATACTTAAAGGAGAAAGAAGTTTTAACTGCTCTGGAATGTCCAACATTTTTAATGAAAAAAGGGTAAATTCAAATCTCTCCTTTTACCTCATTTGAAAATGCACCATTTTTCACGTCTCTTAAAAAAAAAAAAGTCCCTTTCTCTTCATCAGTTCTCTATATTGAACACTCCCAAATTTTATAAGTTGCCATCATGTAGAAGTTTTTCTCTCCTCCAGTTTTTATTCAGTCATTCTTCTTGAAATATGGTGCCCCAAACTAAGCACAGTGTTCCAGCTGAGAGTGGAACATCTCCCTGGATGTTATAATATATTCCCCATTATACAACAGAAACAAAATAATTCTGAAAAAATACTTCCCAGGCCATTCCTTACAAAGTAAACAGAACATTCCAATTTTTTTTTTAAGACACTGCCACTGCATGCTGACAGGTTTTTCAACAGGCAATTCAGTGGAAACTCTTGTGTTTTTTTTCCTGTAAGCAGTTAAAAACTTACAGCCCAGCAAAATGCACGGATAATTTAAAGTACTTCTTCCAAATTATTAACAGACATGTCACACGGAACATTCTCAGCAAAAGCATTCTTCTGACTTTTCTGACCTGTTTAAGAATAAATGGGGGGGGGGGGGGAGAAGGGGGGGGCAATCAACAATGCTTATGCAATTCCCAGTCAAGGGAGCAGATTCTTGGCTAAATCCAAAAGCAAGCTGGGCAAACTGCAGGTGATCCACTCTTCTGTCACCACCAAGTGCCACCACAATCAATCAGAATCACTATAGGGACACAAGGCAGAGCAAAGAAAACAGTTTTCAAAACAAAATTTTTAATTTTAGTAATTTCAAATTAAAAAAGTATTTTTAATTATGCACTAGAAAAGCATGTTTTCAGATAATTCTACAGGAGAATTGTGTCCTTCAGAAAATTCTTAAATAAGTTCTAACAGTTAACTGTGATAACAAAATACCAAAGAAGGCTTTAATTTTCAAAACCAACTTATGATTTGGCATCATCATTCAGCAGTCAGCATGTATCACTTTATAGACAATCAGATGACAAACAGTTCTTTCTAAGAAAAAAATAAAATAGAAAAAAAAAATTGTCTTTAGTTGTTTTTTTCCCCATTAGGTCTTGAGCAGGACATCAAAACAAAGATACAACAACTGAATATTCAGAATTAATGGCCTCTTTTGGAACAACTGCCTTCCATGTTTTACCAGTTCACAGAAAAATTTCAATCAGATCTCAAAATCAAGTCCAGGAAGAGTCAGTGCCTGATCATTACACAGATAAGTAATCAATTCAGTTGACCACCATCATTACCAATGTTGGACTATTTGTTTTCTGAATGCATTGATAAATGTCAGAAAACACTAAACAAGTCACCATGCACTACCATAAAAATATCTTACCATAGAGGTGAAGACGTATGTTTACTTCTACTGTGAAACAACCATAGCTTTCAACACAACAGGCATGAGTTACGGAAGTTTAACTTGGGAATGGAAAGACATGGTAATTGCCTCCCTGTTCCATTTCCACAGCAAAGACTTATTTAAATGTGCTTTATAGCAGATGTACAATAAGTTAAGTGTGCACGTTTGCACATATACGCATTGACACCCCCCCAAAACACACACAACTCCTTTGTCATTATTAATGCTGGTTATTCAGCAAATTATTCAGATCAGTTGTCAGACTAAGCTTGCCAGTTTGGAGAGCTGATCATGTCATTGCAAATATAATGCAAATTTTACATCCCACCTGGAAAGTCTGCCAAGCCTGGGAACTCACATTCAGAAGCACTCCACCAGCCCAAGGAAGCAGACCTACAACTACCTGGCAGGTTTCCTTCTTTTAACCAACCTGACAGCAGGTGTTAAATACACCTGCAGTAGCTACTGAAGCACTATGCTAAAGGCACTTTATTAATTCCAGTCCAGATATGTGGAGGCAGATGTGGTTGACTAGACAAAAAGAAAGAGTATTTGGGACAGGCAGGTCCTACAGATGAAATCAGAACAAGGGTGAAACCAGAAAAGAAAGTTTCGGCTGGGATTCGAGTTACACCATTACGTATTAGCGAATAAAGGAAATCTCTACACTGAGATATTTTGACTTTGTAGTGTGCATATGAAGTTTGGCTGGAGGAAAAAAAGAAATCCACATTTTATTTAGAAGAGCTGGTATCATTCAATTCACAATAGTCAAAAATGAGCAAGAAAAGAGGGACTAAAATGACTATATATATTTGAAATAAAAAGCAGCCACACTAACTGTCCTCACCAAATTTTTGCAAAGATGACATGAAAACAGGAGCGAAGCTCTTATCCTTTCACATAACACTTTGCAAACTTTAAGCCTTTCTGTCACTAAATACTAAAGGCAGAACTAGCAGTGAGTTTGTTAATGCTCAAACCCACTCTTCCCTGAACATACGCATAAATAAAGAAAAGCACAAACCATCTCATTTTCCTCCCTTTAAAAGCCAGATTACTGAATTATTTAATACTGAAAAACAAATTTCTGGTGCAAGATGTGTCTTTTTGTAGCCACAGAACCCCTCATCAAGCCTCGTGCGCGTGCACACACACACAAACATGCACACACACACACACACACACACCCCTGGCAATACTGTCAAGCAATCGTGACCACTGGCAGGTCAGCATTACGTATTCATAATGAAAAGGGGGATCTAGTGTATGAAAGCTGCTTGAGTGGAAAACTAATTAAAGGAGGGATGGGGTTGGGGGAGAAAATGAAGCAGAAAACCATACCAGAGAAATCAAGACGCAAATCGTTTTCTGCTTTCCACTATGTTTAGAGCTGGTAAAAGAGTATTTTGAACACTAGATGGAAAAAATGTCAGCTGTTACCAGCATCATTTGGTAAACACATGTTGATCCAGTAATATTTTATGCAGCTAAAATCAATTTCAGCCATTTTGAGATAACGCACAGCAAGATAGGTATTGTGTCTTCTAATTAGAATGCTGCTCATTGCAGCTTTGAACTATGAACCATTTGAAAAACAAAACTAATGCTGCTTTATTTTGTCCTATAAAAGAAACATTTTAAACGTTTAACGTGAAAACTAAATTTCGCTTTTTGAGAAGCATAATGTAACATGAGAAAATAGAATCAACTCTGACATTAACACCTAATGAACATAAATGAAAGGGAAACCTTTCCAAGAGCATACAACTCAGTCTATTCACTTCAAGGCCACAGAACACTCTGAGGTCAAGCTGAGCTTTAGAGAACAAACCCATAAGCAAATCAATGACTATGTATTTTACCATTAAATAAATACAAAGTACATTTGTTGAGATAAAGACTGAAGCTTGTACTTACATCTAGAAGACTGAAAAGTTCCTGCCCTACCCTTTACATAGCAGGCTACCATTAAATCTATTAAACAATCACCACCACAGGTAGTACAGCCCGACATGACAGACAACATTAATCCAATAGGGTGAAAAAGGAGCACGGAATCTGCCAACTTCCCGCACTGCCATTTCCACTGCCTTTCAGAATATCCCATCTGAGCAAGGCCTGTCACAACATCTTAAAGCCTACAAAAGGCATCAAAAGAGAAGAATAACAGACTTAGTGTTTTGCTTGGAAAAAAACTGCTTGCCTTCAGTAGACAAATATGCAAAATATATGGCATCCATCAACACAATATTAACATGAAAAATACAGATCTTGGAAGTCTTTGAACCAAGTACTTTGAATAAAGCAAAATAGGCTTGTATACTAACATCTGTATTGCAAGAATATCACTTATAAAGTGTTCTTAAGACATACTAAATACTAGTCATGCAGGTGCACTGTTAGCCATCTAGAAAAACAGATTTTTCTGTTTTTTATTAATATCAGATATTGTTGTTCTTTAGACTGACCTATCTTTCAACATTCTTGTAATCATTACCTCTCTAGCCCATATTTTCAGTAATATCAATATAAAGGAGTCAATAGGTAAACATTTCAAAGCATAAAAGTGATGGACAAGGAAGGGACTGCAAAAGTGCTATATATCTATCGTATGTATCGTATGCATTTATTGATGCAAGGAATAACAGAAGATTTAAGCAGAAATAAAAAAAAACTGTTGTATGGAAACTCCTTGAAGTTTACATTTATGCATCCTGGTTGTATTAACAAAGAGAAAGCCACACTTTTCAAAGTTGAATTAAAAAATCATGCTAATTAATGACACTATAAAACTTTTCAGCTTGGAAATGGTGAGCATAAGGAAAGCAAGCCATTAATAATCTCCAGTTATTTTCTGTGGTTTCAGAAGCAGTACAGACACACTACGGTAACTTCTGTAAGATGTCCTGAGTTCAGAAACAGAGCACTTGAAAAGAACCCTTTTATCTCATTAGACAGCTTCCAGAACCTGGAAAACATGTACATGAAAAGGATATAACCACAAGCTTACTGCTATGAATGAATGCATGCTCATCAGGCAACTACAAAAAAGAAAAAAAAAAAATTTGTCTCCCCCATTTCTCCTGGAAATTTCTTCTACAAGCAATATACGAATTAATCCCTTGGACAACTGCTCTCCCCTCCTGCTTAATAAAGTATAGATATTATGAGAAATCTGTTCTTTAAAACATTTTGCACTAAAAGGAAGCCATTTTTTTTCAGACTATATGGAACTGGAGGAGGGGTGGAATATCTCAATACATCAGGATGTGCAAGATACATGAAAGCCGTATTTAGCGCATAGAACCAGCCTTCAGCTTCTCATGTGCCCAGGCAAATCATGAATTACTTCGACAGCAGAACAGGCTCTGAAGCAGGAGAGATGCACGCAAGGGGGAGAGGACAGGGGAAGCCAAAGGACCCAGGAAAGATCTGTGGAATTTCAGGGGGGCTGAAGCAGTTCCTCCCTCCCTCTCATCCAACTTTTCTAGCATACCTCCCTCTCCTCACGTTCTCTAGAGTGCGCACTTCTCACCTAACCCCCCTCGGTTCCCACAGGCAACTGAATGGTGATCTCTATCTCCATAATCTCCTGCAGCAGTTGCTACCACCAAAATCATACCTCTCAGGGTGCAGTTTTACAATATAACAGAGCTGATCAGATGCGAAAAGTCCTGCTTTTCTTCCTCCCCTTCCAACCATCTTGCTACCTTGACCACTTGTTGTGCTCCTACCACTTCTCTGTCTCAAACAGGCCAATTCAGAGATCTAGATCAGCAGAAAAGAACATGCAAAAAAAATGGTTTCTACAGGTGTTGGTCCCTGAAGTTATTCACCGTGGGGTAAGATGTAAGAAAATGTCTGTAGGGAATGACTCAGGGGGAGAAGGAAGGAGAAGAAAGAAGAGGAGGTCAGACTCCACAGTTTCACAAGGCCATCTGGCATCAGCTGTTAGATCAGTTTGACCATATTACTGAACTGCATCCTCACGTTGCTTGAGTGCTAGGGCCTGCTCCTAATTTTTCCCCATAGGAAGGACAAAACGCCTTCTAGTTTTTGTGGGTTTTTTTTTCAGGTTTTCTGCATTGGGGGGTGGGGGGGTGGTCACAGAGCCCATCAAACCTGGAGTGCAGGGGATGAGCAAATCTGTGAAAAATCACCTTCTTGATCATAGGATCTCCACACGTATCAAATGCACAGGTTACAAGAACTATCTATTTTATGCCATGAGCCAGTTCAAGTTCAATCACCACAGATCCAATGGAGAAAAAAAAAGAGTTCCAAGAAGAAACTGAAGACAAAGAAAATGCTCTTTGTGTTGTAAT
This sequence comes from Apteryx mantelli, assembly GCF_036417845.1. NCBI lineage: Eukaryota > Metazoa > Chordata > Aves > Apterygiformes > Apterygidae > Apteryx > Apteryx mantelli. Next base: position 83,790,360 of record NC_089978.1, on the reverse strand, counting down.
TCTGGACATAATTCCTTTTTCTTTTTTTTCTTTCTTTTTTTTTTTTTTTAATAGCAGTACACAGATTACAGCACATCTAACCAATTAATTCAACCAGCCTTATGAAGCAAATAAACACCTACCTAGGCAAAAATGCAAGTTCATCTTCACATAAAGATCAGCTAGTCTTGAACAATTACTTTAATTCACTCACTGCAAGTAAGCCCTTGTTCAACAGAACATTCATTAACTTGCTTTCTCCAGGTTCTTCTGTCTTCCACTCTCTGCCACTTCTCCCTGTACTCAAGCCCCTACTCACCCTGCCCTCAAAGCAAGAGTGAAGTACAGAACATTCCCCATGTGCAATTCCCCTCTATCCCTCTTTACTGTAACACCCTGTTCAAGGAAAATACACACCTTTTAAACATGACAGATAATACAAAATAAGGAATGCAAAGCAAAAACCTAGGCAGATAGTCAAATTAATGAGTTAACTTTACCTCTCTCCCTGGAAAAATGATATTTTTTCAAAGATGAAAATTAACATTTTGGTTAACATCTTTTGGAGTTTACAAGTGGGGGAAAAAAAAAAAATCAAGAAAAGCAAATACCTTTATATTATAACCTAATGTCAGTCAGAAAAACTGGCATGTAAATTTTGATCATTTCTAGCTGAATGAGTAACCTGCACTTTGACTAGATTAGTCATGTCATAGTTAGTCAAAACAAGAGACACTTGTCTTTTCTGTGCTGAAGTTTTACCACCTGTTATGTATTGCAGTGTTAAACAAACTGCACACTTCTTTCCAGAGCATGGCAAGGCTTTAAAGGTGCTCTTAGCAACTTTCAATTTTTGTGGGTAAAAGGATTAACATCACAAGCAAACAAAAATTTGAACTTTAGCACCATTTGGGAGGGCTCCTCTGTGAAATTAAAATCTCTACTCTCTTACAGCTCATATTATAATATGTATGCTTCATGAAAATCAAGCTTTTGATAGTCAGAGCAAGCTGAAATCAATGCCATTTCTGAGGCTTTCAGGGAAGAAAGAGCCATCCCAGCTCCCACAATTCTCTTAGATATGGACTATTTCCAGATTTCTCCTTCACTTCTCTAGTGCACTGTTTCAGTCAAATACAGGACACAAAGCGAAATAAATGCATGTCAAATTTGTAACACATGCCTAGGCTGTTCTACCTTGTTGGTGCAACTGCTAGCGCTTCTGGTAGCATTTACTGCCACAGAATAATGGGCATTTTGCTCTCTAAAAATATGAGTACTGCCAAATCCAGAGTAATATAACCACAAATTCAAGATTAAAAACAAACAGTGAAACTGCAAAAATCTACAAGCAAAGTAAGCAAGCCTTATGGGCTGCGTAACACTGGAAAAGTGTTTGATATCAATGTGTAAGCACTTACATTAAAAAGGCTGACAGTTCATTTGAACAACAAAAAAACTAAATCATGACAAAACACCTAAAAAATCTTCATTCTAAAAAGGGTACAATCAGTATTTCTAAATTTTACAAATAATCTTTATATTCTCTTCCTACAAGGCATACTGTGAATCATGCAATGACTTACTGTAAAAGAAAACAAGGATATTTTCAGCAAGCATACCCTCTCCCTCCCACCCTCAAAAAATTGTACACATACAGAATTAAATTCCGAAGAACAGAAGTGATACCTTCTTGGCCCTTTTGACTGTTAATGCAAATCACTAGGCAGTTTTCATTAATGCACACATACATACTTACTACTGTGTATAGATATCTTTTTAAAGATATCTATAATACATTCCAATGTCTCCCAAGTCTCTTTCCCCTAAAGTTTCAAAAATTTCAAGGAGAGACAAAATAATTCTATCAAGAAACACAAGATCAAAAACATTCATTCTCAAAACCTGGTTTCAGCATACAGTCAAATACTCCCTCTTTTTCTTCACCATCTTCTTTTTTATTGTTTAAATCCCTCTTTTACCCTCGATTCTTACAATCCTGCAAGACATCCTAAAGACAGTAATTGGCAATTCTCCTCAATGACTATTATAAAGAAAATGAGAAAACTTCCATTCAAAACGCACTGACAATGCTTTTATAATAACAGAATTCTTTATATGAAATCTCTTCTTGTCTTTCTGAAAGCTATTAACTCTTAAAACAGTTGTGGAAACACCCAAGTCTACCAGCAACAAATCTCCTTACCATCAAGGGAAGTTATTTTTGTTCAGCCCATACATCTCACAAGGGACTTTGCCTAAAAGATACTCATCAGCTTTATATCACATCCCTCTCCCATTTTAAATCATCAGTGAAAAATTATTTAACAGGATGGACCCTTGCATCACCCTCCACCACGCTCATTTTACTTCTTTAGAGTGTCCTTACTTGTTCAAAAATGCTTCCTGAAATTCTTCTTTCTTGGTTACTGAAACTAATGAAAATAAATTTCTACTTCTATATCCAATGAACAATTTATCAAAAGGAGTTTCTATAGACTCTACACTAAAGGACCACGTTAGAGACTTCTAGTAAACTAGGTCTTGATTTAGGTAAGAGAGACTGCCTAGTCCCAGAGTACTTTCCATTTCTAGTTACAGTGTATTTATATATATATATGTTTAGATTTTAAGTTGTGTAGATTTCACTAGGATTTGAACGTGCAATTACTGAAATTTATGCTGTTGTTACTATTATTTACTTCATTTTAAATCAGAAATAGAGTCTCACAGATTCTTCTAAAAGTCTTCAAAAACACACCTTCAATAAATATATAACCATTTAGTTCACAAAATTCTTCAAGGTATTCAGCAAACTTCAATCACAGTAACTCAGGATTATAAAAAGCAGCTTTAAGTACAACTTGGTACTATCAGAAGTCCCTTCCTATTCAACGCATGTCTCCACAATATTTCAACATTAATACCTTATCAACACCAAACTCTTTTCCATCTTGAGGTGGATCCAAACAGGGTGAGTGCCAACAGACACACGTGAGTAACTTCATGTATATGGATGGTCTCATCTCATTTAACAGAACTACTTGTGCATGACACAGTATGCAGGACTGGAACCCAAGACAAGCTTTTCCTTTCATATCCAATTTTGTGCATTGTCTTCAACAGTTACAGTCTTCCTGGCTGATGGTTCATTTTACAAGAGATGTTAGCTCATATGTGAGTTTTCTCAATTCTCCTTTACATCAACTGGATACTAAGTTGCGATATACTGATATATCCGCTTGAAAATACTGTCAATGGCAATAAAACAACCCCTCTCTGCTACGTCACCAGCAGAGCTGAGTGTATGTATTACCTATTTATTATCTCAGGTCAAAGTTTGTATCTTCTACAGACAGTTTGCTGCACTTCCATAATAACCTAGAACGTTATAAAATACAGAAACATATCCTCATTTTGCATTACTGTTATGGTCAAGGAATCTTTTCAATTTAAGTGCAATTTTTCACATGGATTTTCAGACTGACAACAAGATGAACAGATTCCTCAAAAAAACCACCATCTAAACAAAAACAACAACAAAAATCCTCAGGATTTTCCTGGTACCTGCGATTGCTATAGAAAAATCAATTTTCTCTATACAACCTCCCAAACCGTAAGGAAATGTTAATGACCAGATTAGTGTTAAACACGCACATACAAAAACAGTGGTGCAGGTTATGATGATAAAGAAGTTATCATGAGATTCTTGATTCAACTACATCACTCAGAATCTGATATCATAGAGTACTCCAAAAACCAAAAGTAAATAGACTGATCTTCATAGAAATGAAAATATTATACCGATCCTGCACGTTATGATTCCTCTGAAAACAGAGCATCCATTTTCAGAGTTATTCCATCTTCTTTAGTAATTACTAGGGGAAGAGGGGAAAATGAAAATGTGTAATAGCTACTTGTGGAGTTCAGTTTTCCATTTCTTGCTTTCTCAAAACCTTCAAGAAAGAAGGTAACTTATGGACCACGTACATCACATAGAACCACCTTCCAAGCACTGTTTCACTAGGCAAACAGCATTGAGACAACATACACATTTAACAGACCTGCATCATTATTCACTGGTCATTCTACAAGTTTACAGCAGTTCATAATATAAGGAGCATTTTTAATAAATCTCTGAACTACTGAAGCTGTTATGACATATAACATTACTAACATCATAGACACTAGCACATATCTTTATTACATGTGTCAGCTAACAAAATAGACAAATAATAAAATATAAGGTAAAGCTCTCATATTAATGTGAATAGTCAAATATTTCACTAAATATAACACAGTCCTCTCAAGAAAGAAAGGCAAAATGAATTCATGGTTATTTGAATTATCACCCAGTAAAATAAAATCCTTTAGAAAATTAAATTACCTCCTCTGAGCATAAGAAAGATAATCATAGGCTTTCTTACTGACATGTTCATTTGTAAATACTGAAAGTAACTTACATGCTATGATATTGTCATTCCAAAGAGTACCAATAAAAATTGTTCCAAACATTGTAAATAAAATAGCTTCAGTAACCTAAGTATATTTTTAACTGTGTTGCCATTAAGGTGGCTTTTTAAACTCCAAAGCAAAATAAGAACATGACCAGGGAAGTCACAGGTGAAGAAAAACACTATTTAAACACATTCAGGCAAACTAAAGACAGATAAGCATCCCAAAATCCTCTCAAATTGCTTTAAAATCAAATAATAGACAGACTGACTAATCTAGGAACCTTAAAGCTGCAAAACATACACCTGCTTGGCCACCTACAAGTACCCTAGATCCTGAAGCCCAGCAACCTCGTTCCCTGTAAAACCAGGGCCTAACATTCAGAAGCCACAAATACAGTTTCTGGTTTCTTAGATTTTAAGGTAGACCTTGGAGAGGACCTTTCACACCAGTTTGGTAGAGCATCTAGAGAGAATTCTTGGAAAGAACAAGAGCCAAGCACAAGCCTACAAAGGCTACAAAACTAGACAATAAACATAAGACTCTGAGGTTCAGTGAAAACTTTTAGACTTGCTTCACTTTTATAAGCTAGAAGAACCCAAAAGCACAACTATTTGAGCAGGTAGCTAGTCAACCTTCCTGATTACAGAAGCTCAGCTATAGGAAGATAAGCACAAAAGATGAGAATGCAAGATTTATCCACAGCAACCCCAATGAAGGTTCCTGAACTGAGGTTCCTACCTCAGTTAGGAATCCAACTTCAGGTATAGCATATTCATAGGAAAGAAGAGATATTTGAGTGCTCTCTCTGAGAAGAGCAGCCTGCAGGGCTTTGGGTTTTTTTCTTAAGCCGATTCCATGGGGTACACCAGGAATATGGCTATTCATAGCCAATTTCTATGGAATGCATTTAAACTCAACAAAAACAGACAGCAATGCAAAACTTCAGCAGACATGTAAAGATCCAGGTATGATAATTTACCTAGCACATACCACAGAATAATATCATCGGTAAGAACAGACACAAGTCTTGCTAATGATAGCTTCCTATTTGTGATATGGGGTTAACTCTCCACTATTATACTTCTAACTTCTACCATGAGGTAGAGCAGATGTCAGCTTCCCTAGCCCATACTCCAGACTTCTTTCTGGAAGGCTTCCTTTCCTGTGACAAATGGCTTGCATCAGCTCAGCATTTCTCCAAGAACAGTAACTGTGTGACATAGGCTTACCATCATGCCTTCATCACTGTTGTCACAGTTTACAGCTTGCCAATCTCACCTGTGAACAATCTTGTTATTTTCTATATAGTGTTACTCAGCAGAACAGCAGCAGGGGCACTGGAGCTAGTTGTCCCCACTCTAGAGAGTCACTACCTCACCTGGTCCCATTCAGGTTGTATCCAGACAACCATCTTTCCATATGAAAGTTTTATGTCTTAATATGAAAGCCCAGAAACAGAAGAGATCTCTACAGACATCAAGGAAATGTTCATCCCTGGCAAACAGATTTTCTAACTAGAAATACGTTCTACAAATACAAGCTTAAACTCTTGTTAATCCCTTTTTGCTACTCTGACCTCTTGTTTCATAGTTCAACTGTCCAGTATAGACTAGAAATGTGATATTCTGCCCTTTATTCAGATTTACCTAGATTTGAAAAGGTTCCATCTCATTTTCAGCACAGCAGTACCATTATTCCTCCAGTCCTAATACCTACACTAAAGAATTATCACTCTGTTCTTGTTCTATTTCTACTCTTTCCCCAAGCAGCTGCTAAAAGCAACTAACAAATAGTGAGCAAGACAGACTTCTGATCCAACCTAATGTGACCATTTTTATGTACACTTTATCTTTCCTAATAATCCTTCCCTCCAAATTACAGACACTACCAAACCATACATGCTTATGCAGCCCATAGTACAAAAATATTCACCTGCCTTTTACAACTGCCCATCAGAACACTGATCCATTAACAAGACTTCTCAATCATTTTCTACGCTTGTAAATTCATTACAAGAGCAGGGGTTTATTTTTCCTTCAAAGAATGACCCCACAAGAATTATACCAAAACAATTATTTTTCAGAGTACTACTACATCAGTGAATTTCAAAGAAGGGGAGTGGGAGAGAGGAGATGTTAATGAAAGTGCAATCAATATTCCTACAGAACATTTTTGTTTTCAATGTTAGATGGATATCTCAAATCTTTAGAAATCAACAGAAACTCCATCATGAAGCATCTACATTTGATGCACACTACACAACATGACAGACCTACAAAAGGCAAAGAAATGAAAAGGGAAACCCCATCTTCCTATAGGCACATACGCACAAGCATTGCTAAAGCTACTGCACACCATGGATTGCATCTACTGTAAGACCAGTTCTGCTCTCTCTCACATTTCTGCACAAATCCCTTCTCCAGATTGCATCCACATTCCCCACTCACCCATCAACTGAGGATGAAGTAGGTAGCTGCAGAAGTGAGGGTCTCTAAAAGACCCTACACACACAGGTGACACATACAAAACAGCAAGAGGGGTGGTGAACAGGTAGCATGCCTAGAGACAAAAACTACATTCAAGCATAACATAAGAAACGCATGCCTAGTGAAATTTTATATCAAGTAGCCACTTCTAAGAGTTTATGTCCCATCTTAAGCCTATTCTAGATTGCAGCTGAAGAGCTCTTAAACACATAGTGATCAAGGCAAATTTTAAATTCTCACATCTACTAAAATTATACCATGACTTTAAAAAGTATTCCTTGCAATAGCCATGCATAACAGGGCTTATCCATGCCACTGCCCGCAGAATCAAGGCCACAGACTGTAATTCTAATAGCTGACTTGCAACCTAAAATGAAAGTTCTGAATGCACAGCAAAATAAAAAAATGACTGAAAATCTTAAAAACATTCAGTAGCAGCCAAGTTCTCAACAACTTTATGCATGTAATCTGCCTGCAAGATCACACTCTCAATTAAGACCCATTTATCATCTTTCTTCTCTTTCAAAAAGACCTTCCTTCTAACAGCAAGGGAAGGATCAGCATTTTCAGGCAAACTAGTTTTTCATCCCAGACATACAGAGGGATTAAAAATGGGGTTTACATTGCAACCTGGCTGCTCCATGAAGTGCTCATAAAATTGGAACAGATACCCAGCTGTTACCTAGGAAACAGCAAAGTAAAGTCCCGTGTAAACTATTATGGTCGTTTAACAACCAGAAAATTAGAAACAAAAAGAGTAGCTCAGTACAGAAATGATTTACTGCAATATAGAAAATAAATTCAGTCTCTCAACACACGAACTTCGTATCCTTGAATCAAATTAAGCTCGAAATAAGCTTTGAAACCTGTGATTTAATTGCAGAAAGAATTTTCAGGTTTTCTAGTGAAATACTGTGATCTGCCTTTAACCTAAATACAAATCTCAGGATTGGTAACATCTTTATCTTTGAGGATGTGGAAAGCCAACAGATACAGTACACAACAACAAAATACTTATAAGACTGAATCTTAAAATATATCTAAAAATTCCCATGTTCCTGACTGAATAATATTTCCATACAGCATATCCTTTTCTCTCCCTTTGATTTTAATTCAAGTGTGACAAATATGAGACATGAAGGTCGGGGGGAATGGGAGGGCTTTAAAACTCTGCTCTCAAACAAACAGAAGCCCAGCAATTCAACATAGCTGAAAATAAATATCATACTACATGACCTGCTCCTTATCTATACTAGTATATTTTCCCTCTCCTCGAAGTTTCCATTGTAGTTACAGCTGTTGCAGCTCTAGTGGCATCAGCTGGGAACACAAACCAAAGAAAGCTGAGCAGGCCACTAGTGTTTTAGCTGCTACATCATGTAAAATTGCTCTGAGCAGGATGAGACAACGATGTGGTTGAGTGACAGCAGCTGTTCGGTGAGGGCATTGCCACAAGCAGAGCTGTAATCACAGCCAGGTGCAATTGTGGGAAATTTGGGGGATAAAGGTTAGGCTTGCACCTGTGGCATTCTGTAACTTCCAGCCATGCACTATTTGTTTTTAAAGACCATCTGTCATTTTGACAAGCTCCCTACCTGAACGTCACTGAAGCAAACTACCTTTTGTATTTCTTTAACAAGGCCTTTCTCCCTTTTGTACAACATCCAATTTCAGTCTACGCTTCATAAACAGAAGTGGATATGGTAACTATGGTGTCCTAACTACTGAATCATAAGAATTCAAAACACTCCTAGTTACAGTGATCAATGCTAACTCCTTCAGGAAGATTATCCACACCAAAACCCAGGAAAATCCTGCAACTCGAGCACTTCTATACTGTATCTTTGAGATAAAGTGTGATTTCCCATGTTACTGAGAAGAGTTACCTCCAATTATGTTTAACTACAGTGAAAACATTTTTAATAGAGACTACTGTGCTTCTTTGTCCATCTGTGTAGCCTTGGGCCTGGCAACTAGCTGTGAATGCAACAGTCTACAGACAGAGACCAGCAGTCGGAGGTTACTAAAAGGAAGGGTTATTCGAAAAGAGAAAGATATCCTCATTAAACACCCATTTAAGCAACAAAAAGTACATGCCCAGCCAGCAAGGGATGACAGACGCCAAACCCGCTCACTCCCCAGCGCCTATCATGTGAAGCAGCAGAAGGGCAGCGCTTAGAGCTGACGATGATTTCACCACTTCTCTAAAAATACCGCTCGTGTACGACCCGGCGTGCCCCAAAGCGGGCGCGCAGCGGGCGCGGGAGGCCGAGGCGCGGGGCAGGGGGCGCCGCTGCCCCCGGGCCGGGGCCGGGGCCGCGGCGAGGCGGTGCCCCGCGCCCTCACAAGTTCGCCCCCGCCCCCACCCCCAGCAGCGCGCGCCCGCGGCGACCGTTAACCGCCGCTAACCGCCGCCCCCCGCATCTCACCCGCAGGCAGCGGCACGGAAGCAGCGCGTGTCCCCCCACCCCGCTGGAGCCCGGTCCCGGCTCCTGTCGCCGCTTTTACGTTTCCCAAACAGTTCCCATCTGACCGCTTCAGCGCGGCCAGCGCTCTGGATAACCCCAGCTTCGCTGCAGCAAGAAGCACCAGCCACGGGACACGTTTATTGTATTTTAAGATGGGGGGGGGAGGGAAATAGCCCAACAGCACAGAGCCACCGGCGTGACCCTCCGCAGGCGCCGGGGCAGCAAGCGCCGAAAGCCCGCACCCCGACCCCGAGACCTCCGCCCCGGCGCCAGGGAAGTTGAGCGCGCCGCGGCCGGCAGCCCCCAGCGCCCTCTCTCCCTCCCTCCCGCCCCCGGCGAGCACGGGCACGGGCAGCGCCCGCTACCGCGGGACGCCCGCGGGTGGCGGCGGACACCTACCCGGAGAGCTTCCCAATCTTCACAAAGCTAAACACATCCATCCATGCAGCCGGCCAGCTCTGCCCGTCACTCACTCACTCACTCCAGCAGCGGTAGCGGCAGCAGCAGCTCCATGTCGGGGAGAAGGTTGCGTCCAGCGGCAGCAACAGCCCTTGCAAAGGCAGGAGCCGGCGGCGGAGGCTGCTACCCCCCTCCGGCAGGGAGCTGGGCGTGCAGCATCTCGCAGGAGCGGCATTCATCTGCGCGCAGCCCTCCCTCCCCCCCCCTCCTCCTTCCCTCCCCCGCTCCTCGCGCTGCCTCCCGTGCCCCCTCCGCCGGGTAACTCAAGGCATGAGCAGGGCGCCGTGGCCGCCGGCCCAGGCCCCCGCCGCCCCGCGCACCGGGAGGCTGAGGGGAAGGCGGCCGCGCTCCGCCGCCTCTTTGCAGTATCCCCGGCGGAGGAAGGCGGCGAAGGGCGGCGGGCAGGGGGGGGATAAGCAAGGTGGAAAGAAGGTGGAGGGCGGGAAAGGGGAGTTTCTCCTCTCGCCGGCAATGTCTCCCCCTCCTGTGGGGGAGCGGAGCGCGCAGGCGGCGGCTGCCCGGGCGAGCGCCGCCCGCTGGCTCCCGCCCGAGGCGGCGCTGCAGCCGCTGGCAGCGGGCCGGGCCGGGCCGGGCCGAGGGGCCGAGCGGGGGCCGAGGGGAGGTGGGCCGGGCCGGGGGCACCTCTCCGCACGCTTGCCCTTCCCTTGGGGCAGGCTGGCCCCGGGGAGAGGGGAAGGGCAGCCCTGGTGAGGGGGAGAAGGCTCCTCCCCAGCCCGGGAGAAGCACCCTGGTCCTTGCAAGAAGGCCACTGCCCAGATTCCTCCTCTGAAAGCAAAAGTTGGGGGAAGCAGACAGCCCTCTTCCACCCCTGAGGATCTCTCCTCAGGGATCATGCTTCACTGTCTGGCCATACTTCCCCCTGGGGCAGAGGCAAGCTCTGGTAGCCTCCAGCCAAAGCATTAGATGTTCCTCAGCCATGGACCACTGACAGGCAACAGAGTGGCAAATTCACTGCCCTGCTGTCACTAGAGGAGGTTGTCACCATCCTGTGGCTTCTTTATCCATGCCACGTAAGAAACTCCTGGTTGTGGCAGGAGCACTGCAAGGCCGAGTCATGGCAACATAGTTAAAATCAAGCATTCCTCATTCCATGTGGAAAATGGTGTAGCCGATTTGTCCTGATGTACACAAGAGCGCAAGGAGACACGCTGTCTTGCGCTTCTGCCCTGTATAAAGCTTCAAAATAGGCACTGGAGTTTAACTGCTGTCCATAAGCTTCCTGTGAGTGAGCAGGACAGGAGCCTGGAGAAATTCAAATTCATCTTCACACAAAGATATGCTTCAAAGCTCTACACTACGGTACAATAATTCTCAGCATGGGAATGCATATTCTCCACTTTAGTGTTTTTATTTGTGTCTTTATTTGCTAAACAGATTGGTATGCTTTTTACTTCCCGCAGTTTCTGTCTCTTTTGGAGGCTTGCACCTTAACTCTCTCACCAACCAAAAATTTCAGAAATGACAGTAGAGCCCAATATTTAGACTCTAGCAGCCAGAAAAAAAAATGCATTTTTTTTTAATATTAAAACTTTTATTGATAAGGGAACAAAAAGAACAGGCAGTACGAACACTTGCTGTGCATCATGTTTCAAACTATTCTTTAAAACAGTAACAAGGAATGATTGATCATCTATTTACACTGGGAGAACATTGAACAGCCAGCTTAAAACACTTGCAGACCTACCATAGATGTAAATGGTTTGTGCATATTCTAAAATACCTTATGAAATACTTTATGCTAGTACATCAAAATATTTATGTGGTTCTTACATGTAACTATATTTATTTATTGTTATACCAGATTTTTTAAAACTGTAGAACCTGTGCCTGTCATTCACATTCTTCTACTGATTGGCAAAAATTACAAAGATAACACAGTTTCAGCTGGTTAGAAACTGTGTTATTTATAAAACTGTCATTATTTATTTATAGACTAAGGAGATAGGCCAAGATCCTATAAAGCTAACTGAAGCTGATGAAATGATATACCATATATAAAATTAGGGACATATGCTCTGTATCAAACAAGGTCCCTATCTTGAGTACTTTACACTCCAAGGTTTACCACACAAAGGTGCCTCAAAGCATAGTGGTGAGAGCTACAGAAGTGAAGACGCTTTAAGGGTTCTGTAGAATTTCTATGCTTTCAAGGTCTTTTGGTGAAAAGGCAAATATGATCCTATGATGCATCAACTGAGATATTTCCAGTAGAGATAGAAAAGCAGAAAGCATAAGATCTGACCATAAATGCTACACTCAGCTCATTCAAGAAGTACGTTTGAGGAAAATGAGAGCAGGTGCAGAAAAATGCTAAAAGAATGTTAAAGGTAATGAAGAGTCTGCCTTACGAGAAGAGGCTGAAAGAGCTTAGCCTACCAAAACAAAGACTAAGGGGTGAAAAGACTGCTGTTTATAAATGTATCAGTGTGATAAACAGAGGGTGCAGTACCCAAAATGACTGGCCTTAACAGAAACTCATTAAAATTTGAAACTGAACTGAAATTATTTTTATCTCTTTTCTTGGTATTCCAAACAGATAGAAGAAGTATTGCTATGATTATAATTGCTTTGATATTTTTGTTTTCCTGAGTGGAAATGATTGCAACAGTACAAATTGTCCAGAATGGCTGTGGAGATACTGTTGGGACAGCCGACACCCTGGAGATCCATTAATAGCAAGTCTTATTCCCAGATGTGCAGACATGAACAGAGAACCCAAACAAGTCTACTTGTTCCAACTGTGCTAAATACTGGTAGCTTTCTGGAGCTGTGCTATGTGGGAATCACGCATGGGGGTGGAGATTGGGGTATCAGTCTCAAAATTTCATTCATGGTTCTTTGGGCTCTGGTGTCACAGCAACCAGATATAAAACTATATTTCAGCTGCAGGGAAAGGATAAAACCTGCCAACCCAAAGAAGCAAGGTGGAGGACATTGTTCTGTCTATGTCATGAGTAGACATCAATTAATATACATAGTTTGGACTGGTTTTAGAGCTATCATCTGTAAATGAACATCACATTTTGGTATTATCCCTTCATTTGCAGGATACATCAACTAAACAATGTCATGACTGAACTCTTGCAAATACTTTCATATTTTTTAGTCACTGGTGTGGGATTCTTCTCACTAACTACCAAAAATTAGGGTTCCAGCCTCAGTTAATCATCCCCTGTCTCTGTGGTGGATGGGCACCTATCACTCCAACACATCTCATTCTAAAAAAAGTGACATGAATTGCCCTTTGGAGATACTTTATTTTTTCTGTCAGCTCCAGTAGAGAGGAGGCCCTAGATGCCCATCTTCGACTAGAGGCCTGTCTTCTAGAGGCCTAAAATTAGGTCAGATAAACACATTTGTGGGTGACAAAGGTACATGTAAATACTGAATGAGGACAGCCCAAGACAGCAGAACAACGTGTATTTAGTATCTCAGTAACAAACAATAATTGAACATAAAGTTCCTAATCTTAAACCAGGAAATTGATATCAATTCCTGGCTAAATTTTATCTTTTTTTTTTTTAGAGTAGAATTCTAAGTCTTTATTTTTGAGGATGCTTTGTTATGGTATACTATGACCTTTTTATTACTTTTGCCTGAAGTAATTCAATTAGAACACTTAATACTAATGTTTTGTGTAATCATAGTATCCTACTGTAGATCATGGGCCAGTAAAAGCCTTAATTTCACATATTATGGCAGTTTTGTGTATAGTTTCATTTGTAGAGAAAGCAGTCTGCCTCATTTTATAATGCCCTTTGTTCTAAAGGAAGTGACAGACATATGTAATGCATGTAGGAATGTTTTGGCATCTTAACTTATTAATAACATAAAACCAATTAAATCACTCTAAAAACTATTAATTTTTTCAAACATCTAAATTGCTTGGGTCCTAGGGAAACTGCTGTGAAGATGGGATGTAAATATCTTTATGAATGAGATCAAAACCCATTTATTTGCGTGTTGCTGTGTTTTAGGATTTTTCTTTCTTCATTCTGAGGCACCAAATGCTCAAAGAAGAATATGAGTTGGACTCTCCTGGATACCACACTGCACAAACTTTTTTAGCCCTGTAGTTTGACCAATAATGTTTGTTTTACTACATTTGGGTTAGTACAATTTGATCCTAGATAATTTAAAGGAAGATAGGTAAAATCCCCCACCAAAGACATAAAATGAAACCTCTGGAAATGACTGAAGTCCAGTTTTTCATTTTAATACTTTTGGAGGTCTTGGAAGTTTTCCTCTCAATTAAAAATCTCTCTCTACAATTTTTTTAAGACTAGTCTTTTTTTTATGATTTGGAATCTTAAAAAGATACTTAAAAAGGTATTTCACCTTTAGGATGGATTTTAATTCATCAGGTTAGAATGACATTTTACCTCCTGAGATAACAGCTGAAGGTTCCATGATTTTTTGGTAGTGCTTGATGATATTACTTATATCCAAATGGCATAAATGTTTAAAGGAGTGTGACAATAAAAGCCATTGGCTAATGAGATGTTAGTACAGAGCTGGTATTGAAACCTGAAGTTCCAAGGAAAGATACCATTTTGATATTGTGGTCTGGTACTTACTGAATGTTATTGGTAGAGATAGTTGTTTATGACTGTGTCATGCTAGTAAGTTCTGTAGTAGTTTTCTGGTCTACTTGTATTTCAAACCATTACATTCATTTTTTCAGCTTTGAAGCTTCAAAACATGGATCTTTTTAGAAACTGTTTGTTTATCCCAGTGCTTATTATCCATATAGTATGCAAGTCCATATAAAAATATTATAACAGTTATAGATTTTCTCTGTGTCCACATTTAGAGTGTTATCAAGAAGTCCCTCCACTTTCCTTGAATCAGTACACCCAGCTTCTACACATCAGTTTTGGCACTTTTATTGAATAGAGTTTTATCAGGCATAATTTTTTTATTGACTCATGTAAACTGTTAAGCTCTAAAGGTTTCATTTTCGCTACATAATTTAGTGCAGTAGATGTGATACACATAGAAATTCAAAATTAAATCCTAAATAATTGAAAATTTAAATAATAGCAGATAAGGTTATTTTCTTTCTTGCCATTCAGGAAACAAAGAAATCCAGAGGATGGTTAAGTTAGTACATTCCAACATTTGTGGTTCCTGAACAACAGCCTAAAAGATACTGCATTGGATGGAACAAAATAAGCAAGGATTCCACAATTGGTGCAACCATTTTGCTGAAGCCAGGCATACATAGTCAAAGCTATACAAGCAGGTTGTTTAAAAAAGACGGTGAACAAAAACTACTGGTTGCTGTTATGAACTAAAACGTCTTACAGCATATTGAATCTGATATTAAAAAAATTGTTTTCATATGTTGCAACACACAGACAAGACCAAGTTAAGGAATGGGACCTTAGCCAAAATAAAGATAGTAATATTTTCTGCTTCAATGAATAAGACAATACTAAAGCATTAGTTCTTTTAAAATAAACTGGTCTTCATAAAAAAAGGATTCATTTTTCTGTAATGGATAAGTATGAAATATTCAAAACACAATATGGAGAGAACAGAGTTATCTTCTACTGGCAAAAGATGCCATTCAGGAAAACCTTTAACATGCTTATCAGCCCGATTCATAACATCACTTAGTCTAAAACATAACTTGAACCAGCTACAAAATTAAGCATGTGCTTAAGCGTCGTTTGAATAAATATGACTTCAGCGAATCACGCTTAGAAAAGAAAATATATGAATATGAATCAGAAAAAAAAGAAATGTTAAATGTTAATGTGCATGTAAGTGCTCAAATGTATTTACAGTAAAAGGAAAACTGAGGGAAAAGTAAAAACCTCATCCACCCTGTCTGAAGGCAAATCTAAATTCTGCAATCTGTCTTTTTGATACTTCAACCAAAATAGTGCAGAGACTGAAAATTTTATGGCAACATTAGGAAAAATGAAAAAAGTAGGCATTTTAAAATAAATAAAATATTAAAAAAAAAACTACCAGTGAATCCTTCCTTGAATTATCTATTATATTCTTCAGTTGTGACTAAAATGATCAAATTAATAGTGATTTTTAAAAATCAGAGGCATATTCTATTTTGTATTAAGACATCATCAAAACAGAGGACAGGATAGTTGTATTAGAAATTTATTGGCAGTGGAGATTCTTTGTTTATGGTCTCATGTTTAAAATCTTCAGAAATATTTTGTACTGTTTATTATCCGCTAGTACGAGAATATGATTTCAATTATGGCTTGTAAATTTGCCAGCTTGTCAGTCTAATAACACAAAATACTTTTTTCCCTGTCAGAATAGGGCATTACCATGAAACTCAAGAGACATTGCAAGCTTTTGTTCTATGTAGATCTTCCTGGGAAATATCTGCTACCATCTGAGCTGAGGGGAAAAAAGTGATTTCATAAGAGAAAGAGCAAAATAACCTATACTGAGAGGGGAAAAAAAAATTCACAATGAATAGAAACTTCACAGACATAGTGTATGTGGCATAGTGTATGCCAAAACCTAGTTTTCTCAGTCCATATTTAGGCACTTGAAGATAGGTGGCCTACTTGTCAGTAATACTAAACATTCACAAATGAAAAAGAATTTGCTAGTTCTAAAAACCAAGCAGCTTATACATGACTGCCTGAGTATCTGAAGTGCCAAACTTCATCATGTACATTTGAAATTTTCAGCCTATATTTTTAAACATAATGCACACCATTTTTTATCCACTAAAATGCATTCTTTTTGACCTTAATAGCAGGATTAATCTAGAGCCATGAATTATGTGAGGTCTCAGACAGTATGATAGTTATTCTTAGCTTAGGCGAGTTACAGTGTACTGCATATGCTATTCCATAGTGCCAATGGAAAAGTCAGTCTGTGTGAATCAGGGTTTGGTTTCAGAATGACAGAATGTATAAAAGGTGTGTACAGGCAAGTATATTATGTGGCTTGCATTAAGAATGCTGTTTCTTCCAGGTAGAAGAGAAGACTGCAAGTCTGTCTGCAGAACAAAATAGAGTAAGGTAGTTACTTGTTCAGAATACTGAATAACATGATAAGGAGTCCTCGGGGCTCAATGCATTTCTGATTATTCAAGTGACCATTGGTAAGAATCATTGGGGATTTTCATTTTGTTCAGGCTATGCTGTGCTTCTAGAACAGAAACTAAGTGCCCTAATGCTGCTTAACAGTAAATATTAGAGAAGAATTATCATAGGAATCAGATGCATGGAAAGACTAATGGAAGCTTCAAAGCTTAAAGGGATAACATACCATAAAGCACACAGAATTTTCTTGGGAAAGTGTGCACAGTTTTTAGAAATTCACTACAGCCATCAAGAAGTATTCTGTAAATACAGCACAGTTCAGAAATTATTTGTTTACCCCACTGCATAATACCTAATGCTTTTGGTTAGGAGGTATTAGCAAGTAAGTGTTGCCATACCCATCAGCAAATGGCCTATGAGCAGGGGGAGGAGGGTGAGTAAACTGCAGGTGAAGGCACTTGTGTCATATTTTCTGCTAACCAAAATCTGTTTGCCAGATCATTAAGAAAGATTGACAAAAGTGTCTTACACCTGTACTCTCTGCTTTGGCTGCCAGCTCCACTCCAGGTGAAATGCAAGGACCTATACTGTCTCCGTGCCCATTGCTTCAGAGCTGCCTTACCCTTACCTCTTTGCAGCGCTCTTGTTCCAAAGCTGAAAGCAAAGAGATCAGCTGCAGAGCATTTTCCAGGGAGACCATTCATGTGATTCTTTCCCCCTAAACATTTAAGTCCTCATCATAGCCACTGAAGCCTTGATCATGTACATTGATTCACACAAGTGGACATACGCACCTTCTGGAGCCAAAAGAGTGTCAATGAGGCAATGCACAGCGTAAGAGTCATCGGTCTCTGCAGATGAGCTTACAGGGTAGAGACATTTTAGAGCACAATGCAAGATCACTTTCTTTGTGCTCTCTAATAGAAACAGTCTTTAGAATTCACTGACATTTAATCATCTGCCTCGTATCACTCCTTTTCAGAGTAGCTATTTTGGTGCTATGTGGGGGTTGTCACAGAAATGGTTGCTTAATTCTGATCTAAATTTTGTGATGTGCACCCAGATCTTATACTGATAAGTATTTTACATCCTAATGTAATAATAATAAGAATTAAAAGTGATTCTGTTTCATGAAAGAGCAGTGACATACTTACCAGATATCCCTAGCTCTTTCAAAAAGAAACCTAGCACAATTTCTACAAAGCTGGTGGAAAAACATTCTTACACCAATACACAAGTTCTCACTGCTTGCCCTATCTCTTTAGCTGTGTCTCAGTTAGTCACAGGTGAGCGGATTTTCAGTAGGGTCTAAGAAATCAGGACTTGTTCCATATAAACCACAAGCATTGGTATTTTCAAATCACTACTAGCCTTATAAAATGGCTGAGGTTCAGAACTATTTTGAAGCTTAGCAGCCAGAAAAATATCAGTGAAACTGCCAAGAAGCTTGCTGCTTCATGCAGCAAGGAACACAGATCTAAATGAGATTTTTCTTTTTTCTTGCAGAGAAGCAGTAAGGAGGGGGGGATGGGGAAAGGAGATGCTCACTTTATTTTCCCTGAAATACACTGTGGCTACAGATTTGAATCAACCCAATGAGTGCCTTATGAGTGGTTTTAAGATGTTATAAATGTTGTCCTATTAATGGCTTCTTCACTTTCTCTGCTGAGATCACTACAAATATATGTTTACAATATGCCAGAAGCATTTTTTTTTCCCAGGACAGCTCTTTCAAAGTTAGCTTTGTGCATATCTGCATTTTCTTACTTTACTCAAGCAAACACTTGAGTTGTATGGGTCCATGAGATATTTGCCCATAAAATTAAAAGAGAAAATCCTAAAAAAGTCCAAATACTTTTGGAAAAGCTAAAAATCACTTTTGCTTCAGGATTTTTGCTTCCCCTCTGCTCATCACTGGTGAGGCCACAGCTGGAGTGCTGTGCCCAGGTCTGGGCTCTGCAGTGCAAGAAAGACATGGACCTGCTGGAGCAAGCCCAGCAAGGGCCACAAAGATGATTAAAGAACTGGAGGATCTCTCACAGGAGAAGAGGGTGAAAGACCTGGGACTGTTCAGCCTGGAGAAGGCGCAGGGGGAATCTGATCAATGTTTATAAGTATCTGATGGGAGGATGTAAAGAAGACAGGGCCAGACTCTTCTCAGTGGTGCCCAGCGACAGGCTGGGAGGCAATGGGCACAGACAGAAACACAGGAAATTCCAGCTGAACCTAAGAAATCATGTCTTTACTGTGAGGGTGGTTGAACACAGGAACTGTGTTCCCAGAGAGGTTGTGGAGTCTCTGTCCTTGGAGATATTCAAAACTCAACTGGACATAGTCTTGGGCAACCCGCTCTAGCTGCCCTGCTTGAGCAGGGGGGTTGGACCAGATGATCTCAAGAGGTGTCTTCCAACCCCAACTATTCTGTCATTCTGTGGTTCTGTGATTCTGTGATTTAACTGTTAATAGATCTAACAGGGCAAGTTCTGTGTTTCTCAGTTGGATGTCTTACTGCATTCTTTGCTTCTTGTGACAGGGCAAAGCAAATTATAACCATAATTAGAAAAGCTGGGATCTTAGTGTATAGTATTTGATATCTGTATGACATGGTGAAGTAACCTGATTTTTTAAGGATCATCTAGTTCAAACTTTTTGAATGTGCAATCTCATTTTGTTTTTCTGCTTTTGTGTAATGTTTGAAAACCTAAATAATGGGTAAATTTTGCAAATATAATATTGTGTAATTTGAACATGCATTTCTTAATTATTCACCATAGTACAGTACATTTTAGAATTTTATCATTTTATAGTAAGTATTTTCTTTTTCAAATAAACATTTTTTTTCTAATATTCACAAGCTACCTCAATTCCTTTTGCAGCCTGTAGAGGGGCTGATACTAACTCACAGTTTCAGAATACAGGTTGTCTTTTTCCATTCAAGACACTGAATGAAAATAATCTGCTGCTGTGCCAATGAATTAAAAATATTAATCAGGAAGTGTAGCAAGCATGCAAGAGAAAGCAGATTTCCAAACGATTATAACAGTGAACAGCTCCTTTTTGCATATGTAACATGCTGCTGCACTGCTGTATGTAAAGTGCTTTTGAGAGTTTGGTCAACCAATTTTTGTGTTTATCTGGAAAATCTCTTTCAAAATATGGGCCAAAGACTCAACTGACACTGAGCCAGGAATTAGCCATATATTTATGACAGGATCCCAGTTTGGCCAAACCACTGAGGTAGAAGTGCCAAGGCCTCCTACTGGAATGTGTTCCCACAAGATGACTGTATGACCTTTAAGCTCATTAAAAAAAAAGTTTTATCTGAATAACAACTACAAATGTAACTTGTTAAAATGAGACAAAAGAAGACATAAGCAGAAATAAAAAAGCTTGTACACAGTTCTTCCAAATCCAGTGTGTTTTGAAAGCTAGTCCATGATAGCAACTAACTTAATAACTTGCTGAATGGCAGCAAACTCTGCTTTGTCTACTCTAGTCCCTCAGAAATTCTCGCCTTCAACTCCAGAGCCTGCCAGGCTGCTCTCTGATCCTCACTGCAGTCTTTCAATCCATGCATGAGCTGCAGCCTCCCTGCTATAATTCTCTTTCTTGCTTACTTCATCCTGCAGTTTCTTGAGCCTTCTCTTTTTGAGGACTCTCAGTAGCCCTAAGAGCAACATCCCCTTCCCCCAGGAGATCCCTCTTTTTAAAAAGAAGACAGCACATACTTGGAAGAAACAAATCAATCAATGCCCAACACAGGCCCATTCTGAAACTTCAAGTTAAGTCTGCCCCAGACTTTGAATACCAAATGTCATAGTTTAAGACTGCTTAAAGAAATTGATACAAAAATTGAGAGAGACCTATGACATCTGGTTTAATACTGCCTCAGGACAAAACTGTTTTAGTATAGTTCGAAAACGTGTCAAAAGGTTGGGTTTTTTAAAACATACAAAATTAAAAATATATCTGTATTTGTACCAGATCATCCACGTGATGAATTATTCTGGTTATCTGTCAGGCAAATTCAGTAGTGCTGGCAATCCTCCAGGGCCCATTTCTCTTATGCCTCTGCTGGATGAATGGCCAAATTGTCAAAAAGTCATTGCAGTATGAAGATGAATTAGAACCGCACAGTGGGGGTCATGACCGCTACCCATATCAGCTTCCTGCTTAAGCTGTTTGCTGTCTATTTGTGAAGAATGAACCCAGATTCACTCCACCTACCTAAAAGTCACCTTACAACTGTCGTTCTCTCAGGGTCCCTGCACAGTCAGTGGAGAGAAGCCTTTCCTGAAGGTAGCTCTGCCCACCTAAGGTCTGACCTGTATTTTAGTGCAGTGTGTGTGTCTCCATCTCCCCAACAGAGGTTATGCCCCTAACTTAGGTGTGTCAGGTAGTGTCTAGACTCAGGTAAGCACGGGCCATCCGACAGTTTGACAGTCAAAGTCAGTGGAATAGTAAAGGGAGAAGAACAAATGACTACAGTCATCTTGTAAGCTGCGTTAAGAGAAGTACCCATTACACCAAATACAGGACCTTCCATGGTTGAATACACACTCTGCTGTTGTTGCTCACTATTGTGCAGTTTTGCCCTCATTCCTCAATACAGTTTGAGATAGTGTATCCTGCCAAAGGTAATTCTGAATCTCCTGGCACTTGTTCAACACAGCACACTTATCTAGCTTCCTCCTTGTTGTTACGCTTTTGCAAGTATTCTGTCCCTTTGGGTCCAGTTCTCTCTGGATTGATACATTTTTCTTCACACTTGCATTCTTTCTGTTCAGCATTAAAATAATTGAAACCCTCTTTGCAATGGAGATAAACTGTACAATAGCAATAAGACTGCAGTCATTTGAAGTATAGACATATCTGGGCAAACTGGAGTGATTTGCCACACCGTTCAAATCAAAGCATCTAGCCTTATTTAAATGTAGGTATAGTTTTAAATGGAAAGCTAAATACAAATGATAGATGAAAGAGGTCCTAAAGAGCTCTGGCAAGTTTATTAAGGTTATTACTTACACTTACAGAGCATGGGAAGACTATGTGGTCAAAAGACTGCAAAGATTGTTAAGGTCTCTGACCTGAAGAGTTAACAATCCAATGGTCTGGCTCAGGCAGAATATCCAATTAAGTCAAATAGGAAATGTGCATGAATAAAAATCTATAATAAAGCAAACCTAGGCACAAACCATTAACTCAGATTCTTCATGTCTATACACTGCAGCATGCACATGTTACCAGCTCAAACATTCAGAAATCATGAATCAGAGGCCAAAACATGATGAGACTGTCTTTAAAAAATATTTTAAAAACTAATGCATTCTAATTTGTTTCCCTTCTGGTCTCTAAGGTGTTAGAGAGCTCTCAGTTAATGTTTTCAAGCTTTCATCTGCAAACCTGAGGGCTGGAAACTTACATTTAGTGGCATCAGAGTTTTCAGGCAATCACATTTATCAAAAAATTAAGTTTGTGAGAAAATAAAACACAAGATATTACAAGATTAAAAATAAACAAGTGCACTGGCAACCTTGGATGCAGTAATATGGGGAACTTAACATTTATACAAATATAAAAATTTCTCAGAACACTTTTAGAATAGGAAAGATGATTCTTATTCCCTTTCTGTAGATAGGAGACAAAGTGGGTTAATCTGATGTCTACCAGCCACAATTCCAAATGCATACGTACAAAATGGAAAGAAGTAAACAACATATTCCTTAAGTATCCACTGTGAACTCAACTAAATCCACCTTATGCATCTCGTACAAATTTCCATGGACTCATTCCAGGCACAACTTAGTGAAAATTACCTAAAAATCAGAAATGCAAAAACTGTTTTATCTGAAATCTTCCCTTCATAAATCAGACACAATAAAGGGGCTTGAAAATGGAGGAATATGTCATTGTGAATGTTAGCTATATTTACTCCTATTTTCAGCCTCTTACATTTTCAGAGGAATGTATGGAGGCTTTTTCATAACTGAAGGGAGGCTTTTTCATAACTGAAGATAAAACTCTCTGCTTCAGTCTGTGCTAGAAAGTATGGCCTTGGACTCATCAGACAATTTTCACTATTTCTCTGATATTTAATTGTAGGGTCTAACAGCTTTCCAGATAAAGCACGAATATGAGAAGAGTAGATGCTGCAGTTGACAGAACTGGATATGATTCTTTTACAAAGTACTTTGTCAATCTTCTACAAGTATCACTGTGTCCTAAGCTTTAAAAATCTGTCATTGCAGCAGCCTATGTTGTATATGCCACAGTAAACCAGCTTCTTGCACAACTATCCTTTCATTTCTTCATCTTATTACCGTGTGTTGGTTAAAGCCCTGTCCATTGAGCAGTTTTATGCAAACTAATGTTTTGCCATTTGTCTCTGCAAATGAGACAGCTCCTCCATAGAAGCAGTGGTAGAAGCTTAACAGGGACTAATCTCAAGCAGCTGCTAGAAATTTCATTACCATGTTCCCTTGATTTGATCTGAATAAAACCTGCAAAGATGCTAGTAATAATACTTCTAATACCTCTGCTTTAAAAACAGAGGAATTGGGGATTCCTGGACACTCCGCAGCTGATGTGCTGGATTAGACTCCAGATCCAGTCCCCTGTCTCTGACAGTTCCAGTGTTATACTTCAAAAGAACTCCATAATAGCAAATGGGAGATAGTCTGCCCGTGCATACACAAACACAAATGTGCGCACGCACACACACACACACAGGTCTCATCCCTCTTCTTGACCAAAGAAGAGCTTAAACCCTGAAGCACAAGGCTTAATACCCATTGCAAACTATGTATTATCATTAACTGTAATTCTGTATAAACTTGATTCTCATCAGTTTGAAAAACCATGCATGAATTCGTTCGTGAAATGGATTTTTATGTCAAAAATAACACTTTGAATTTAATCTAGTGACAGACTTTTTCCATAAGAGTGCACTATGTCTTATTTAAAGTAATACACTTCCCAAGTCCATCTACAGAAATAAGTTGGCAGCCATACTCTTCCCTAACTGAACCTTCTGGATAGTAAACAGGAGTAGTAACTTTGAGAGATTTATATTGGTCTAATACAATACAGAGGTAACAAAACCATGAGTGAATTTAATGTTACATTCATTCCACATTCATTCCACATATTCAGGTTCATCCCACTTTGTACCTTCCTCGTGAGACATCAGCTACAAACCTCTGCTATCCACAGATGCTGATAGATCTTTCGCAATTTTTGTGTGACCACTTGATAATGAAATTCATAAGGCTGTCAGATCAGATACAAATTCTATTATCAGCAGTCTGCCAATATCTTTTCTCTATCCTTTGCAACAGAAATTCTCGCTCAAACCCCAATTTTGGCCTGCTCAGTGGGAAAACTGAAAGACCTTCATTCTATTTAGATGAGAAATCACTGTGTGAAGAGTCATTAGCCCAGTGGTGCAAATACAGCTCAAAACGTTCATGACCTCTTAGAGGAAAAGGAGTAATGACCAAGCTGAGCTTTGCAGCATCCTACACAAAAGAATCACTGGGGCAGAAGAACAACTGATGATATTCTTTTGGATCCACTCCCACAGGGGGAAAATGGAATGACTGGTAATTACTAACAAGCATTGAAGGCAGAAGTAAGTTATGCAGATCATTCACAATATAGATAAATATAGTCAATACAGACAATGTAGACTGAAGGCACAAACCAGTAACTGTCTTGTTATGCAACATTTTAGAGAAATACAAAGAACAATGTAGAGAAGTACCTATAAAATTTTTAGAGAATTTAAAAAATTACTAATACTTTTATGCCTCTCTCTGTGACACAGTTGCTTAGTTACAAAGCACAGACCTTGGAATGACAGGGAAAGTAGTGTTGATACAAGTTTAAAACCTACAAAAATATCAACAATGGCTTGTCTATAAATCAGAGTAACGCAAGTTAGTAGTGTGGTATCTCACAATTTGCCAGAACTGGAAACAAACATTTTACACAATTCTACATCCTGCTTGAGATGCAGCATCGTTTTCTAGTTCTAAGTTATTCATATCAGGTCATAAGCAATCACTGTATAGAGCTTGGAATCTGTCAGTAATAGATCTTAGTCCTCTGAAGTGGACAGAAATTCAACAATTTAAGGAAGCAATAAGTAACAGATTATTTATATTTGTTTTATTAATTATCATAGATGTCTCAGAGGTGCTGCGGATGTTGGAATATAAGAATTATTTCAACACAGTGGGAAGGATTAAGGTCCAAAGTTAAAAACAAGAAGAAAAAAGTATGCCATGATTCTGTAATTCATTTTAGGACTACAGCAATTCAGTCTATAGATTTTATGAGTTTATATACAATCTAAGTTAATTGCAGGTCTGATGTATACAAGATTCACCAACAGGAACATCTGCTGCCATGCTGGGTCCTGTGCAGACATCCTTGTTATCTACATTTATACCTTCCAATTTATGATTTAACTTTAAAACACACCTTCTCTGCACAATAGGAATAGTAAAAGCATTTAGGAAAACTACCAATTACTCTGCAACTTGCAAGAATAAAATGAGACTTTTGAGTTGAAGGATTCGAATCAATCTGCCTCCTGAAAAATCCAGTCTGTATTTCAAATATCACAGGTAAACTTGTGGAGCTTATTTGTTCCAGAAGCTATGAAACTGGTAATTGCATGCCAGTTTAAGGATAAAGCTATTATTAAAGCTACATGCTGGTACAACACAAACAAAGAAATACAGGCTTTTTTATTAACTGGTTGAAAGTTTCTCCATTCACTCTTATGTCATAATTATTATTTTCATGACAGCATAATTTACATGAAAGATGTTTTGTTTTGACACTGTAATAAGATCCCCATAGACTGTCACTGTTTTTTTCTATGGTTGATATTTTTCACATCTTCCTACTGTAAATAAAAAATACATTTACCAAACAGTGCACAGTTTCAGTAGCTGGCTTTGATAGTCACGTGTCTTACTAAAAACACCAAAATTTCAAAGGTCCTATTAAAGACTAGATTTCTGAAAAGTTTAATTACTTTTTTTAAAAGCACGTGACAATTTGTTAGAAAAACAATTGGAGCCATGGACATTATTTTATTTTTCTTTCTGTAACTATAAGAACGTGATTAGACAGATGTTTCACTGCAGATTTGTTTTGGACCAATGTGATTTAAAAATACTCAAAATATAGTACCCTTTAGAATGTAGTTTAGAATTACAACTTGGAGAGAATTTTAACTATATTACAGTAGACCAAAGAACTTTCTCTAAATTAATTAAAATAACATTAAAAGTGAAATTCTAAATTCACCAAATAAAGAAAGACATCAAAGGAGAGTAATACGGAAGAAAATAATTTGTAAATGTTTTCTATCCATTATCCCTTTCATACTGACTGTCAAATAATTTAGATAAATGCCATAGAAACTCTGTAATAAGTATGCTTTAACAGGAATGAGAGCACACTCACTACACAATACTGCTTTATTTTATTGCAAGATTATGTTTTCTAACTAGGGTTTGGATTAACTATAGTGTAGATACAGTAAAATAGCTACTCTAGCAATTGCAATTGGTTCCTTCATTTGTTTATGCTTTGGTCAATTCTGGCTTCATTTTTTTATCAGATGTTTATCTGTGTAGACTTAATCTAATAGTCATGTGAGGTAAGTCTCAGTTAATGAAAGGTGTGATGCTTTATGTGAATCTGCTGATGAAAAATCTGATAAGAACATTCAGTGTGCTAGATGTATACTACATAAATCAGTTTATTAGCTTCAGGAACTGTACATATCTATGGCTGTGAGATACATTTGCCTACTAGCTCTGGCCACAGTAGCTCAGAAAATAAGCAATACTGCAGTTATAATTACGATGATTTAGCATAGTGAATGTCCCTGCCAAATAACAACTTTGAAATCTGGAAAATCTTAAATATGTTTTGCAGGATACATTTGTGTGTGGCCCACTAACATCTTCTGATTCTACCGCCTTAAAAAAAACATACTATGAGGTTAGAGAACAAAGCTAACTTATTCATTTGACAAGCTTAAATATACATGAGACTGGTTCTTACTGATTATTTCCCAACAGTTGGTAAAGTTCCAGCTTCCCAAAGTTCAAAGTTCCAGCTTTCCAAAACCTTAGTAATGTTCTTTTTGCAAATTTTTTGCCTTTCATTAATGTTATTTTTTTGATATATTTTGAATCATTTGCTTGACTTATCTAATATTATAATTTCTGTTTCTTTTTCACCAACTTCAAAAACACACTGAGGCATACCTATATGTCTTGGTGGTGCACTGATTGCTGCTCTGTACTATAATATCACCTAACTATAATACCACTTTCATGCCTCATTGTATGTGTATGTATATATATATATATATGTATAAAACAGAAGTGATTATCTCACTAATAAAAAATAAATATATAAAAATCCTCTTTTTAAAGCTTCATAGTCCAAGAAAGTCTTCATTACCATCTTTTCATACAGAAGTCCATAAATTCTCCTTGTAGGTCAGGAAAATGCTAAAGTACCTGTATTTCATATTGAATATATTTGCTATTTACCACTGTGTCTACTCAGAAACTTGCAAAATTAAGATACTTTTTAATATTTTGAGTGCTAGATTCTCTCCATAGTTCAGTTAACTGGTCCCAGGCATTAGTTCAGCAGTAGATAAGTTCAGTGTTAAAAAAAAATTGAAAAAAAAGAGCACTTTCAGAATGGAGACTTATTAAAGAAAAATTTTTAACTTTTTTTTGGCTGCTATGTACCATTCATTTTTCTATCACCTTTCCCCCCCACACACACACTTTTAATTTGTATTTATGCACAACCAACTTATTCACCACCAGGCTCATGGACTCCTTCCAGCCAAAGTTCAGGCCAGGACTTGGAAAAGACACACTGTTGGCGCCAGTGATGGGTGACCTCCTCTTGTCCATTTAAAGATTCCTCTATCTTTCTATAGCATTCAATATATTCACCACACTGAATTGTTATTTTACCATGAGGAAGTTAATGGTTAACCATCAAACTGGAAAACATCCTCTGTACAGAATGCAGTCAGAGTACTGATGGTGTGCTTTGTCTTATTTGCCAGAGATATGAAGACCCTCCAGTTTCTACATCAATCACTCATTCTATTCAATATCCATATAAAGACACCGGGGAAAATTATGAGACATCATCTGAAATACCAACAACATGAATTACTTTCTGTCCCAGTGGCTGGAAAGTCTTTTACTCTTGAAAAGTGATTCTTTCTCAGCTGGGTCCAAAGTTAGAATGAAACCTACTCAACAGCATGGGTAATGCCACATGAAATGCATAGGCTGAATTTTTTCTGTACTCTCTTTAGCTAAAATTCCTTTCTTGTCCCTATCAGGCTTCCCATAGGAAACTGTGAGATTGTTCATATTTGACTAGTTTTAACTGTTATTGAAGTCTGTTTTAGCTCAACCCTGAGCTGTGTCTGTCTCCTCTCAAAACATATCTGACTCAGTTTTTAGGCCTTCTCCCTCTAGGGAGAAACAGAGATTGCACTGCCCTTTCCCATTCCAGAGAGAGGTTCTTTTTGCATGTAGCATAAAAGCCTCAGTGCCTCATCAAATCAGAAAGGCCTTGAACAGCAGTTGACTGAAACTAAACCAAAAATTAAAATAAGAGAATCACAGAATCACAGAATCACAGAATAGTTGAGGTTGAAAGGGACCTCTGGAGACTGTCTAGTCCAACCCTCCTGTTCAAAGCAGGGTCAGCTAGAGCAGGTTGCTCAGGGCTACATCCAGTCAGGTTTTTTGAATATCTCCAAGGATGGAGACTCCACAACCTATTTGGGCAACCTGTTCCAGTGTTTGACCACCCTGACAGTAAAAATGTTTTTTCTCATGTTTAAACAGTTTTTCCTGTTTTTGAATTTGTGCCCAAGGTGAGGAAGGTATTGAGGCATTGAGTACCTTGGGCTTCTCCATGTCCTTTATCACCAGGTCCCTGGCCCCATTCAGCAGTGGGCCCATATTTTCCCTGTCTTCCTTGTGCTGCTGATGTACTTGTAGAAGCCGTTCTTGTTGCTCTTCATATCCTTCACCGGATTAAAATCCAGGTGAGCTTTGGCTTTCCTAAACCCATCCCTGCAAGCTTGGACAGTGTCTCTACATTTCTCCTGGCTCACTTGACCCTGTTTCCACCTCTTGTGTGCTTCCTGTTTATATTTGAATTTTGCTAGGAGCTCCTTGTTCATCCATGCAGGCCTCCTGCTGCCCTTGGTTGCCTTCCTGCTCATCATCATGGACCATTCTTGAGCTTGGAGGAGGTGATCTTTAAAAATCAACCAGCTCTCTTGGACTCCTCTTTCCTCTAGGGCTGTCTCCCATGGGATTCTTCCAAGCAGGTCCTTGAAGAGGCCAAAGTCTGTTCTTCTGAAGTCCAGGGTTGGAATCCTGCTTTTTCTTGTTCCCTCCTCTCATGATCCTGAACTCCACCATCCCATAGTCACTGCAGCCCAGGCTCCCTTACTCTTCACATCCCCATCTGTTTTTTCCTTCTTTGTAACTATCAGATGCAGCAGAGCATCTCCCCTCATCAGCTCCCTGATCACTTATGTTAGGAAGTTGTCACCAGTGCACTCCAGAAACCTCCTTGTGTTCTTGTGCCCTGCTGTGTTGTCCCTCCAGCAATATCAGGGTGGTTCAAGTTCCCCATGAGGAACTGTGGCCTGCAAACATGAGGCTTCTTCCAGTTGTCTGGAAAAGGCTTCATCTACTTCTCCTTCCTTATTAGGGGAT
The DNA here is from genome assembly GCF_036417845.1 of Apteryx mantelli. Taxonomy (NCBI): domain Eukaryota; kingdom Metazoa; phylum Chordata; class Aves; order Apterygiformes; family Apterygidae; genus Apteryx; species Apteryx mantelli. The sequence goes on along the minus strand of NC_089978.1, from coordinate 83,760,652 downwards.
CTGTAGCAGACACCCACCACAACATCATCCCTGTTGGTCTGCCCACTAATCCTGTCCCACAAGCTCTCAGATGGTCCCTGACCCATCCCCAGGCAGAGCTCCATGCATTCCTGCTGTTCTCTCACATACAGAGTGACTCCCCACCCTCATCATCCCAGCTGGTCCTTCCTAAAGAGCCTGTATCCATCCATTGCAGCACTCCAGTCATGTGAGCTATCTCTGTGATCCCAATGAGACCATAGCCCTGCAACTGCATGCAGACCTCTAATTCCTCCTGTTGCTCCCCATGCCATGTGTGTTAGCATATAGGTACTTCAGAGAGGCACCAAGTCGTGCTGATTTCCCAGAAAAGGTATGATAGCTTCCCCCGTAATGGTTTGGGGGACATAACAATGATGGGGGAAGAGAAATATTAGGAAGAACATGCCATACCACAGCTCTTTTCATTGTCAAGGGACTCCACTTTCAGTAAACAGTAAATAGTGTGATCTGGGACTTTTTCTCTACTCTTCACAAATTCTGCACCCAAGCTGATGAAAGTGCAGTTTTATCTTTGAGTAGCTGATAGCCTAAATTCCTACTCATGGATAACAAACATGGTTATAGTGGTGTGAGACTTCATGATCTTTAGGTTGGTTTATCATAAACCACTTTTCCTGCGAATAAAGCATTGACTTGAAAAAAGAGATCACCACTAGTTGATTAGTTGCAGAAGAAATTTTTGGAAGGCAACTGGAGGCATCTCTTGTCCTGTTGACTCCCAACTGATTCCCCTTGTAATACCAGATTAATTCAAAAATAGTTTTTCTCATTTTTATACTCTGTATAAAGATCACTGCCACAGCATATTTCATTAAAGGAGCAAGACTTCCCTGAGTAGCTACATGCTGTACTACAACAGTGATGCAATTGTCAAAGGTCAGAGTTGAACTCATGAAAACATGAAAACCACTCTCTACATCCTAAAACCAGTGAAAAAAGACAGATTTCACTGCTTTCTAACCTCAAAATAAGAATATCCCTTTAGTTAAACAGCCCAAACATTACACCTGCTAATATTAAATAGGAGAAGAAGTTTCCTCCTCTTAGCCCTCCAATCTTGCATACATATGTTAATAGGCAACAGAGATGGAGATAAGAAAATGTTCCATCAATGTCATACAGAGGTATGGGAAATACAGTGCATGAGCGGGATCCTGTCATCAAAGTAATTCTATTTCAGGTCGCATTTAGGTTAACAGCACCTGCTCTGGTTTTAGATTGAGAGGCAGAGAGAGGAAGGCCTCAAGCAACCCCAAAGCAATAAATGCATATGGCAAATAAAAATCACTGCAATTACTTCCCACACTTCTTTTCTCCTATACAAGTTTGTTATTCTATAAAACTATGAACAGTCTTATGTTTAAAAAAGGCTCATGAAAGTCATTCAAAGTTTTAATTCAAGGTTCAGTTGTTACTTGTCTGTTCAACATAGCTATATTAATGCTTCAGCAGAATGCTATTTTTAGGTGAATTGGCATTTATCACTAATTTTGATATCTCTACATATATTGCCTGAAACATTACTTTTAAATGCGGGTAGTTCCAGCCTTTGGGAAAGATAACATTTTAAAATTTATTCTAGAAAGGACTAAGTTTGTATATAGAAGTAGATTTAAGAGTGAGATAAAACAACACTTCTATTTCTTTTTCTCCCCCTCCTCAGCAAAACATGAAGCTTGAGCAATCCATAGCAACACCATATAACCATAATAACTATATATATAATAAACATATATACAACATATGTATATAAAAATGGTATTGTTGAGTGATATATAATCAAAGCTACTACTAAATCATGGTTGCAATGTCTGAGCAGTTGTTTTGCCAAAAAGACACAGAAGTGAAAACAAAGTTTGGTAATCACTGGGAACTCATTCCTGAGTGATTGCTTTCATCTTCTTTTAAAAATATAATAAATGACTTAGCACTCCTCATTTCACTTGAAGAAGATTTCAGATGATATCACAACAGCTTCTTTTTAAGATTAGATGTTCTTAACAATATTCAAACATGCTGGATAAATCTAATCTCATGCAACTTGAGCCTGCCAAATGTTAGATGTTAAGTTTAAGCCAGTTCACCAAAGTTTTGCATTTACTCAATGAAAGAAGTAGGAGCAATCACCTTCTGAGGGTGCCTGCCTTGAGCACCCATCTTAGAAGGGGATAAATTAACCTCTGGAATTTCCTCTCCCTGTTGGCTATAAAAAGAATGTAAAAGATTAGACTAGAGATGTAAGTTTTAGAGGGGAAGAGTTAAGACAGATTAGTTTGATCTGCATATGACAAACATGTTAGAATCTTACTCTGTTTATTGAGATGATACTGCAGTGTTCTTCCTCTTGTACTACAGTGTAGTTTGAAGGGAAGAAATCAGAAATGCCTGGGACAGTGGAAGCACAAGTAGAACAATGTACTGTGCAGTGAGTAATAATACAGGGAAAAGGCATAGAAAAAACCCTCCTCATAGAAGGTGTCAATTAGCTAGTCAATGGGGGAAGAAAAAAGGGAAAGCAGGTTTTCCTGGAAAAGTGTAGTAATAATAGTTCATTGGAAAAGGTAGACATACCTTTGAGTAATGGTTGTCTGGAGAACCAGCATGTGGACTCTAAATAAGGGTGTTTTAATAAGACTAGCAACTATTTGTGGGAAGTCTCGTGATTTTTTTTTCCTGAATGTGTTTGCTCAAACTGGGAAAAAGACAAAAAAAAACCCAAACACTTAATAAACCTACCTGAGGACTGTTCCTTAAACAGTAATCATATTTAAACAAATGACTAGCTATTTTAGCTTCCATAGAAATGGTTAAATATGTGGTAGAAAAAGGGAATTATAATGCTGGTACTGCAGTAGGTTTAGGATTAAAGTAATCTGTTTTATTTCTGGAAACAATGTGGCCCCTCTTCTTCTTGTGACCATGTTAGAAAGAGAAGTGAGTTATTACATAACAGGGCTACAGGGAGTATCTGCCATCCCTGGGGGAGGCTTGGCGAGTCCTGGCTTTGAGCTTGACTGCATATACATAAAGAGAAGGCAAGCCTCAAAGGGGAGCATTATGTAGTTAATCTCATGCCGGCTTTAAAACTAACATCTCTGACAGAAAGGGTCACAACAAAGAAGTGATGCAGAGAAATGGGTAAGGAGCATGAAATGCATGAGGTATAGCTGTTCAATGAGTAATCTGAACTGACACATGTGATTGTTTGGGGTGGACAGTATCCCTCTTTCTTTCTACATACTGTATGGTAGGTTTATATTTTCGGCAAGGAGCACAGTATACTGTTATGAGTAATGGGAAATGTCTTTCACATTCTTTGCTGGTAGCTTGTAGCTTCGCATCACTGTAAATTCTTTAAGTGCCGTTTCTACCACTGTTATTCTCCATATTTCATCTCTAGTGGGAAAATTGGGCATTTCTTCTTTGCACTGTGATATCTTCAATGACAGATGAATCTCAAAAAGCTGAAATTTCTTTTCAGTTTGGACAATCATCCAAATGTTTAGATGATTCTCTGAATTACATGTGGACTACATGAACTGGCAATCTCTGAACCTGAGCTGAAAATGTGACAAGTACCATGTTTTTCATGAATTTTCAGACAGTTTTGCTTTCAGTTAACGTTGGAAATACAGTTAAAGCAACACCCTTGTAGTACTCTGGCATTTCTAGGGGAGAAAAAGAAAAAAACCTTGAAGTGTGGCCTGTTCTGTAGATCACAGTTTAACTTAAAACTTGATCTAGTTTGAATAGGTATAAAGTGCATTTTATTGTATTCAGGATTATGAAATAAGTAGGTGTGTAGTGTATTCTTCTAACTGATTAATAACAACAAAAAGAGATTATATAACAGAGAAAGGAGTAAATCTGGCATAAAAGTAGCTTCATAGGTGAAATTCATCTGGTCTAACTGCAGATTTTGAAAAGTTAGATATCTAAACTACACCCCCTTTTCAGCTAATAGAATAGTCTTCAGAAAACTATTCATTTGACCTGTCTTAGATGCCTAGCTCAGGATGAGATGAATGGCTCTCTGGCGATCTCTGTTTCTCTCTGTTGAAAGGAGCTGACAGTAACAATGTTTTCAAAATGCTGAAGCTGTGAAATAGAATTTCAAAAACTTTTAATCAGACAATATGGAAGAGAAGTAGAGCAATTCCTGGTGTTTGCAGAGATCAAGGGCAGGAACTCTGGGAAGCAATGCTCTACTTTGCTTAGTTTTAATATTGCCTGTTTCTTTTATGAGTTTGTTATTGGTAACACTGAAGAGAAGAGAATGCAGGTAGCAATTTGTTCCAAATTGACCTCAACGTAACTTAGAAAAAATGATTTGTGTTCCAACCCAAACATTCAGTTCTTTTTTCTTCCTTTCATCATGTTACTCCTCGACCTTCTAGCAATTGTCCATGAATTCAGTGGTGATGTCTAGATGATGAAGTGCAGATCATGGTGATAAATTCTTTTTTTTCTACTTTTGACCATTTCAGAATCACCTTGCTCACTGCTTGGCCTCCATCATAATTTTTTGTAACATTTTAAACAGTTGTGTAGCTTCAAAGAGCTGCTATTTTAAAGATTTTTTTCAAAAGTGCAACCAGTCCTCAATGATTTCCTCTCTCCTCCCTAACATATAATGACCTGGAGCTCAGAATGGGCAATATATACTCCTAAACCAATGACAGCTTTATTGTGTTATCTCACAATCCAATAGGGCCAGAAGATTGGAGCTATATTGCACTGGGAACTGCTGAGCCCCAACTTTTCAATTGGATACATAGCGTGGGTTGTAATGCTGAGAGGTTCTACCATACCAGATCTTATTGTTACTAAATGGCTACTTTAGGTAATTTTTGGAGACTTCAGAATGTTTACCATTCATAATTTTTACCTTCTATGCCGTAACTGTACAGCTGGACATATACTATTCAGTTATCCAATTTGGCAGTCAGGAGATAGCAAGTGAATACTGAGTAGTTACTTACATCAATACACACTGTGCATGCCATGCTACCATTTGAATTGCAACGGTTTAAGTCCAGTCTGCAGGGGGTAGGAACTTTAGCATGCTCAATGGATAATTAAATTCACGAGTTCTAAAAAATCTCTGAAACAAACTAAAAGTCACAACTGTAACAGTAGTCAGTACTGAAGAAGCAACTGAGTGGAAAAGCGAGCAGGTTTTATATGCAAAAGCTGAGAATAATCCACAAAACTCATATGTGGCTCTACCTCTCAACTATTGAGGTTATCTGTATTTCATATTAAACTCTAAGCACATCTTCTCATTTCTGGGATTCTCTAGCAAGTCTGAGAGTTGAAGAACACACTTTTATACTGGGCACACACGTTCATATAGCAGAGGATCAAAGCCCTGCATGAAGCAGAGCTGCCACCCACCAGCCCTGTCTGTGAAACCAGGCTGCCACACCCACTGGGGGCTACAGGAGGAGCATCAGCCATCAGAACAGGTGGTAAACCCAACTGGCATCTGTCCAGGACCATGAAGTTATCACACTATGCTTTCCAAGGGCTTGAAGGGATTTTGAATGACTGCATGTAGCCAGGACTTCTCTTTTATATTGAGTCCATAAACCAACCTTATATTCCTAGCTTAGTCCTGGGGCTTGACAAACTGGCATGGTCTTGACTGAGAAAGGAAGTGGCACAACTTTAATCACTGCTGATCTTTACAGCACCTGGGAGCAGCTGGAAGCTTGCCATCTCCCTGTCAATAAGGCCTGGCTCAGCTGGTTTTATGAGCTCTAACAAGATCTCAACCTGGTGCAATATTGCTGCAAATGCTGAATGTAACACCCGTATCAGAAGCATAAGGAAATTTTCATATTTTTGATTGATCTTTAATGAGCAAGCTACTCAGTTGATGACACTGACAAAAATATGAAAGGTGCACATACCACAATGTGCATGGATGTCTGATCATATGAACTTTATTTTGAAGAGCAAACAGAATGCTTGGATGAGTGATTCTTTGTTGTTTTAAGTATGTGACAGTGTCTCTGTGCTGACCTTCTGTATTTTCTCTAAGGTCAGTTGCTCTTCTGTTGCCATCCATGTTACACATTTGTCTTCTTTCTTTAAAGCTGTGCGGTTCACATAATGAGAAATTAGCTTTTTTTTTTTTTTTACCTTTTTTAACATAATCTTCCTAGTGTTATGATACAATTAGACCATGTAGTAAATGCATAAACAAACTACTTAAAAATACTCAGTTAAATAATAAAGCCAAGGAGAGACACGACTAATCAGAAGTTCTCCCATTCTAAAATAATTGATCATAGCTCTTCATCCGGCCTTCTCTGAAAACAGTACTCTTCTTTTTTTCAAAAACCTTACTGTACCAGTCACCATACTACCTGAATATCAGAGACACCACTTTCCAATTCCTTGAAAAATTTAAGCAAGTACAAGAGGGTAAAAACCAAGTCTTGTATAGTCCTCTTTGGGAAAAATTATAATCATCTAAACATATTTAGGTCTTTGGTGCTTTGTAAGAGAAATCAAAGTGAAAATACATCACCAGTCTTTCATCATTTTTTTTTTATTGCACAAATAAAAACTTCCAGATGATATTCAGAGTTCTCTTTTTACCATAGAAACAATGAGAATTGCATGTCCCAATGTATAGAAAGTTTCTATTTCAAGGCCTGCCAACAACCGCTTTCATAAGCTGTGCTGGTGAATTTGAGCAGACACAGGCTGCAGATGAGACATCCAGGAGATGACAGCATAAAGGACATAAACCATCCGGGTAAGGTTTGTTCAAAGAGCACTATCAAGAAGAAAAAGGAATGCAAAGAAGAGAGCCCTTTTGCTGTAGAGCTTATAAATCACAGTCTCCATCCATAAATATTTTTAACACCTACAACTCATCTCTTCCCAAAGACCTATAGGTATTAGAGACTTCCTTCATAGAAAAAGAACAACCAACATACAGAGATACACACTTCCTTATACATTCAGTATCAAAATATGCCTGAGGAGCGATGCTAGCTCTAAGTCTATGCAAAACAGAGAGTTGCCAAGGGCAGCAAAGGACACATAGACCAGCAGGTGCTGCAGGGGAACAAAAAAATAAAATCCCCTTCAATAGCAAGAATTGTCTCTCCCACACTTCCCATCACTGGTGGCAGCAGGAGCAGCAAGGCCATTTCACTGGGGCTCTCCTTTGCGCTCACTGTCCCCTTCCTCTGGCAAGATGTCTAACGACATTAACTCCCTTGGGACCTCCAGTTGCACAGACTGCTAAAAGGTCTGAGCCAGCCCCAGCAAGGAGCACATGCAATTAACCTAACTTGGAAAATGTAGGCAAATTGAATGTTCCTATAGATGAGTCTTACCCTCACTGCCCAGTGGAAGAACAAGGATTAAAAAGAGCCTAATAAGCCACAAAGCTAGAGAGCAGGGGTGTTTGTCTAAATTTCTGATAAGTGGCAGAAGTATCAAAAGACCAGCCAAGATTTTCAAAAGTACTAGTGGTTCAGGATCCTGTGTTGAACCATTGAAATTAAATCTGGTATTTAAATATAGCTTAAACTGAATTCCTCAAAATGCAGAAAAGTAAATCCTGTGGTCAGTTACTTTGGAAATCTTTGGCTGCTATCAGTGAGTCTGGTGAGCGAAATTAACTGTACTTGAAAGATGTTCTAAAGCAGCAGCTTTGGGGGGAAAAAAGGTTAAATAATAACAAAGATGACTAAGCTTTTGTTCTGCTATTAAGTGGTGTGCCCTTAGTTACTGGCCATTAGTCATGGAACCATAGGAAGAGTGACTTTATAAACCTCTGTCTTTAAAGGATCCTCAAAATTTTACTTGGTAAGATTGTGAGTTAAAAAACACAGCACAGTATCTACACTTCTGAGTTAGTATGCAGTTTCTTAGCGTGATCTGATTTTTAGAAAAATGGATATAGAGAGAATAATAGCAAAGCCTAAAAGTAGCTGGTAATTCTCCAAGGAACTGCTGCACTTCTCTCTTGGGACCTTTTTCAGCACTCTCTGAGGCCCTTCCATTTGCTGCAGTACTGGGTTTTATTCTCCAGCTCCTAGATACCAGTTATACATCCATAATGTATAGGTATTTTTATTTACTTCTTTGCCTTAACAGAAAACAAAGGTACTAAGATAACCCACTACATTGCAGTTTGCAAGCGTATCCATCAAATCAGAATACTTATTATAATAAGTATATAACAAAGAATAAGTATTATTTGTTCAAAGAGAGAGATTCCTCTGTTACACATTCTGCTAGCATAAGGTGTATGGGACACGGGGAGTTAAAATCGCAGCTCTAAATTGCAGTTCAAATTGCTATTTGAACTAATTACTCTCACTGACTTATGGTCAGAAACCTAAGCCAAAAGTGATAGTTTGGAAAGAAAAGCTGAACACTCCCTCCAGCATTTTTGCACAGGTTAGTAGGAACTGAGATTCTTGATGGCTTGCTTCTGGTTTTACATAACATTTGCCTACTTTTCTAAATAACTTTTATATTTCAGTTATGTCCAGATCAGTTGGGCTAGGACGGTAAAAATGCATTAAATGAGTTCCAAATAGACATAACACAGCAGGAGTACTACATTTTTATACTTTTTAGTCAAGTATTGTGTTTGAAGGAAGAGCTTTTATCTTCTGTTAAAGACAGGATTCTGAAGCAGGAATTCTGGGGTGTTGTTACATCTTTACCATTGACTTACTGAAAAAACTTATGTTGGTTATATATGTGGATATTGTGTCTATCTGCATTTATAAAACTCTCTACAGACATGCTCCTTTAAAATTTGCTGCAGTATTTTGCAGTAATTTGCTGCAGTTCAAAGTATTAGCAACCTCAGTCAATCCTAAAGTTGTCCAGAACAATAATTATTGCCTGCATCAGTGGTGCCTGGAACCAGGCTTAGAAAGTGGTAGAAGATATACCTCAGCCATGTTCCAGCCATCCAGAAAAAATCTTCATGGCCCGCAGTGGGTAACTGAGTTTCCATCTGTCCTTTTCTCCTCCCTTCCATGGAAACTGCTGCTGGACTTTGCAGTTCTCAAAACTTTTAGATAAGTCTGTTCAGGTGCTTCATAAGCAAACAAGTTCTCAAGGGCCAAAAATGTGAAATTTTGATTTACTTTTTTCCTAAGTGAAGAAATTCAGATTCATCTTATGCACAAGAATGTGGAGAGGAAAAAAAAAAAAAAGAAAAGAAAAATCCTACCTTAGCTATGCAGGGTGAGTTATCTCGCTTTACAGACAAGAATTTTAACAGAATGACTTGCCTGAGGATCAGCAGTGAGTTTGTGGAAACAGCATATCTCTGAATGCCCGAGTTGCAAGATTATCATTCACCAATGCCAGTTATCATTTTAATACAGAAAGGTATCTAATTTTTTAAGATACACAAATAGTTCATACTAATATGGAAAGGAATTAACTTCAACAGAAAAAAAATGCTTCAATACCAAATGGTTCAAAGCACATGTTTGCAATGAGTGAACTATCTTCAATTCTAGAAAGACTCTTCCTGCAGTTAAATTCTTTGTATAAATTAAATTTATGTGCCAAAGCATCCTATGCTGTGGCAATGCTTTCTGTATCTTATCTCTGTTAAAACACATCAATAAAAAACAAATTCCAGTAAATGCTTCCAATTGCAAACCAAAACTCTGTTGAGATTTATCCAATAAGGAAGGGGTCAAATCCTTGGAGAAGCTGAGCAGCTGGGACTCCAGTGCTTATCACCACCTTACTTTGAAGCCCAGAAGTTTACACTGTAAATGATCTAATCACCTACCAGGGTTCAGAACTATCACAAGTTAATAACAGTACTGCAGCCGTTGTTGCAAAATATTACACAATAAAAGAAAATAAATGGAAATAATCTCTCATGAGTGCCAACAATTTAGATTTACAGGGTAATCTATAGGTATTGCAACTCCTAACAGACTTCCAAAATACTGTTTGGAGACTTCTATTTCAAACATAGTACATTTTATTATCATTTCGAAGGCTAGAAAATTGAGGAATAAATTAAGGAGCTAAAATGGGAAAAACAAACATTTACAGATTGGATCTAAACATACGGAAGTGTGAAGCGAACTCCCCCTTTTGGAAGGATTTTATTAATGTTTAATTAGCTGAGTTGCAAACTTGAGTTTGCTCCCCAGTGTCCCCTCTTATCCAGATGCAGCACACACGGCTCTCCTGCATCAGTGGAAATGCAGGTTTTGTTGTTGCTACTTAGCAGCAGCTCATAAGTGGCATTTTTCATTCATTGATCTCAAGGCACTTCATCAAGTTATTATTATAATTATCACCACTTAAGACAAGGGATAGGCATCTTGCTTAAGGTTACCAAGCAAATCAAGGCAGGGATCTGTATGGTGAACTAACTACAAGGCCATGCTCCCCATATTTCTCGAGATGAAAGGATGTCAGGCATTTTCAATAACATTTTTTTCTGATACTGGCTGCTTGGCATCAGAAATGAGACTCCAGTCTCATCTTCAGGCCCTCACTCTAAATGTTGCCTGGGGTATTTATGGATTTTTCCTCACCACTGCAAGTACAAAGACAGAAAACTGCTTAGTATCAGGATGAACTAATCTGGCCAGCCTTCTTTTGCCAAGCAGTGAGTTTTACAGGGGTCAGGTCTGCAGGTCTGTGCACCTAAGGTTCGCATTTGCCTAGATGGCTCCCGGGTGTGCTGGGTGAGCATTTCCATGTTCGATCACATATCCACACACTGCAGGAAGACCAAGCTGACCAACTGATTTTACATAAGCTTTTGAATGACTTACAGTCTGTACCAAGCTGAGTTCAGTTTGAAGGGTGACCTAGAAACGACCACCATGAGTTTCCTAGCTACGCAGTTCTCTTATGCACCATCCTTATTTCTAATAAATTGAAATTAGTCTTGTTCTGCTGTGCTATAATTGTTTAGTGACCATATCTCAGCTCTAATCCTCCTCCAGCAAATTCTTGTATTGGATATCCATCTTCTCTTGCTCCCAAATGCTGCAGTTCCCCTCTTTAAACTGAGTTATTTCTGAGGAAGCCTATGGGAGGCATTCTGTTCTTCAGAAAGTATGTATAACTTCAGTGTTATGATATGAATATAAACAGGCCTATTGTAATATATAATTGCCTCATATATTTGCATTCTATTTTCTTAAATGTATTAATGAAGAGTCTGGAGCACAGAGTTATTAAAGATAATGATATTGACGAAGTTAAAATATTTATGAATATCTTATGCACTAAAACATATGTGCATACTGCATTCTACCTTGCCACAGCTGTGATATCAATTTATTCACCAATCTAATCTATATAACAGATAGTGACTGAGACCATGGCCTAAGTTTTAGTGTTTCAGTAGAATCTAAGACAGCTGGATAAGTATGAGGTCAAATAAAGGCTATTTAATTTTTAGAAAATTCATTTACAATGTTAAAAAAACTCAAGATCATTCAATGAGCTAGTCAGAATTCTTAAAAATCCAGTTTCATGTACATAGATATACACTTCACTCCTGTTTTTATACACACACAGGAATTAGTTTAGCTATACCTGGGTAGTTAGTTGTGTCTAGATATAAAATATATACAAATTTTGATATGATGCTCAAAGAAGACTCAACTTAGCAGAAAGTTGGAAAAATATGCTGGCACAGAAACCAATACAATAGCAAATCAGATCTATAACATCATCAACAACAGTAAAAATAAATTAAAAATAGAAATAAACTTTAATAAATGTGAATTATTCAACCTTGTTGAGACACCCTTTGACTATTTTACTAAGTAGAGTTTGTTAGTAAATATTTTCCTATGGAGGAATGAGATTAATCATAAAACTCATGAGAATGAATTAATCATTCTTTTTGCAATCTTAATGGCCACAATTGGTGGTGTTTTGGATAAAGCAAAATCTTATTTTAGATAATTGTGCACAGCGCTCACACAGTTCTACACCAATATTATTTTGTTTTATGTATAGAAAGTTACTGTAGTATCTCAGGTGTTGAGGGTTTTCAGTGATAACTTCTGATTCAGTGGAGCATAATAATCTCAATAATAACACTTTACAAACAATAATTCAAAAGGCATAAAGCAGTGTTTCACATCAATTTAGAAATATTGTCCAAATCTACATAAATGCTACAATACATGAATTCTATTGCTTAATTCATGAACAACCCTAACTCTCTCTTTGTAGTGCATGAGTTAAACACACAGATTCCATACTCAGTAGGACAGAACAGTTCTGTGTTTCATCAAAACAAAGCTAGAATATGTTAAAAAATATTAACCTTCCTCTGTCTTTCCAGCGAGAGGCATTATGGAATACCAAATACTGCTGGCCATTAAAATCATTTGACTTATGCTGCTTTTCATTTACAAAAAGGCTGGTTCAGGACCCTTGGAATGGCCTGTGTTTTCTTGTGGATTACAGTATATATTATGCTATACATGAAATGGAATTAAAGGCTTAACTAGAAGACAAAACAAAATATGACCTTGGAAGTCAATTTTGTCACTGAGTTGAATTTGCCCCACCTCTGCTGTGTTTCACTGCATAGATAATGTATTTTCAAGTTGCAGTTATGGGGAACAAAGCCTTCACTCTAAGCATATGGCAGGTCAGAGCAGTAGCACCTATGCTTGACCTGAGCTCTGTGCTTAAACTTCATCCACTACGAAGTTAAGCCTGGGCTTCAGTACTTTACTGAACAGAAATGATTTTAACAAGCTATTTAAGATAATAACACACTTTGTAGAATTCAGATCAATGGCTGAATTCAATCTTGCATTTATATCTACCTAAATAAATCAGAACATTTCTCTCTATATACCAGAAGTATATATGAGTATAAATGCAGCCATTCAGAAAATAGCTTAGAAAGAAACCTTCCTTTTTGAAAGACACTATATGGTTTAGCCTAGTAAATTGCTTTTTGTTCATGCCAGCATTTAAACTCATAATGACTTGAAGAGTAAAAAGTAGTCATCTGACAACTATAATTTTATTAATAGCATCTTCCCAAAGAAAGGCTACAATATTCATCAACTGGCATAGTGTTGTCAGAGAAAGTGCATTTTGGACATCATTAAATCACCTAGATTAAAATACCAATATTGCAGCTGACCTTAAGCAAACAACCATTGACAAATTCAAGACTTTTCCCAAAGTGCACTCTGAAGCTTAGATGTTGGGGATAGTACAAATTAAATGCTCCAGCAAAAGTAAGGAAAGGAAAGAGAAACTGTTAAAAGGCCATGTAAATGTAATGGTGTTTTCAGAATGAAATCTTGCTTTCCTTTTAGTTACAATACCTGTCAGGAACAGTCTGGGGAAAAAAAAAAGAACAATCAGTGTAGTATAACACACTGCATTAATATCAAAGCACAGAGTTTGAGATCCATCTAGAAAGGTTAAAAAATATATGATTAAAGAGAATCATCAAAGGATGGAAGACTTAAAGGTCAGATATTTCCAGTTATTGACTGATTGGCTGGGTCAATGACAGTGATCATTAACTGCCAAGAAGTGCCCTTCCTGTCAGCCTCTGTTACATTAAAATGAAATACAAAGAAACACAGATCAGAAGCTATTAGATGATCACATATGGAAGCTGGTCTCCAAAATGCTGTGGCATTTACCATGCTAAGCATGATACTAATGTGCGCATGCTTTCGCTCTCTTTCTAACTTACCCTCTTTTTCTCACGCAGATGCATGTATATATTGGCCTCCCATAAATCTAAGAATGTGCCACCAAATGACTGGTGGCTGTCACTGTGGAAGATGACAAAAAAATCTCAGAGATTAATCAAGTGATTAATTTTGTGTTAATAAATAACTAAGGAGATGTGAAGATTTTAAAAGCAAGGACAAAAACGTGTACTTGGATATGGTAACTTTTGTATAGAAGAGAAGAGCTTCTGGGAAGTAGAAAAACAAGTAATTATAAAAACAAAAAAGGATTAAGGAGATATTTTTTTCCTGCTGGGTACAAGCACCTGGATGGCAGAGAGCCTAGAACTGGATTACCTTTGAATTTTCTAAATTGTTTTCACAAGAGGAACTTTTTTGACCCATATGAAGCAGAGAGAAAGCTTCTTAGAGACAGGGGAAATTAATTTATATGAAGCCTCCCCTTCCATAAGGATGCTCAGGGATACACCGACTGCTCAGTACTGTATAGTTTTTTTAAAGTCTCTTCCTGACTAGGTCAATAAAATACAGAGCCAAAATTCATAACCTTCAGCAAGGAAGAAAACTGCAGATCTTTCAAAGGAACACACTTCTTTGTAATCTTTTAAATTATCCTTTAAAACCAATCTTAACCATTCAGAAATAGGTAAATGTGACGTAGCAACTTTTAAAATAAAAAATTGCATGAGACATTTTTCTCCCTGCTGCTGCTACTCCTTTTACACAGAAAAGGATACAATTTTCCTAGTACCATTTGTATTTTTCCAATTCAATGTTGTATTTGACTATTTAAATTTATTTTCTGCGTGGGTAAAATATTTGGTGATAAACACCAGTTAAATTGATATGTAATCACTATCCCAATA